>NW_021703774.1:28198096-28580015 GCF_005190385.1 Monodon monoceros
TTTTTTTTTTTTTTTTTTTTTTTTTGCAGTATGTGGGCCTCTCACTGTTGTGGCCTCTCCCGTTGTGGAGCACAGGCTCCGGATGCGCAGGCTCAGCAGCCATGGCTCACAGGCCCAGCCACTCTGCGGCATGTGGGATCCTCCCAGACCGGGACACAAACCCGCGTCCCCTGCATCGGCAGGCGGACTCTCAACCACTGTGCCACCAGGGAAGCCCCTTTAAAATTTTTAGGCAATGAAATTAGATTAGATATTAACAGAAAGATAAGACATATGTGTAGTAGCCAATAGCTCCTGTTATGTATTGAGTTGGCCAAAGTTCATTCGGGTTTTTCCATAACATCAGAAAAACCCAAACAAACTTTTTGGCTAACCCAATATATGTTAAGGCTACATCAAAAGTTAAAATCTACTTAGGTAAAATTAGGCAACTGGCTACAGCAAGTCTCCCTGAAGTCCCAGTTCCAGATTGGGTTTCAGGCTTGTTCTTCTGAGTTCCTCAGGGAATGAGATCTATTTTATCTATTAAAGTTACATTTTTCACTCCTCCTACTTCTAGCTGGATCTGTTGCACCAAAATGGTGGACCAAGTGATTGAGATCTTAATCATACAAGACTAGGACCCAGGACTTGGAATTCAAATATTTCTAATTCTGTATCCATTCCCCAAAATTTAGGCAGGACTATGCCCCATTCCAGCAAGAAGTAGCCAGAGTGGTTGTCGGCCTGTTCCCTGAAAGATTTGGGGAAAAATAAAACAGAAGTGGGCATTAAAACCAAGTCCCCCTAAAACTGAGTTCCTCTGTCAAGTTTATGATTAACATCTCTATCCAAAATGATCATTCCCTTTCTTGTCCAACATCTGCTCTCCTCAAGATTGAGGAGTACCAGAGAAAAGTGGGAAGTGAAATGGAGCAGGACCCTCCGGGGCTCCTACGCATGGAGGCCTTTCGAACAGTTGCTAATCAGGGAAGGGAGGGGATGCAGAGACAAGGAAAGAGCAGTCAAGAAACAATCGTGTGGCCTTGGGGCAGGTCCTTGTTCTGCCTCAAAGGATACACGTAACAATATCTTTGAGCTCTTTACAGAATTAAAACCCCCAACTAATGGAAGATGTTAGCATTCTTCATTCCAGAGAAGCTCATCAAGAGACCACCTGAGGCCAGATTAAAGGAGTGCAGGCCCTGTACACACCATAATGCTCATCAGCAGCCCCACCCTTGAACCACTGCTATAAAACTCCTCACCAAATCCTCCTGGGTTGGGACACACAGTTTTGAGAGGCACGAGACTGCTGTGTCCCTTTCTGCCTGGCAAAGCAATAAAGCTGTTCTTTTCTACTTCACCCAAAACCCTGTCTTTGAGACTCATTTCAGCACTGGTGCACAGAGGCCGAGTTTTCATCACCAGTGGCTCATGTGGTTTTATTTTGTATTTCTTAATGACTAAAAAGGTTAAGATATTTTCTTATATTTATTGACCATTGTATCCTTTTGTGGGGTTTAAAGTTCCTGTCAGTTGTTTCCCCCATTCTTGTTAGGTTGACACTTACTCTTATTGAAATTTAAGAGTTCCATGTGTATTCTGGAAATGACTATGTTACTCTGTGAGTGAGTGTGTGTGTGTGTGTGTGTGTGTGTGTGTGTTGCAAATGTCTCCTCCAATTGTGTGGCTTGCCTTTTCACTGTCTTAATTGTATCACTTGATAAACAGAAGTTCTTAATTTTAATAAAGTTCAATTTCTCCATATTTTATGGTGAATATAATTTTCCTGTCTAATATTTGTCCACCCCAAGGTCAAGATGATATATATAATTTTCTAGAAGTTTTGTTTTATCTTATATTGTTATATATACAACCTTCCTATAAATGATATTTGTACATAGTGTGAGGTAGAGACCAATAACCAGTTTTTTTAAAAAAAACTGTATGTCCAATTGACCAAGCACCAATTATTGAAAATATTATTCATTCCCTACTACATCAGTGACACCTTGTCATATGTCAGGTACACTTATATATGTGGGCTGGTTTCTGGACTCTCATCTCTACCATGGTCCATTGTCTAGCATTGTGGTCCATGTTACACTGTGCTCCCTTCTACATTCTTGGGGTTTAATTTGTTTACTTTTTCTAGTTTCTTGAGAGAGGTATTTAGAAGATTAATTTTTCCTTTTTTCTAATGTATGAGTCGGAGGCTATAAATGTCTTTTTAAGCACAACTTTATCTATATCTATACTTCACAAGTGTTATTCATTTTTAAAAAAAGTTATACATAAAAATTCACCCTTCTTGTGGGCAATTTGATGAGTTTTAACACATATATAATCACTCTATATATGTATAGATCACTCTAACCACCACCAAAACCAACATACAGAGTATTTCCATCACCTCAAAAGGTTTCTTTATGCCTTTTGTAGTCAGCTCCCATTTCCCACTCCAGGCCCTCTCAACCACTTATCTACTTCATGTCCCTCTGACTCTGCCTTTCCAGAATGTCATATAAATGGAATCACACAATGTATAGCCTTTTGTGTATGGCTGTTTTTCATTTAGCATTTAGGATTGATTCTTGTTACTCCATGTTTAAACAATTTGTTTCTTTTTATTGTATGGACTTGTTTGTCCACATATGGATAAACACACTCTTCCTAGGCAGCTTTTAGTATCTCATTGTGGATTTAGTTTGCTTGTCTCTCATAACTAATTAATACTGAGTGTCTTAACACATGCTTATTTTCCACGTGCATATCTTTGTTATTGATGTGTCTGTTCAATATTTTGACCTTATTTTTGCTGGGTTCTTTGACTTCCTAAGAAGATTTCTTCATATGTTTTCAATACATATTTTAATTAGAGATATGTATTGCAAATATCTTCCCCCAATTTATGGCTTCTCTTTTTATTAAATAGTATCTTTCAAAGGTACTTTTCTTTCATGAACAGTGCTCTTTGTGTCTTACCTAAAAAAATCTTTGCTTAACACAAGGTCACAAAGATTTTATCCTGTGATTTCTAGTAAACGTTTTATAGTTGTAGGTTTTATTCTTAAGTCTACAATCCATTTTACTTTTATATATGGTGTGAAGAGACTGTAGAGATCTGTATATTTCTGTATTCTGTTTTCTATTCCACTGATATCTATGTCTGTCCTCAGGCCAATACCTATTGTCTTGATTATTTAGATATATAAAATCTTTAATTCAACTCATGCAATTTTTTCTTAATTTTTTATTTTTCCAAAGCTGTTTTGGGTATTCTAGGTCTTTTGTTTTTCCATATACATTTTAGAATCACTTGTCAATTTCTATCCAAAAAGCCTACTGGGATTTTGACTGGGACTGTATTGAACCTATAGATCAATGTAGAAAAACTGACATCTCAATATTATTGAGTCTTCTGACCCATTAACAATATATATCACTCCATTATTTTGGTCTTCTTTAAATTCTCTCATCAATGTTTTGTAGTTTCAGAATGCAAAGCTTTGTGCATATATATTTTGTTGTATATATCCCTAAGCATTTCATGCTTTTATGGTATTGTAAATAGTATTTTTTATTTCAATCTCCATTTGTTCATTGCTAGTATATAGAAATAAAATTGATTGATGTGTAGCACTCTTATATCATGCAAGTTTGCTAAATTTGCCCACTGGTTCCAGTAGATTTTTTGTAGAGTTTTGTGGAATTATCTACAAATCATATCATCTACTAATACTTTATTTCTTTTCCAAACTGTATTCCTTTTATGTCTTGCATCACTGCACATGTTAGGACCTCCAGTAAAATACTGAAGTGTTGAGATCAGACAAATTTGTCTTATTCTTGATATTATGGGGAAGATATGTATTCAGTTTTCACCATGAAGTATAAGGTTAGCTTTAGGTTTTTGCACATGCCTTCTTGACAACATTCCCTTCTAATCTTAATTTTCTCTTAGATTTTCTAATGAATGGATGTTGAATCTTGGCAAATGCTTTTTCTACATTGAGATGATTATATGTTTTTATTTTATTTTATTTTGTAGATATAATGAATTACACTGATTGGTTTTTGAACATTGAACCAGTCCTGAATTCCTGGGATAAACCAAAGGAAGTTTTTCTCTCCTTTTACATTCCTAGCTTTGACTTGCTAATATTTTGTTAATGACTTTTGCATACATGGTGATAAAGAACATTGATGTGTATTATTATTATTTTTTTGTAATGTCTTTGTATGGTTTTAGTATTAGGGTAATACTGGTTTCATAAAAAGTTTAGGAAAGTCTTCCCTCCTCTACTATTTTCTGAGCTCTTCCAAAGGTGAAGTAAGTGATGTGTCCTGTCTCCTTCTGGAAGTGCTCACCTTCTCTGGAAGTCAGAATACTCTATAGCCTTAAGACCTTAGCTCTCTGAAAGATTTTTTTAAAGTTATATCTTTGTACATTAGCTGGATTTTTTAATTGTTAATATGGGAGCTATGTGCCCTTGTTACTTTCTAGATGTTAAGCAGAAGCAGAATTCTTCCATCCCAGGGTTTGTGTGTTGTACTTTCTTTATCATTTAGTTCAAATATGCTATGGTTTTCATTACAACTTCTGCATTAATCTGATTATTGGTCACATTATTAATCTAATAGATTATTAATTTCCAAGTATTTTATTTGAAGATTTTCTATTATCTGATTATTACTGATTTCCAGTTTAAGTATACTATGGTCATAGGACTTTGCTGTATAGAACAACGTGATCTATTTTGGTAAATACTTCCTGTAATGCTTCCTTTGATAATATGCTACGAAAAACATATTCTTTAGTTGTTGGGTGCAGTCTTTTATGTGTGTGTACATGTGTGTGAATTATGCCAATAAAAAGATAATTTTGTTCAGATCCTCTGTATACTTATTGATGTTTTGTCTGCTTGCCTTAGCAGTAACAGAAAGGGGTGCATTATAATCTCTATCATTGTGAATTTGTTTCTCATTTTACTTACGTGAGGTTTCATTTATGTATTCTGAGGCAATGTTATTAGGTACATAAAATATAGAATCATTATATATTACTATTATGTTAACTTTTTATCATTATGAGATGCCCCTGTTACTTCTAGTAATACTCTTAAAGTCTTCTTTGCTTGATATTAATATAGCCACCCTTGTTTTCTTGTGGTTAGTGTTTGTATGGTAAATCTTTCTCCATCCTTTTACTTTTAACTTCTCTCTGTCTTGAATTTAAGATGTATCTCTTATAAGCAATGTAGACTTTTATTATTCAGTCTGATAGTCTTCCACTTAGCATAGGTAGTCCATTTATATTTTATGTAATTACTTACAGAGCTGTATTTATATCTAACAAATCACTATTTGTTTTCTATTTGACTGATTTGTTTTTCTTTCCCTTTTTATTCTTTTAAAGCTGCTTTGTGTTAATAGTTTTTAAAATTATCATTCCATTTTCTTTTAGTGGTTACCCTAAAGATTTAAACATGCATCCTTTGTTAATTTAATCTACTATAAATTAGCACTTTTACCATTTCTCAAACAGTGCAAAAACTGTTTGAGATAGTTTAATTTTATTTATCCTCTTTTTTTTTAAACTATTTTTGTCATCATTTTAATTCTACATATATTTAGAATTCTACAAAATATTACTATTATTCCCCTTTACAGTCAGTATTAAATTATACTTATCTCCATTTTTACCACATCTGTGATCTTTATTTCTTTCTGAATTTCTGTATTTCAATATAGGATCATTTTTTTACTTCTGCCTGAAAACTTTCCTCTAGTATTTATTTAAATATAAGTTCACTCACAACACAGTTTCTCAGTTTTTGTTAGTCTAAAACTGTCTTTATTTCACCTTAAGTTATCCAGAATATTTCTCTGGATACCAAATTTTACAAAGGCAGTGTGTTTCCTTCATTACTTTAAAGATATTCTTCCATTCTCTTCTTGATTCCACA
Organism: Monodon monoceros; assembly: GCF_005190385.1. Taxonomy (NCBI): domain Eukaryota; kingdom Metazoa; phylum Chordata; class Mammalia; order Artiodactyla; family Monodontidae; genus Monodon; species Monodon monoceros. Next base: position 28,204,048 of record NW_021703774.1, read on the forward strand.
ATTTTTTTGAGAATTCAGTTTCAATATTATTATTGTCCTCTGTAAAAATATAGGCTTTTTTCTGACTGATTTAAAATTTTCTTATTTTCCTTAGTTTCAGCAGTATTATTATAAAATGCTCTGATCTTGTTTACTCTTATTTATGCTACTCAGCGTTTGTAATGCTACCTAATTCTGTGGCTTGGTGTATTTCATCCATTTTTAAGACTTCTCAGCAATTATCTCTTGGATTTTTCTTCACTCATTCTATTCTACCCACATTCTAGGAATCCACTTATGTGCATATTTTCTTTTCACATTGTCTCATATTTCTTGTATTTTTTTTCTGTATTTTCCATCTTTTCTCTGTGTGCTTCAGGTTTCATATTTTATACTGTCCCATCTTTCAGAAGACTAATCCCCCCTCCTACTATGTCTAATCACTGTTAAACATATTTATTGTATTCTTATGTATTTATTGTATTCTTATTTTTTTCTATTATAGAATTTTCACTGAATTCTTTTTTTATAGTTTCCAGTTATTTTCTGAAGCTCCATATCTTGTCATCTAATTTGCTGAGCATATTCATCAAAATTATTTTAAAATCTATCCTGATGACTTCATGTGTTTTCTTCATAGTTTTTATTGGTCCAATCTTCTGATACATGGTAAGGTTTTAATGTTGCAACATTGCATATGAACAATTATAGAGATTCTGGCTACTTTATTTATTTATATATTTTAATTTTTTTGTGTGGTAAGTGGATCTCTCACTGTTGTGGCCTCTCCCGTTGTGGAGCACAGACTCTGGACACACAGGCTCAGCAGCCATGGCTCACGGGCCTAGCCGCTCCGCGGCATGTGGGATCTTCCCGGACTGGGGCACAAACCTGTGTCCCCTGCATCGTCAGGCAGACTCTCAACCACTGCACCACCAGGAAAGCCCTCTGGTTCCTTTATTTTTGAAATAGAAATTAATTTTCTTCTGGCAGGCAGAGTCAGGCCACATTACTTTGACTATTTGAGTAGACTGAGACTGGCTCATAATCTTTGTGATGGCTGGTCTTTTACTTGTTTGCCTTTTCTCCTAAGATCTGACTCTTCCTTGGTCTCAACTAAAGGCCTAAGTTGTTTACCGGGACCTCCTTTTCCTGGGATTTCTGAACTCCAATTTTTATTTCACCAGCACCATGAGAATATACTTAGTCCTTGATGTTTATATTAGCCACTTCCTGATTGGTTTTTTGGAAAACCTCACTCTCATGACTTACAACTTAAGAAATGACATATGCTTTGAGAGGGAAAGCAGTGCAGAGTGCTGGAATTATTTCAGTGTAGTTTTCTTTTTTCATCTTTCTTTTATTTTGACCCCTGAAGCTCTGGAACATAGTAAATTTTTGCTTCCCAGCTTTCTATTTGGCCTATATGCCCTGAAGTGCTTACAAATAACAAATGCCTCAAGGGCAAATCAGGGGAAATATTGATCTTACATTTCATTTCCCCTCTCTCTGGAATACCGGCCCCTCAAGGCCTGTCTGTCTTGGTAGTTCTCCAAAACCTTTATACTGTTGTGTTTCTGATATTCCATCCAGCTTTTATAATTGCTTTCTTCAAAAGATTAATTTGATATAACCTACTCCATTACAGCCTGAAAAATTCCTAAAAATCCATGATTTAAAATATTTCATCATATAAGACTCTGTCCCCAGTATATTAAATTTAAAAGATATTATATTAAATGAGTCACAATTTTGTTTTTTAAATATAAGAAATAAATGATATATACATGGTACCTATATACTAAATACAAAATTAAGATTATACATATATACATGCATATGAACGAAATATATCATAGTGTTGATTCCAGTTTCATTATACATGCTTTTCAATATTTTCTAGGTTTTCTGCAATACTTTAGCACTAAGAAAAAGACCTTTTATTTTTAAAATAAATACTTTAGCAAAGTATATTTAATAACTTAACAGAAAGTTAAGCTACTAGACATTTTTATTCTCAGAAGATGGTCTGGGACCAGGAAAGGTTTTATTTGGACTAGGCTAAAGACAATTGGCTGACTCCTAGGGGAGAGGTCAGCTTTCATTATCTTATGCCACTGGCATGGAAGCAGACTGTATATGTAAGCAGTGTGGAAGGAGAACAAAGGTCATATTGGTCTTTTCAGCAACTTTGGTTTGAGCTTAAGTCAGACAAAATGGAACTTCCTTTAATTGTTCTTTATTGAGCTATGCCATTACCTTGGCCTCTCCTGTCTGGGAGCAGATGCTGGCATTGTTTTCCATCCTGTAAATTTACTACCTCTCAGGGATGGGTCAGTGTACTGGGGGAAATAATTGTAGTTTAATCTATGTACTTTTTCCCTTTTATAGGGGAAAGGCGGAACATTACTGTACCACAATATCTGAAACCTGGGAACATTTTGGAATTGTCTAGCCTCTCAGAAGTATTTAACCCATGAAAATTATTCTCAGTCTAAAGTATTTCTCCAGTAGGATAGTTCCCCATGCCTTAGTTAGTGTGGTGCTCTCTGCTTCCATTATTCTAAATTAAGTTGGTACTAATCCCATAGAATTCCTCCATCTCTTCTCCATAGCTAACTTTAACTTACCTTTCTTTGGTGGTAAATGCAGCACAGCATAGCACAATGGTTAAGCTCCCAGGTGTGGGTCAGATATACTGGGTTCAAACCCCAGCTCATGTATTATTCATCAAAAAATATATTTTTTAGTTTCTAACTTGAGTTGGACTCTGTTTGGGAAAGTGAAGAAATACCATGCACTAGCAGTGTTACCTTAGAAAATTCCCTAACCCTTATGTGGCTCAGTTAGAAAAGTAAGAGAGACTTACATTTTACTAACAGTATGTAGTTTGCAATTTCTCATACATTATCTCCTTTGACTCTGTTGTCAAGGCAGGTCTTATTATCTCAATTCTTCTTAAAAAAAAAAAGATATAGGCCAATTTTAGAAGTTTTAACTATATCAAGTTCTCCCTACAAATTTTACAGAAAATAGAAGTGAATCTATATTCCCTCATAAAGTTAACAATAATGATGGGAATAGATCCAGATCTTAACTGCGTTAGATAAAATGCACACTAATCCTCTCTCTCTCTTCTTTTTAGCATTACAAATAGAGAGATGCTAAAGCAGAAATAATCACATTCCTTTTGATTTTGAATCAAAAGGAATTTTGAATTTGAATAATCAAATTAAAATTTATTTTGAGTTTGAATAATCAAATTCCTTTTAACCTGATTTAGATTTAGGGGAAAACTGTCTAGGAGGTCAAACATTTAGCCTTTCCCCTCCACTCCCCCTACCTTAATTTCATCTGAATCAGAAGTTCTGGTCTCTAGTTCAGTACCCTTTTTACCCTATAACTCAGTTTATAGGAATATTTCATCTGAAGACTTTCACTGACCAAGGTAAGGAACCCCAGGGAAAGGTGAAAGTGAGAAGAATTCCAGCTCCTTTCTGAAACAGCAGTACTTTTTCACCCCACTTTTACCAGTTTAAAATTGAGCAAAAAGTATCATGTCCTAAATAGTTCTCTTTACCTTTCATTCATCAGTTACTTGCAGATGCTTATAATTTAAGGGAATATTTACTCATCTGTGTATCTCTGACAGAATCCAGGGAAGATTATATTGTTTTCACAGAAGTAAATATTAGAACCTTGAACTTGAAGTTTAATTTCATGTTGGCAGATTCCTATGAGGAGAGCTCTCTTATGGTCATGTCACCTTTGAGAGGATCTTATATCTCAAGCTTTGCTTCCACCCTAAATCTATTCATTTCCTGTCTGGACTGCAGTGCAAGACATATGAATAAGAAAGATACACTTAATTAGATGACTATGTTCACCAACGAATGTCAGGGGAAAACACCAACAGAGAAATTAATTTTCAATTTTTGTTGAAGTATTAAGTGGTTCACTTAAAAGGAACTTTTAAAAAATGATTGCTAAATAAACACTGTTTTTTTGGATTACATTAGTTCTAACAGCATTTTATTTCAGATTTTAAATGTTAAAAATCAAAGGGGAATAATCCTAAGGACTAGAGGAAAGGAAGAAAAAGGAGCTCTTGAATGAAATTTGAGAAAAGATGAGAAATTGAGGAGCTGATAGGTTGTTCTGAGTGTGAAAACCCACACAGGATTTGATGTTCAAGATATCTAGATTGGAATGTTTGTGAATAGTGATGTGAAGGAAGACAGAGAAGTGCATAAAAGAGCATTCACTTGTACATCTGTAATTCAGGAGAAGTCTATCCCTCTCCTTAGGTGTGCACACGTTTGTGAATTTGCTGGGCAGTGCATATGTGATACACATCAGCATTAGCATTTACTGACTTCTCATTGTGGCTCAGGCTCTGTGCTGACTTCTATATATACACTTTCCTATTTAGTTCCCATAAGTACCCTATGGTACGGGCACTTTTATTATCTTCATTTTACAGACCAGTTAAGCTATTAAGAAATTAGGGTAAAGTCATACCATTAGCAAGTGGCAAAACTTGGAGTTTGCATGTATTTATGTGTATGTGTATGTGTGAGCATGTATTTCTAATATTTTAGCCTGTTAAATACATAACATTGTATCATGTTGGGAGAATTTGTCACAGATGTTCTGAAAAGGAGTGAAATATGAGTTCAAGAAAAATGAGGATTTGGGGGCAAGTAAAATGACTAGGAGCAGCCAAAGTTGTCAGAAAGGATTCACATATGAATGTCTAAGCAGAGGGTTAACATGGGATTAAAGGAGGAAAGCAGTAGAAGGGAAGGTGCAAATATTGGGCCTTCTAAACGCTTTTTCATTAATTCAAAATCAGGTTAAACAAAAAAAAATTAATTATTTCTATTTTAACTTATTTCTACTTACAATGCTGAAAAAAGAACATAAATGCATAGAATATTATAAAGTAATTAAGATTTAAATCTCATATATACCTTAGAGATATTTCAGGACCATCTTCAGTGATTTTCTACTTATCTCCAGGACTATCACAAAAGCCTCAAAACAGGGCCAAAAGCCAAAAAGAGAAAGTATATTTATCATATAGCAACTGTGATAAAGTAGAAAAAGACCTATATTTGGAGCCTGAAGACCTGAGTTCAGTGACTAGATATACTTGTGTGACTAGAACATTACCTCGAATTCCTTACAGGATTGAAATCTCCAATGGCATCACTTTGCCTACTGCTTTCTCAACTGGAGGCTGTTTTCCTATCTTTTTTTTAAATTTAGAACTTTAGATTGTTTTAGCTGAAGTATAGTAGATTTACAATGTTGTTAGTTTTAAATGTATGGCAGTGATTCAGTTATACATACATATATATTTTTTCAGATTCTTTTCCCTTATAGGTTATTACAAAATACTGAGTATAGTCTCTTGTGCTATATAGTAGGTCCTTTTTGGTTATCTATTTTATATATAGTAGTGTGTATATGTCATTTCCAAACTCCTAATTTATCCCTCCCCCCAACCTTTACTCTTTGGTAACCACAAGTTTGTTTTCTATGTCTGTGGGTCTATTTCTGTTTTGTATATAAGTTCACTTGTCTCATTTTTTTTAACATTCCACAGGTAAGCAATATGATATGATATTTCTCTTTTTCTGTCTGACTTACTTCATTAGTATGATAATCTCTAGGTCCATCCATGTTGCTGCATATGGCGTTATTTCATTCTTTGCTATGGCTTAGTACTACTCCATTGTATAAATATAACACATCTTCTTTATTCTTTCATTTGTTGATGGACATTTAGGTTGCTCACATGTCTTGGCTACTGTAAATAGTGTTGCAATGAACATTGCAGTGCATGTACCTTTTCAAATCATAGTTTTCTTTGCGTATATGCCCAGGAGTTGGATTGGAGGATCATATGGTAGCTCTATTCTTAGTTTTTTAAAGGAACCTCCATACAGTCCTCCATAATGGCTGTACAAATTTACTTTCCCACCAACAGTGTAGGAGGGTTCCTTTTCCCCCTCACCCTCTCCAGCATTTATTATTTGTAGACTTTTTGATGAAGGGCATTCTGACCAGTGTGAGGTGATACCTCATTGTGGTTTGATTTGCATTTCCCTAATAATTAGTGACGTTGAACATTTTTCATGTGCCTGTATGTTTTCTTTGGAGAAATGTCTGTTTAGTTCTTCTGCCCATTTTTTGATTGGGTTGCTTGTTTTATTAAATATTGAGTTATATGAGCTGATTGTATATTTTGGAGATTAATCCCTTGTTGGTCACTTGATTTGCAAATATTTTCTCTCATTCTGTAGGCTGTTTTTCGTTTTGTTTATGGTTTCCTTTGCTGTGCAAAAGCTTTTAAGTTTAATTAGGTCCCAACTGTTTATTTCTGTTTTTATTTCCTTTACTCTAGGAGAGAGATCCAAAAAGATATATAACAGCCATTTATGTCAATGAGTGTTCTGTCTATGTTTTCCTCTAGGGGTTTTAAATTATCTGAACTTATATTTAGGTCTTTAATCCATTTTGAGTTTCTTTTTGTATATGGTTTTAGAGAATGTTCTAATTGCATTCTTTTACATGTAGCTTTACCGCTTTCCCAGCACCACTAATTGAAGGGACTGTCTTTTCTCCATTGTATATTCTTGCCTCCTTTTTCATAGATAAATTGACCATAGGTGTGAGTGTTTATTGCTGGACTTTCTCTCCTTTTCCATTGAACTATATTTCTGTTTTTGTGTCAGTACCATACTGTTTTGATGACTGTAGCTTTGTAGTGTAGTCTGAAGTCAGGAAGCCTGATTCCTCCAGCTCTGTTTTTCTTTCTCAAGATTGCTTTGGCTATTCAGGGTCTTTTGTGTTTCCATACAAATTGTGAAATTTTTTGTTCTAGTTCTGTGAAAAGTGCCATTGGTAGTTTGATAGGGATTGCATTGAATCTATAGATTGCTTTGGGTAGCATAATCATTTTCACAATGTTGATTCTTCCAATCCAAGAACATGGTATATCTCTCCATCTGTTTGTATCATCTTTAATTTCTTTTATTAGTGTCTTATAGTTTTCTGCATACAGGTCTTTTGTCTCCACTCATTCTACGAGGCCACCATCACCCTGATACCAAAACCAGACAAAGATGTCACAAAGAAAGAAAACTACAGGCCAATACCACTGTTGAGCATAGATGCAAAAATTCTCAACAAAATACTAGCAAACAGAATCTACAGTATGTTAAAAGGGTCATACACCATGATCAAGTGGGGGGTTTTCACCTGTTTTTCCTATTATGAAAAAAATGGAGTAAAGAGCTAACAAGGCTGGTAAATAAGAGAAAAGAGCCATATCACAATAGTTTAGTTTTAGTCCAAAGTTTTAGTCTTAAGTATTGTGGTGTGAGCTGTCATTCCAGTGCCTCTACTCTAGATAACTAATCTGAGGTTCAGAGCAGTTAGTTAATTTCCTTAGGTCACAGAACTCCTTAGTGGTGCTACCCGGACTAAACTGAGGTTTTCTGATTTAGACCACAATGCTGACATGTAGACTCATTCATGTGTACTGAACTGCAGAACCAAGTGTGTGTCTTTTTTCAGACACATATAATCAGGTGGATTTGTACACAGTGTGTTACTCTGTTGTTCTTTTTAAATGACTATTGATTCTCAAAATCTATTCCTAGAGGAAGAATCAATCTACACACGAGGTAGCATACACATGTTAATGAACTTGCCTCTTGGTAGGCAAAGTTTCAATAGAGGAAGTTTCCAGGTTAACTACATGCTTCAGGGACTTGCTAAGGATTAATAAGCACATGACTGAGCTGTGGGAATGTCTGGAGATACAGGCATTGGCTGACTGTTAGACATTTCCTTCTTGGGTTTGTTTCTAAGGGGAGTGAACCATAAGTGTGGTCTTGATTAATTCATTTGAATTCACTGTGTATTTATATCCAAATTTTATTCAAAGATTGAATTTTAGAAAATATGAATATATTTGAAAAAACAAGAGATTCTATGCTGGGGTTCAATTCCAAATTTATGAATCTGGAAACAAGATCTAAAGATTCTGGTGATTTCTCTTGTCCTTTGAATGTGAGTCCCTAGAGTAAGAGGACTTGCTGAAAGGTTTTTTGTTGGAAGGAATCCAAGAGCTGATTGATTCGGTTTCACTCTTCATGTATCAGAACCATAGGAAGCAAATAAATAGAGGTATAGCCAGAGCTTTTGTCTTAATAAACATAGACAGAAGCAAAAATACATAATTTTAAAACATGCTGAGTGAAGAGAAAGGTAGTTTTATAGCTAAACTATAGCTATTTAATGTAACAAACTGACACCAGATAATTAAAGGTGCTAGTTTACTAGGATTTCCCAGCAGTAATCTATCATTTACATAGAAAAGTTTTGACTCCATGGAGATGGCTGGGCTAAGGAAGGGAAGAAATGAACATAAAAAATGGTGCTTGTTTCATGGGAATCAGAGAGTCCACAGCGGGTCCAGACCACCTATCAAGTCACTGTGCAGAAATTCTCTTCCTCTGGATAATGCACATTTCTGCATCAATTTCACCTTTCCTGGAAAAAAGTTTCTGCTCCTTTTAGATTAGATCCTTTTAGAAACTTGTTTCCCACAGAAATTTGTATTTACCTCTTCAGATTATTTATCATACTGTGTTGAAATTATATATTTCCTTTCTGACTCTCCTCTAGAGGCCAAATACTGATTCTTATTTTCTATCATGTCTTTAGCATTGCACATAACAGATATTCAAAAAATATTTTTGGATGCAATAAATGCATGAATAAGAAATACATACATACACACACACATCAAGAACACATAACACTGAGAGGGGAATCAAATGTATAGTTAAGAACAGTGGACACCATGGGTGTTCAGATGATGTTGGTAATGCTTAAGGTTGAGTGTTCTGAGAAGCCTGGGAAAAGGAATCAGAGTCATTGCTGGACCTTGAAAGATTAACTGTAAAAGATTTGATACTGATTAAGCAAGAGGAGGAAAGCCTCAGGTCAGAGTGGGAACTGGGGATAAATCAATCCTGAACCTCTGTCCTTGGTTGTACCTATTGGTTCCATTCCTTGGAGTGTTAACTTTTACTCTAAACTTCTTTCTCATCCCACACAGACAGCATAGGCTCTTTTGAATTTTCCTATAAGCATTTGCTAGGCCATCGCAATCACATTCTTCCACCGTGTGTTTGTGGTTCTAACTGCAACTTTTGTCCCAAAGAGGATTTTATTCATCTCACCACTTCAGTGACTTTATATCATTTTGAAACAATGTTTCAAATGTTTTTAAATTAAATGTTTCAATGTTTAAAATGTTTTCTCCATCTATACTACTTAGATTTTCTTTGTTCAATTATCCCCATTTAGTAACTGTATTGCTCATGGAAGATGTATTTCTGATAGCATAGAAGAATGCTGTAAATAAAACTTAATTATCAGTGCATTCTTTCTGCCTCTCCGTTGTTATTGAGTAGAGAGAGAAGAAATCTTAAAATAAATGATGAAGATGATGCTTGTTAATAAGTAACTGTTCCAGTAGCTTAAATGTCCCTCTGGAGGCTGTGAAAGAAGCAGAATGCCTCTGCCTGTTCTCTATGCACACACCAGGTGTGTACCTGGCTCACCAGCAGGAGGTGGAAAATAAAAACTTATTTCTACCCCAAAAAGGGATTTGATTTTGAATGAAAGGCATTCTTGTACACAGCCCTGAGATAAAGCTGGAGATGTGGGTGTAGGGAGGCTGCAGAGTGGTAATATGGACTCTACCCCCTGCATTAAGAGAAACTCTTACCTCTTTGAGGGAATGAATCAGTATAATAAACAAATCAGGGCAGAATCCTAGGCAATTAGTTGCTAGGGCTATACCATAGAGTGTATTAATTAGTATGTGCTTTTATTTCTTTTCCCTTTCTGTTGGCTAAGCTTAATATAGTAACACATATGATTATGTAAAACAATTAATGACCATACTCTGGCTAATTTTTAAGCATTAGCAAGTGGAGGGGGAAATGAAAAGATGAAGATCTGAACATGTTCCATTTGTGCTCCTGGGTCACAACAGAAGGAGCTGAGAATGGGAAGAGTCTTGGAATGAACTAAAATCAGCTCTCCCTGAACAACATGAAAGACAAGGATAGAGGAAAATCCACGTCTAGGTCCTGGGACTAGGATTACTTGGGACTGGGATACTGAGTAGTAAACTGGCCTTGACTTCTCTACGGATTTTGTCTATAACTATCTCCTGGTTTCAAAGAGGTGTAGTAAACATAATATTCAGCAAAACTTTAGGAACTAAAGTATATGAAAATCAGGTGGAGTTGTTACTAATATTGCATCCACTCAAGAGCTAACCATTTAAGGTTTGAAATAAGTTCAGTTGAGGCAAAATCCAGTTTTTGTATGAAAGCCAACAAATCTTGGCAATTAAGTTCAGAAGAAGCAAATACTTTTTTTTCAAATGTGATAGCTCATTTATTAATGTATTGATTTAAGTCAAAACGTAAATAATTCTAAGTGTGTGTCTCTTGAGGCAAAGGAAACTTTTTATTTTAAAATTTTTGTTCATTCCATAACATCTTCTTTGTATTGCTCATTTGGGGCTTACCTTTTATCCACAAGTGTTTTATTTATTTACTTTTTTAAGTAAACAGAGCAGTAAAGACTTCCCATGAGGGAGAAAAGCATGCCCACAGCATTAAGCAGGCATGTTTGGGAGATGAGCTCTATCACACTTGCTTTGAATCCACTGACTTGACCTTGAGCTCTGACTCCAACCCAGGACCCTATCTGCTTTCACTTTGCCCCTTGCAGGTAACCACCAGATTCATGCCAGGCAATGTCATTATATGCCCTGGTAAGACTTTATAACAGATGGACCATTTCTCATTATGTACTATTGCTGTGATCCAATGATATAAAGTAATGAGTTGATGCTGCTCAAAGGTGCACCTGGAACCCCTCCTTCCTAATGAACTCCTGAGCTCAGCAAGTTTCTCTGAGGTGGAGCATATCCAGATGGCGGCTTCTAAAGAACCAAGCCCAGCACCTGAATCAGCCCTGCTTTATGCTCCAAATGCTTGATGCCAGGACGTCTCTGTCAGACACTGCGGTGAGAGCACTCAGCAGCTGTTGGCCTGGGCCTTCTGAGATTTGACCTGCAGGGTTTGGGGACATGAAAGAGGACGAGAGAATTTGGCTTTGTGTAACTCAAGGGAAAAATTCTGCTTACCTCAGACTCGGAAGAAGTTTAGAGGCTATTTTAAGGGGTTCAACTTAGCCTAGAGATTGCAAATTAAATAACTGGGCCCACAGCTGTTATTCCCAAATAAGCTTTCACTCACATAATCACCTCATACCGGTCTCTGAGGACCTCCTAGATTTGGCTTGAAAAGATTGAAATGCTTTAGCTACCACAGGAGTGAGACGCCTAACCCTATTGGCAATACAAGTGAATGGATCCAACTCAGCAAAGACATGGAGCTCCATGCCTGGCTCTGTGTTCTGGGAATCTCTCATGCTGTGCTGAGGACAAAGATGTGGTAGATTATGAAACGAGGTGACCAGTGCTGTGACTGGGTCAGCAAAGGGACTAGCATACCTCAAGGAGCTCAGAAGGAGATTGTAATCCAAGCTGGCTTTGAAAAAAAAGCTCCCAAAAAGATGTGACCTGTGAACCGGGGCTGGAAGAAGAGAGACAATTGAAGGAAAGGCAAGTAGGCAGAGGGATGAGGCTGTGCACACACATAGGGGTGAGAAGGCTTAGGCTTGCACAACAAACCAAGCTCACCAGATGTTAAGAGTATGCTAAGACCACTTCCTCTCTGATCCCATTGCCTCTGGAGGCTGATGGCTTGAGAGGCTGACAGCATGGAAGGTGTGTACTGGGCTGGTTTTAGAACACACTTTTTCACTAAGATAAAGTCTCTTTAGTCTTGTGATTCTACTATTTTTTGCAACCTTGAGTATTTCTGCATCTTGGACATAAATACCAAGCCATATGTGTTCCATGCAAGGTAAATCTGGGGGTCCATGGTAATTTAGAATAAAGCTTGGGGCTATTTGATATGTTTGGTCTGGGTAGAAGTATAGAGAAAAGAGTGTTTCAGGAGGTGTCAGAAGATTAGAATTTAAATCCTGGCTCTGACAATTGCCAGCATTTAATTTTTCCAGTGTGCTTAACATCTGTAAAATGGACTTAATAATATCCAGTCTCTCTTTCTCATAGATTATAATGAAATCAAAATGAAATGAACTATCTCAAAGTGTTTGAGATGAGGTAAAGAAGATAAAGTATTTTAAAATTTTATTGATTATTAGTTTTATTGATTATTAATTACACTTTTAAGGAAAACAATGTGGATTTTGATTCACTATAAAATCTTGTTTTAAAAATTTGTTATATAGCAATCTGAAGATGTTATCATTAGTTTGCTTTATTTCATTGGTCAGTATTAAATGGTGGAAAAGATATCCCACAGATTCCTAGATTCAAATGAAAGCTGGGCATTGTTGGATTAATGTACTAAATCATGATATTTATTTTCAATAAAGTTCTCTAATTATGCCCATGTTTTTCTTGAAATTCACTTAACAAATTTCCATTTTTCTGGAATCACCATTCAAGCAAACTAATTAGAAGGTACTGCATTATGATATTTCCTACAAATAAATTTAAAACTCACTTGGAAGATTGTTTTTAACAAGTTGGAAAATTTGGATTCCAAGTTTAAGTGAGCAGAAACGAGAGGCCTAGTAAATGACATACATTGTTTTAGGTAACAACATTTTGAAACAATGGATATATTTCCAAACACCAGTTTTACAAATGTTCTTACCATCTCACATGTTATTTCTCTTGAAGTTTAGTTGTTCTCACTCATTTCTCTAAAGTCATCTTTATAATGAAGGGATAAATTAACTGCATTTGTATTGTTGGGAATTTTTGTTAGGAAACATGCTGCTAACTTTTCATCACAAAACAGTTAAACATTTTAAATACTTGTGTTTGATAGAAAGAAGAATGTGCAACTCATTATTGCTAGTGTCAATTCATATATAAAATAGTAGCAAGGCTTAACTTCATATAATTTGGGGATATTATCTATATATACAACTTTCATCATTTTTTCCTGTGCCCTAATGAATCATAAGCTTTGTGTATATCCTACTTTAGAACCGCTATTCTAATAGTTGAGAAAGTGCAACTTTCCCTACCTGTTGGGAAGCCAGGAAATTGCTACTGATAAGAGGGCATGCAGTGGAAAGTTTGGGTCCTGTCTTCTTCCTTTGTTGAGTAAAATATGTCACAGAAGATTATGGGTACTCAACCTCCCCTCTCCAACCTGTGTTTATCTCACCGGTCACTGAACCACCCAAACTCTAGTCTCCAGTGAGGTCACTTCCTTCTTACCTGTTTACCACCCTTACTTTTATGCTGCCTCCACACATTTCCCAGTGCTCTATGAAGTTTCTCGAGATCTCAATGGTTTTCAAAAGCCATAAGGCTCATGAGACTACTCTTAAAATTCAGTGTTAATTAGGAGTAGAAGACATACAATTTTGTGAGTCTGAGTTTCTACATCTGTAAAGAGGATTCAACTATATTCCAAAGGTCTCTTCTATCTTTAAGAATCTTTCTCTGTTTTCTAACTCTCCCTGAACAAAGATGTATGACATATAGTTAACTTGAAAGCTTGCACTAGCTCCTCTATATTCTCAATATAAATATTTTTTCTTGCATTGTAAGTTAATTCATGTTAAAACTGTTTGCTAGAAATATGTATTGAAGACTATAGGAAACCTATGATCTTTCATTAAGTATTCTCAGCTACCTTCTCAGATTTGAAACAGAGTTAATCTATGTGTTTCTTGTGCTGCATGGCATTTAAATAAATTCAAACCCATTGTTATTGATCTTGCTTATCATTTATATAACATTTAATATTTACAAACTGGCATTGTAATTATATGAATGCACAGAATTATAACAGCTATTAACATGAATTCCTCCTTAGGTTTTGGCAGAAAAAGAGTTTAATAACAATAATAAAGTATGATAATAACAATGGCAATAATAGCAGAAGGCTTTGGCTTTGAATCATATTCTTTGGGGTGGAAGTGGATGCATTCAATACAGCTACTGTTTGTTGTATTGACAGAAAAGAAAGTGTGCTTCTAGGAAACATAAAAAATAAATAACAAATATTTACTGGGTTTCTGCTGCAAGGCATCATACCAGGTACATGTAAATGTTTGCTCAAATAGTAGGTTAGGGAGTTGGAAGATTCAGGCCAGTAGGAGGTATCATTTATCCACAGTATGAGTTTCAGTACTGGCCTGAGGACTTGGGCCTCTGTATACAGACTTGAACATCTCCAGATGAAGTTTTGAATCTAACCTTCTGAATGGTCTTCCAAGATTATAATAATTCAGGATTAGGTGAGAGAACCCTTGATGCTTTGGCTGAAATTATAGAAATTAGAAGATGACTTAGGTCCTTGAAAGTACATGAATGAATGTGATCACAATTTACTCCTTCTTTTAGTACTGATATCCCTGCATCCAGGGAAACATTTCAATCCCAGGCAAACTGAGATGGTTAAATCATTCCAGGTCTAGTTGAGTTTTTGAGAATAAGAGATAAGGGTGAATTTTATTAAACAGCTAGCAGCTTCTAGTAAACCAGCTTAGATTTCACCAGGTCCAGCAGAAATTATGTGTCCTGCAAATACTTTCACTTCCCTTCTTGCCCACCATCATGTTCACCCGGCAAAACCTCAACCCTGGTTGAGCACAACAACCACACACTTGTACCTGAGTACCCGAAGGTTGCTGGAGACGATCACATAAACTTTCTCACTCTTCTTACTGTAAATCTCAAATGGATATCTATATTTCCATTTGATTTTTGTAATTCTTTACGTTCTCACTCTTTCAGAAGCCTGAAGCACACCTTCCTCTCTATCTCCCCCCATCAACACCCATTCTCACCCCACTGTCAATTGATGACTGATTAATAATCCACTGAAGAAAAATGGATGCAATTTTATGTCAATAATCTCATCTTCTCCCTGTCCAATCTAACAGTCTACCTGGCTCTATGTGAAACTCTGTCTTTTCTATTGTTATAATGTAAAATGCATCTCTGCTCCTAGGTTCAACCCTTACACTTTTGTTCTGATCCTGTGCTCTTTCCAACTCAAGAAATTTCCCCTTGCAATTTATTTCTCTATTATTTCATCATTTTCTCCCTTTCGACTGGCTTGTTCACATCAGCATTCAAAGACTAATATACAACTAACTCTACAAACTTTTATTTTCCCATCTCTCAACTCACCCCTTTGGTATCAGTCCCCCCAAGTCTCTTGAAATAGCTCTTACTAAGATTACTAGTGATTTCCCTGTTGCCACATCCAATAATCAATTTTTCCCCGATTTTATTTGACCTCTCAATAATATTTGACACAGTTGTACCTCCTGTCTTCTTGAAACATTTTTTGTAGATTTTGTAAACAGCACAATTTTTTGTATTTCTTCCTACCGTGGTGATGCCCCTTCTCAGTTTCCTTTGCTGGCTTTCCTTTGGGGTGATTTCTAAACATTGCAATGCTCTAAGGTTCAGTGTTGGGCCCTCTTCTTTATGTATACTCTCTCCCTATGTGATCGAACCTTGACCTATGTCTTTGTATACCTCCCATAGGCAAGTGCTCCCACATATGTATCTGTTGGCCTTGATCTTCAACTAATTCAAAAAAAAAAAAAAGAATTTCCAATTGAATGTCTAATAAGAACCTCAAAACTAACAGTTAAAAAAATAGGTTTTTGATGCTTCCCTGCAAAGTAAATCCTCTCAGTAAATGGCAATGTCATCTATCTAGTAGCTAGAGCTAAAAAACCTAGGAATAAACCATAATCCCATTCTTCTTTTACCCTACCATCATCTAATTCATAAACAAGTCAGTTCTGTCTCAAAATATAGCCTGACCTCAAGTGCTGACCATCTTTAATATCTCAGCCCAGGTTCAAACCACCATCATCTTTTGCCTGAATGATCATAACAGCTCCAGCTCAATTTTCTATTCTCACTCTTGGCCCCTTTATAGTCCATTCTCCATAAAGCTTCCTGAATTATATATAGACAGGTAGTTAGACAGGTAGATAGATAGATATACATAGATTGATTTATATTTATATATCTATATTTCAATGTAAATTAAAATAAAATCTCATTCATATTATTTCCCCTGCTTAAAAATCCTTAATGGTTCCAATAGTAATATGAAAAAAATCCAGACTTCTTTCCACAAGAAGGAAAACACGTCTATGATTTATCTCTTCCCTTTTTTCTGTTCACTCCACTCAAACCACACCTTCTTTCTTTTTGAACTTTGAACACATCATACTTATATCTATCTCAGAGCTTTTGTGGTCTTTCCATATAAAATTCTCTATTCCCAAATTGGAGTGTGTTTACGTTTTTCGTATTATGTAGATCTCTGCTCAAGTATTGCCACTTGAAAGAGGACTTTTTGGACCACCTCAGTTTTCATTGTGATTTTAATATGCATTTCTTTGATGGACACTGATATTGAGCATCTCTTCATGTGCTTATAAGTCAATTAGTCATTTGTATATTTTCTTTAGTGAAGGGTCTGTTCAATATTTTCCCAATTTTATTGGCTTAATTATATTATTGAGTTGTAGAGCTTCCTTATATAGTCTTGAAACAAATTTTTGTTTGTTACGTGTATGCAAATATTTTCTCACGGTCTGTGGCTTGTTTTTCTCATTTTATTAATGTGACTTTCAAAGAGGGGAAGATTCTTATTTTGATGAGGTTCAATCAATATTTTTTAAAGAATCATATATTTTGGGTTTTACCAATTTCACTGAGATATAATTGACAAATAACTTATATGTTATGAGGACATTAACATAGTATAACTTTAAATTGTACAACATGTTGATTCAATACACTGATACATTGAAAAATGATTAGCTAACACCTGCATCACATCAAAAATTAACATTTCTTTCTGTAATGAGAACAATTAAGATCTCTCTTACAAACTTTCAGGTATATAATATAGTATCATTAACTATAAATACTATGCTGTACATTAGATCCCCAGAACTTATTCATACTATAACTGGAAGTTTGTACTCTTTGACCAACATCTCTCCTATTCTCTCACCTCCCAATCCCTGGTGGCCATAATTTCTCTTTCTGTAGGTTTGGCTTTGTAGGTTCCACATATAAGTGATATCATACAGTATTTATCTTTCTCTAACATTGTTCATCTAGTTTAATGCCCTCAAAGTCCATCCATGTGATTACAAATGGAAGAATTTCCTTCTTTCTCATGGCTGAATAATATTCCATGGGATATATATACCACACATTTTTTATCCATTCATCCATTGAAGGACACTTAGGTTGTTCCCATATCTTTGATATTGTGAATTATAAGGCAATGAACATAAGACTGAAGGTATCTCTTTGATATTCTGTTTTCATTTCCTGTGGATATATACACAGATGTGGGACTATTGGATCATATGATACTATTATTTTTAATTTTGGGGGGACCTCCATACTGTTTTCCATAGTGGCTGCACCAATTTACATTCCCACCAACAGTCCACCAGGGTTCCTTTTTCTCCACATCTGTACCAGCATTTGTTATTTCTTGTCTTTGTGATAATAACCATTCTAACAGGTTTGAGGTGACATTTCATTGTGGTCTTGATTTGTATTTCCCTGATGATTAGTGATGTTGAACATCTTTTCATGTGTCTGTTGGTCACCTGTATGTCTTCTTTTAAGAAAAACTACTCAGCTTCTCTGCCCATTTTTTTTTAATGACTAGTTGGTTTTTTAAACATCTTTATTGGAGTATAATTGTTTTACATTGTGGTGTTAGTTGCTGCTGTATAACAAAGTGAATCAGCTATACATATACATATATCCCCATAACCCCTCCCACCCTCCCTATCCCACCCCTCTAGGTGGTCACAAAGCACCAAGCTGATCTACCTGTGCTATGCAGCTGCATCCCACTAGCTATCTAATTTATGTTTGGTTGTATATATAGGTCAATGCTATTCTCTCACTTCGTCCCAGCTTACCCTTCGCCTTCCCCGTGTCCTCAAATCCATTCTCTACGTCTGTGTCTTTATTCCTGTCCTGCCCCTAGGTTGATCAAAACCATGTTTGTTTGGTTTTTTTAGATTCCATATATATCTGTTAGCATACAGTATTTCTTTTTCTCTTTCTGACTTACTTCACTATGTATGACAGACTCTAAGTCCATCCACCTCACTACAAATAACTCAGTTTCATTTCCTTTTATGGCTAATATTCCACTGTATATATGTGCCACATCTTCTTTATCCATTTATCTGTTGATGGACACTTAGGTTCCTTTCATGTCCTGGCTATTGTAAATAGTGTTGCAATGAACATTGTGATACATGACTCTTTATGAATTATGGTTTTCTCAGGGTATATGCCCAGTAGTAGGATTGCTGGGTCATATGGTAGTTCTATTTTTAGTTTTTAAAGGAACATCTATACTGTTCTCCATAGAGGCTATCAATTTACATTGCCACCAACAGTGCAAGAGGGTTTCCTTTCCTCCACACCCTCTCCAGCATTTACTGTTTGTAGATTTTTTGATGATGGCCATTCTGACCACTGTGAGGTGATACCTCATTGCAGTTTTGATTTGCATTTCTCTAATGATTAGTGATGTTGAGCATCCTTTCATGTGTTTGTTGGCCATCTTTATGTCTTCTTTGGAGAAATGTCAATTTAGATATTCTGCCCATTACTGGATTGGGTTGTTTGTTTTTTTTGATATTGAGCTACATGTGCTGCTTGTAAATTTTGAAGATTAATCCTTTGTCAGTTGCTTTGTTTGCAAATATTTTCTCCCATTCTGAGAGTTGTCTTTTCATCTTGTTTATGGTTTCCTTTGCTGTGCAAAAGCTTTTAAGTTTCATTAGGTCCCATTTGTTTATTTTTGTTTTTATATCCATTTCTCTAGAAGGTGGGTCAAAAAAGATCTTGCTGTGATTTATGTCATAGAGTGTTCTGCCTATGTTTTCCTCTAAGAGTTTTAGTGTCTGGCCTTACATTTAGGTCTCTAATCCACTTTGAGTTTATTGTTGTGTATGGTGTTAGGGAGTGTTCTAATTTCACTCTTTTACATGCAGCACTCCAATTTTCCCACCACTGCTTATTCAAGAGGCTGTCTTTTGTCCATTGTATACTCTTGCCTGCTTTATCAAAGATAAGGTGACCATATGTGCATGGGTTTATCTCTGGGCTTTCTATCCTGTTCCATTGATCTATATTTCTGTTTTTGGGCCAGTATCATACTGTTTTGATGACTGTAGCTTTGTAGTAGAGTCTGAAGCCTGATTCCTCCAGCTCCATTTTTCTTTCTCAAGATTTCTTTGGCTATTTGGAGTCTTTTGTGTTTCCATACAAATTGTGAAATTTTTTGCTCTAGTTCTGTGAAAAACGCCAGTGGTAGTTTGATAGGGATTGCATTGAATCTGTAGGTTGCTTTGGGTAGTAGAGTCATTTTCACAATGTTGATTCTTCCAATCCAAGAACATGGTATATCTCTCCATCTGTTTGTATCATCTTTAATTTTTTTCATCAGTGTCTTATAGTTTTCTGCTTACAGGTATTTTGTCTCCTTAGGTAGGTTTATTCCTAGGTATTTTATTCTTTTTGTTGCAGTGGTAAATGGGAGTGCTTCCTTAATTTCACTCTCAGATTTTTCATCATAAGTGTATAGGAATGCAAGAGATTTCTGTGCATTAATTTTGTATCCCGCTACTTTATGAAATTCATTGATTAGCTCTAGTAGTTTTCTGGTAGCATCTTTAGGATTCTCTATGTATAGTATCATGTCATCTGCAAACAGTGATAGTTTTACTTCTTTTCCGATTTGGATTCCTTTTATTTATTTTTCTTCTCTCATTGCTGTGGTTACAACTTCCAAAACTATGTTGAATAATAGTGGTGAGAGTGGGCAACCTTATCTTGTTCCTGATCTTTGTGGAAACAGTTTTAGTTTTCCACCATTAAGAATGATGTTGGCTGTAAGGTTGTCATATATGGCCTTTATTATGTTGAGGTAACTTCCCTCTATGCCTACTTTCTGCAGGGTTTTTATCATAAATGGGTGTTGAATTTTGTCAAAAGATTTTTCTGCATTTATTGGGATTATCATATGGTTTTTCTCCTTCAATTTGTTATTATGGTGTATCACATTCATTGATTTGAGTATATTGAATAATTCTTGCATTTCTAGGATAAACATCACTTGATCATGCTGTATGATCCATTTAATGTGCTGTTGGATTCTGTTTGCTAGTATTTTCTTGAGGATTTTTGCATTTATGTTCATCAGTGATATTGGCCTGTAGTTTTCTTTTTTGTGACACCTTTGTCTGATTTTGGTATCACAGTGATGGTGACCTCATAGAATGAGTTTGGGAGCGTTCCTCTCTCTGCTATATTTTGGAAGAGTTTGAGAAGGATAGGTGTTAGCTCTTCTCTGAATGTTTCATAGAATTTGCCTGTGAAGCCATCTGGTCTTAGACTTTTGTTCTTTGGAAGATTTTAAATTACAGTTTCAATTTCATTACTTATGTTAGGTCTGTTTATATTTTCTCATTTTACCTGGTTCATTCTTGGAAAATTGTACCTTTCCAAGAATTTTTCCATTTCTTTTAGGTTGTTCATTTTATTCACATACTGTTGTTTGTAGTAATCTCTTACAATCCTTGTATTTCTACAGTGTCAGATGTAATTTCTCCTTTTTCATTTCTACTTTTATTGATTTGCATCCTCTCCTTTTTTTTCTAATGGGTCTGACCAACAGTTTATCAATTTTGTTTATCTTCTCGAAAGACCACCTTTTAATTTTATTGATCTTTGCTATTGTTTTCTTTTTTCTATTTCACTTATTTCTGCTCTGACCTTTACGGTATCTTTCCTTCTACTGACTTTGTGTTTTCTTTGTTCTCCTTTCTCTCTTTGTTTTGAGTGTAAGGTTAGATTTTTTTCTTTGAGATTTTTCTTGTTTCTTGAGGTGAGATCGAATTGCTGTAAACTTCCCTCTTAGAACTGCTTTTGCTGCATCCCATAGGTTTTGGGTTGTCATGTTTTCATTGTCACTTGTTGTATGTTTTTATTTCCTCTTTGACTTCTTCAGTGATCTCTTGGTTATTTAATAGTGTATTGTTTAGCCTCCATGTATTTGTGTTTTTTACAGTTTTTTTCCTGTAATTGATTTCTAATCTCATAGCATTGTTGTCAGAAAAGATGCTTGATATGATTTCAATTTTCTTAAATTTTCCAAGGTTTGATTTGTGACCCAACATATGGCCTATCCTGGAGAATGTTTCATGTGCACTTGAGAAGAAAGTGTATTCTGCTACTTTTGAGTGGAATGTCCAAGAAATATCAGTTACATCTATCTGGTCTGTTTTGCCATTTAAAGCTTGTGTTTCCTTATTTATTTTCTGTTTGGGTGATCTGTCCATTGGTGTAAGTGGGGTGTTAAAAGTCCCTTACTACTATTCTGTTACTGTTGATTTCCCCTTTTATGGTTGTTAGCATTTGCCATATATATTGAAGTGCTCCTATTGGGTGCACAAATATTTATCATTGTTACATCTTCTTGGATTGATCACTATGTAGTGTCCTTCCTTATCTCTTGTAGAAGTCTTTATTTTAAAGTCTATTTTATCTGATATAAGTATTGCTACTGCAGCTTTTTTTTGATATCCACTTACATTGAATATCTTTTTCCATCCCTTCACTTTCAATCTGTATGTGTCCCTTGGTCTGAAGTGGGTTTCTTGTAGACAGCATATATATGGGGCTTTTCTTTCCATTTATCCCATCTGTGTCTTTAGTTTGGAGCATTTAATCCTTTTACATTGAAGGTTATTATCAATATGTATGTTCCTATTACCATTTTCTTAATTGTTTTGGGTTTGTTTTTTGGGGTCCTTTCTTCTCTTGTGTTACCCAGTTAGAGAAGTTCCTTTAGCATTTGTTGTAAAGTTGGTTTGATGGTGCTGAATTCTCTTAGCTTTTGCTTGTCTGTAAAACTTTTGATTTATCCATCAAATTTGAATGAGAGTAATCTTGGGTAGAGTAATCTTGGTTGTAGGTTTTTCCCTTTCATCACTTTAAGTACATCCTGCCACTCCCTTCTGGCCTGCAGAGTTTCTGCTGAAAAATCAGCTAATAACCTTATGGGGATTCCCTTGTATGTTATTTGTTGCTTTTCCCTTGCTGCTTTTAATATTTTTCTTTGAATTTAATTTTTGTTAGTTTGATTAATATGTGCCTTGGTGTGTTTCTCCTAGGGTTTATCTTCTTTGGTACTCTCTATGCTTCCTGGACTTGGGTGACTATTTCCTTTCCCATGTTAAGGAAGTTTTCCACTATAATCTCTTCAAATATTTTCTCAGACCCTTTCTTTTTCTCTTCTTCTTCTTTGACCCCTATAATTCAAATGTTGGTACATTTAATATTGTCCCAGAGGTCTCTGGGATTGTCTTCAATTCTCTTCATTCTTTTCTCTTTATTCTGCTCCTCGGCAGTTATCTTCACAATTCTGTCTTCCAGCTTACTTATTCATTCTTCTGCTTCAGTTATTCTGTTATTGATTCCTTCTAGTATATCTTTCATTTCAGTTATTGTATTGTTCATCTCTCTTTTTTATTCTTCATTTCTTCTGGATCTTTGTTAAAGATTTCTTGTATTTCCTCAATCTGTGCTTCCATTGTATTTCTGAGATTTTGGATCATCTTTATTGTCATTACTCTGAATTCTTTTTCATGTATGTTGCCTCTTTCCTCTTCATTTATTTGGTCTTGTATGTTTTTACCTTCCTCCTTCATCTATGACATATTTTTTCATTGTCCTACTTTTTTTTTTTTTTTTTTGATGAGTGGGATTGTGTTCCTGTGTTACTTCTTGTTTGGCCTGAGGTTTTCAGCACTGAAGTTTGTAGGCTGTTGGGTAGAGCCTGGTCTTGGTGCTGAGACGAGGACCTCTGGGTGACCTCACTTCAATGAATATTCCCTAGAGTCTGAGGTTCTCTATTAGTCCAGTGGTTTGGACTCAGATTGCCTACCACAGGAACTCAGGCCCAACCCCCGGCTCATGAACAATGATCCTGGTCACTCGGGGGTTCCTCCCATCTCCTTAGGTGTTGAGGTCCCCCACCAGCATCCAGCAGGTGCCCTAGTTGTGGGGAGACGTGAACTCCATGTCCTCCCACCTGCAAGGAAGTTAACAGTATCCCATATACATTTTAGAAGTAACTTATCTTTCTCCAATAATAGCCTGTTAAGATTTCAGTCTTAGTGGTGGGATTATACTAGAACTATACACGTATTTTAGATCTGTCATTCTTTTCCATGAAATGGTATATCCCTACCATTTATTTAGTTCTTCTTTAATTTCTTCTAGCAATACCTTATAGTTTTCTGTGTATATGTCTTAAACATATTTTTTAAATTTAACTGTAAGGTTTTTTTTGTTTTCTTTGTTTTTTTTGTTTTTTGTGGTACACGGGCCTCTCACTGTTGTGGCCTCTCCTGTTGCAGAGCACAGCCTCCGGATGCACAGGCTCAGCGGCCATGGCTCACGGGCCCAGCTGCTCCGCGGCATGTGGGATCTTCCTGGACCGGGGCACAAACCCTTGTCCCCTGCATCGGCAGGCAGACTCTCAACCACTGCACCACCAGGGAAGCCCTTTGTATTTTTTGATATTTGTAAGTGGCATTAAATTTAATTTTTATTATGCTTCTTGCTAGCGTATGGAAATACAACTGATTTTTCTATGTGACCTTATATTTGGGATCTTGTTAAATTCACTTATTTGTTCTAGTAGCTTTTTCACTGATTCTTCTGCAAAAAAGAGAGAAGACTTCGGTTTCTCATCTGGCATGTATGAAGCTTGGAAGTTGTCACTCTATCCTAACTAGTACTAAAACGTTGAATAAACTAAAAATCAAGTCTTCTTAGATCCATCAGAGAATTGAGATTACAGGGCAAGTTGCTACCTCCCAAATTGGAGAGACAGTTAGGCAAATGCAGAGAATCACAACTTATTGGAGCAGAATGCCATAAACAGGAACCTCCACAGGAACTAGTACTGAGGCAGGAAAACCTAAACTGTAATTGATGACTTTCTGGAGGCTCAGTGTGGACAAGTCTGAAAGTTAAAAATTCTGGGGAGGGGGAATGCAAGTCTTATGGGAAACCCACACTTTTGTGAGTTTTATATCCAGGAGGTCTACCAGGTTCTCACGATCCAGATTGGAGAATAATCCCTCATACTTCTGGTTAGAGGAGTAGAAAGTAACCTTTTTGAAATACACCAGAGGGTTGTATTCTTCATAACAAGGCCTTCCTTAAAGAGAAACTATTTTATCAAAACCTAACTTATGGGGTTTTCATCAGAACCTAACTGACCTGAGGGAAGGGAAAATCCCAACTCCAGGCCCCTCTAATTGTACTGCTCCCACAAGGGGGAAGGGGGAAAAATAATAAGCACTGATGAAGGTCATAGCCCAGGGACACAGATTCACTGAAGGATGGAAACCTAATCATAGGACCATAGAATGCTTCCCCACTCCCCCATATCTTACCGCCACATTATTGTTACTTTTATCCCACAATTTATGTCTGGCCCTTTTCAACAAAAAAAATTACAAGGCTTACTAAGGGCAAGAAAACACAGTTTAAAGAGACAGAGCAAACATATGAACCAAATTCAGATATGACACACCTGTTAGAATTATCAACTCTAAATTTAAAACAACTATGATTAATAGTCTAAGAGCTCTAAAGGAAAAAGTAGAAAACATGCCAAGAACAAATGAATAATGTAAACAGAGAGATGGAAATTCTAAGAAAGAATAAAAAGAAGGCTAAAAAATTTTTTTAAATTGTAACTGAAATGAAGGAGACATGGGCTCAGTAGCTTAGATATGGCTACTGTACAATTCTCAGTCACTATTGAGAATTTTGCCCAAATTAATATTAGACACCAAACAAAAGATCTAGGAAGCTCAGAGAATATCAAGCTGGATTAATGTTCCCCAAATTCCATGAAGGCATATCATATTCAAAGTACAGAAAATCAAAGATAGTAAAAAAAATCTTGAAAGAAGCTGGGGCGGGGAGGGGGTGGGTATCTTACGTATAGAGGAGCAAAGATTAAAAATCACATTTGACTTCACTTGAAACTATGCATGCAAAAAATTGCGAAATGAAATATTTGAAGTGTTGAGAGAAAAATTACCAACCTCTAATTCTGTATCTGAGAAATTAACCTTCAGAAGTGAATGAGAAATAAAGAATTTAAATGTTAAAAGAGGTTCAGAAGGAAACTTATATAGTTAGAATCTTGGATCTACATAAAGAAAAAAAGCATTAGGGAAGTAATAAGTGAAGGTAATATAAAACGTTTTATTTTTCTTACTCTTAATTGATCTAACAGATAATAGTTTTAAAATAATAATAGCAACAATGTATTCAATGATTATAGTTTATGTATAAGTGAAATGAATGACAGCAGTGATATATGAGACAGGAGGAAGGAATTAGGAATAGTTTGTTATTAGAAGGTACTTGCACTACCTATGAATTTGAAGAGCCTGTCAGGTCACACCTGCTGCCTGACCCTCTTATGTCTGCTCCTCTATCTGTTCTCAGTGAATACATAGATACATGTACTAGTAAAATTTCCCTCCTTTGTATCTTTTTATTTTTAGCTTTCCAGATTTAAAAGAGAAACTTTATGCTCTGCATGCATTTAAAGAGGGAAGAAACAGTTTAGTTCTCAACTGAATTATACAGGAATTTCCTGATTTTACAACAAACTCAGATTTATAAGTTTATAAGGCATATCTTCATCCAAATTGAGGGTCTTGACTCTTCTCATTGTAGCAAGTAATAAGGCCAAGCCTCATACCATGTGTACAGCCCCTAACCCCTCTGAGAAACCTATCTTTGCAGTATTTTCCTTTTCTAATTCTGTTCAAACAACTAGAATTCATTTATACAGATTAATGTTCTTCTTGGCCCTTCTTCCAGGGATAGTCACTTGGGAAGACTGCCTTTTTTGAATTCCCTTATTTCCCAAAAGTATTAAAGCAATTTAAGCTGTAGGAACAAAACTAAAATGAGAGCCTTTGAAAACAAGCCACCAATGCCCTAGTTTAACTATATTTATATCCTTCCTCAGTGTCTCATTCTAAATTTTGTCACTCCTGGTTAGAGTAATTCAGTAATTGCCCAACATCAAAAATTAATTATTCATGTAAAAACTTAATTTCTTATAAATATACCATTTGCCTCTCACCATAGAAAATTCTTAATAATGGAGATCAAGAAAGTACACAGAGGATTGGGATTAGTGTACACTTCTATTCTTACAGCTTTAATTTTCTAATTTTTAATTAATCTAAAAATAGCAAGTACAGTACAAATAACTTTTGCCCCTGCACCATTTGAGAGTAAGTTGTCAGCATCATTCCCATCACTGCTGTCTAATTTAGTATGTATATCTTACAAATTAGAGCTTTCTTTTTTTGTGTGGTACGCGGGCCTCTCACTGTTGTGGCCTCTCCCGTTGCGGAGCACAGGCTCCAGACACGCAGGCTCAGCGGCCATGGCTCACGGGCCTAGCCGCTCCGCGGCATGTGGGATCTTCCCGGACCAGGGCACGAACCCGCGTCCCCTGCATCGGCAGGCGGACTCTCAACCACTGCACCACCCGGGAAGCCCTAGAGCTTTCTTTTATATAACCACAATAAACCGTCAACATTAGGAAATTAACAAACCCCATTCCGGTTCTGGCAATTGTCTGAATAATGAAAGGTGATCCAGACTCACATTATACTTTCCCTGCCCCAGCCCTGGTCCTAAAATTTATAGATCCCTGGATCCCTTTAGTGAAGAATGGCAGTTAGAAGCCAAGCATTGTTTTCTATGTTTGCTCATTGCTCTTGCTGTGTTGCTGTTCTCAGGTCCTCTCAGGAGACAAGTAAGATATGTTTACACATCAAGACACATTTACATCTATAATTATTTCTGTACAGATGGCCCCCAACTTATAGTGGTTCAACTTACAATTTTTTAACTTTACAATGTTGTAAAAGTGATACACATTCAATAGAAACCATACTTTGAATTTTGATCTTCCCCGCAGGAGAGTGATATTCTCTCCTGATGCTGAGCAGCCGCAGTGAGCCACATGATTACAAGGGTAAACAACTGATACACTTACAACCATTCTGTACCCAGACAACCATTCTGTTCTTCACTTTCAGTACGATATTCAATAAATACATGAGATACTCAACATTTTGTTATAAAATAGGCTTTGTGTTAGGTGATTTTTGCCCAACTGTCGAATAATGTAAGTGTTCTGAGCATGTTGAAGGTAGGCTAGCCTAAGCTTTGTCGTTTGGTAGGTTAGGTGTGTTAAATGCATTTTCAACTTACAGTATTTTCAACTTATAATTGATTTATTGGACATAACCCCATTGTGTCAAGAAACATGATGAATTCATATCAATACCTCCATTTTCAAACTAACACTTGAGTTTATTCTTGCTTTCTCCCTTTCCATATTTGAAACTCCCTTCTCTAATGATGAGAAATCTGGCTTCCATTACCCTTAACATATTTACTTATTTGATCAATCTCCCATGTGTAATCAAACTCATCACCACCACCCCTCCTCTCACGTTGATGCTTTCCTCACTCTGCTTCTGTTCTAACAACATGTTCCATGCTTTTTTCTGCCTTCCTTCACCCTGTTTGTCCTTTAACACCCCATCCTAGGATGCTTTTTCTTATGGGTGCCCTGCTCACCCTACTTGTTGCTAACATTTTGAAGATGGTTCCCCAAGAGATTCCTGTGCTTTGGATCCTTCAAACAAGTTCCCTGGGCTTTCCAATGATCTTCAAAGCTCATTGGTTTGACATGAAAAAAATAGGCAAGCAGTAGCAGCAATTAATTCAACAAGAGTTGTGTCAGGTTTAAAGTGTGCTTCTTTATGGAAGGGGGAACTATACTATAGTAAATCATTCTCTTTTTCTGCTGTTAAATAAAACCAAGGACTTTGAACTCTCTTGTTCTCAGGAACAAATGTTGCTAATAGTTCCTTTTGTGACTTCCTACACAGCAGTCCTGATGCACTGTTAAATCCAAGAGGAGAGAGCCAGGCGAGATGATTGGGAAAGGCGGCAAGGGCAGATCCCCTGCATAGGCCACAATATACCAAGGAGAGGTGAAGGGGTGTTGGAAAGGGAAAGGTTATTATGTTTCTGGTAACATCAGCAGGAGTTCATGGTTTTTTATTCACAGTGGAATTCTATATATTAAAAAGGTTCTGAGCACAATTTCACCTCCAATTGTTTCTATCAGTCTGATTTTGCAATCTCTCCCACTTCTAAGGGCATGAAGTCAGTGTTATCTTTTGGAGAAAAGCTTCTGTAGATTACTGAAGCAGATGAAGGGTAGTTTCTTGATAAAACCTATGATGTTAGTGAGAGCAGTGTCTTGGTGCTTGTTCAGTGAAACAGCTTCATCGCATTTAGCTTTAGGTACTGCCATGATGATGTTTACATTATAAATTTCATTTATCAGCATGTCACCATAATAGTTAGAGACAACCTCTGGAAAAATCTCTTATAGTACTTCGAGTGAGGTATGGTTGATCCGGAAGATATTGTTTAGAGCAGGGAGAGCACATGTTTCTCATGGTAGATTTCTGGAGACACTGCTTGGAGAAATTCTAATAATTCTTCTTTAGCCTTATATCCTTCTGTGGCATACAATTCATGTGTGTGTATACGTGTGTGTGTGTATTTAGCTTGCCAGAGAGTTTTACAAACTCCTTGCCTTAGGTCTTTCCAGAATTGATACATTCTGCCTCTTTCTTGAGGGTCTGCCATTAGGGAAGGAGGTTGAAATCAAACAACCTCTTCTAATTGGAAAAGAAAAAAATTAAACTTTTTACTGTTATTTTCCCTCAAGAGTAAAATGCTGGAATCAAAATTCATACAAAACTTAAGGCATTTTCCCTCTTTTTCCCAACCTTCCCTCTCAACCTCTCCAGAGAGACTTGATTTTCATGTTATATTTCTATCCTTGTGCAAGTATCAACGAGGCCACAAGGTAAGAATACCAAATGGAATTGTTCACATTGCTCCTTTTCATCTTTTTCTTGTGCTCCATTATGCCACTGCCCCAGATGAGAAAGTCAATGTGATAGATAAAATGTAAAACCAAAGTGGTCTACTGATGCGATGTTGCCAGTAAGAGCACAGTGGCCTTGCATAAGTCTCTAAGGCAACTCTTCATGTCCTTGTATGCTGTGGGATACAACAAGCCATGGATAGGGGATGTGAGATCCCTTCACAGAGGAAACTCTCTCTGGGTCCCTGCCACTGTCCTCACTTTGAACCCAGGGGACAAGAAGCTGGGGGAGGATAGAACACATAGTTGCTGGACATCAGACTTCCCTGTTATTAAAGAGAGAAAAGGCAACATAATTTAAAATTCTCCCCCTTGATTTGGTGTCACCATTTTACGGGCATCTGCATTTGTTGTATTGTAAGAGATGTCCTAGAGGCTGTTGCCAATGTAGTTCCCCCGACCTATACTAATGGACCAGACTACTAAACTTTCTTTGTTCTTACTTATTCTCTCAATTTCCTGGCTCATTCTTCACTGTCAGGAAGTTAGATAACACATCTTGCTATTAGTCTACTCTTCTTTAACAGACACATTCTCTTCTAATTTGTTTTGGGGAAATAATGCAAATGAAACCAGTTTTTAGACATGAATATAAAATGAACTTGGAAAGCATACATTTTTAGCTAATAAAATTTAGCACGTGAAATTACATATGCTCATAAGGTTTTAACATCTATCTTCATGTTAAGCTACATTTAAGAAAAGGTTATTTGAGGACTGATCTCCAGATATTATACTGGATTTTTATTATTAGAATTTTATAAACTTGACTTTAAAACAGAGTTACTCTCAATCAAAACACACACTATTATACTCTTTTGTTCATAGTTCAATTGCAAACATCCTGTAGACTAATAAGATGTTTCCAAAATCATTGAAAGGTTTAGAGGAGCAGGCTGTAGGCTGAGCTTCCAGGAAAAACTCAGCCCCTGGAACTATTCTGCTTATGTCACAAGTAGGAAAGGAAGCTGCTACTGCTACTGCAGATTGCAAACCACCCTGTTTCCAGCACAACCCAGGCCGGTTGAACAGATGCCCCACATGCAGTGGGTTTTGCTCCACATCAAGTTTCATACCACAGATGAGTGAAATCTGTTACATCCTGAACTTTAGCTGCAACAGAGGCTGGGAACTGTAGTTTTAATTTTCCAGCATTAACATCACAGGAGGTAAGAGTAGGAAGGATTTGGAACATGTGTTGAGAAGCCAATTCAAAGGCTGCCTCCTTACATCTAATAATCTTATCACACAATTTTATTTAAGCAAATAAAAATTTATCACAAAAGAACTGTAAAAAATAAATCCAAACAATGTGCTAATGGTTTATATCTGATAAAATCTTTATTTTCTGATATTTTTATGTGTGTCTGTGTGAGTGTATATATACATGTATGTGTATATATATGTATATCTGTGTATATATATATGTAATGTGACAGATAAAAGGTAAAATCAAAGTGGTGGGGAGGACTTTTAAGGTGGCAGAGGAGTAAGACATGGAGATCACCTTCCTCCCCACAAATACATCAAAAATACATTTACATGTGGAACTACTTCTACGGAACACCAGCTGAATGCTGGCAGAAGACCTCAGACTTCCCAAAAGGCAAGAAAATCCCTACGTACCTGGGTAGGGCAAAAGAATAAAGAAAAAAAGAGACAGAAAGAATAGGGACGGGACCTGCTTCTCTGGGAGGGAGCTGTGAAGGAGGAAATGTTTCCACAGACTAGGAAGCCCCTTCACTGGTGGAGTCGGGGGGTGTGTTGGGGGGAAGCTGCAGAGCCACAGAAGAGAGTGCAGCAATAGGGGTGCAGAGAGCAAAGTGGAGAGACTCCCGCACAGAGGATCAGTACTGGCCAACGCTCACCAGCCTGAGAGGCTTGTCTGCTCACCTGCCTGGGCAAGTGTGGACTGGGAGCTGAGGTTCCAGCTTCGGAGGTCAGATCCCAGGGAGAGGACTGGAGTTGGCTGCATGAACACAGCCTGTAGGGGGTTAGTGTGCCACAGCTAGCTGGGAGGGAGTCCAGGAAAAACTCTGGACCTGCCTAAGAAGCAAGAGAACATTGTTTTGGGGTGCATGAGGAGAGGAGATTCAGAGCACAGACTAAATGAGCTTCAGATACTGGCACGAGACGAGGCTATCAGCGCTGACACAAGAGGCAGGCATGAAACGCTAAGGCTGCTGCTGCAGCCACCAAGAATCCTGTGTGCAAGCACAGGTCACTATCCATATCTCCCCTCCTGGGAGCCTGGGCAGCCCGCCACTGCCATGGTCCTGTGATCCAGGGACATCTTCCCTCGGAGAACACACGGTGCGCCTCAGGCTATTGCAACATCATGGAGGCCTCTGCTGCCGCAGGCTCACCCTGCATTCCATACCCCTCCTACCCCCATGACCTGAGTGAGCCAGAGCTCCCTAATCAGCCACTCCTTTAACCCCGTCCTGTATGGTCGAAGAACAGACACCACAGGGTGACCTACATGCAGAGGCAGGGCCAAATCCAACACGGAACCCCAGAAGCTGTGCGAACAAAGAAGAGAAAGGGAAATTTCTCTTTGAGCCTCAGAAGCAGTGGATTAAATCTCCACAATCAACTTGATGTACCCTGCATCTGTGGAATACCTGAATAGACGACAAATCATTCCAAAATTGAGGCAGCAGACTTTGGGAGCAACAGTAGACTCGGGGTTTTCTGTATGTGGCTGACTAGTTTCTGATTTATATGTTTACCTTAGTTTAGTTTCTGGTTCTTGTTATCATTGGTGGATTTGTTTGGTTGCTCTCTTCTTTTTTTTTTTAATCACATATTTTAGTTTTTATTTTGATAATATTTTTTATTTTAATAACCTTATTTTATTTTTTCTTTCTTTCTTTTTTCTTCTCCCTTTTCTTCTGAGCTGTGTGGCTGACAGGGTTTTGGTGCTCCAGCTGGGTGTCAGGCATGAGCCTCAGAGGTGGGAGAGCCGAGTTCAGGACATTGGACCAGCAGAGACCTCCAGGCCCCATGTAACATCAATTGGCAACAGCTCTCCCAGAGATCTCTGTCTCAATGCTAAGACTCAGCTATACTCAACGACCAGCAAGCTCCAGTGCTGGACACCCCATGCCAAACAACTAGCAAGACAGGAATATACCCCACCCATTAGCAAAGAGGCTGCCTAAAATCATAATAAGTTCAGAGACACACCAAAACACAACACCAGACTTGGTCCTGCCCACCAAAAAGACAAGACCCAGCCTCTTCCACCATAACACAGGCACAAGTCCCCTCCACCAGGAAGCCTACACAACACACTGAACCAACCTTACCCTCTGGGGGCAGGCACCAAAAACAATGGAAACTACAAACCTACAGCCTGCAAAAAAGAGACCCCAAACACAGTAAATTAAGCAAAATGAGAAGACAGAGAAACACACAGCAGATGAAGGAGCAAGGTAAAAACCCACCAGACCAAATAAATGAAGAGGAAATAGGCAGTCTACCTGAAAAACAATTCACAGTAATGATAGTAAAGATGATCCAAAATCTTGGAAATAGAATAAATACAAGAAATGTTTAACAACATTGTTTTAAAAAACAAACAACCCATGATGGACAACACAATAAGTGAAATTTAAAATTCTCTAGAAGGAATCAATAGAAGAATAACCAAGGCAGAAGAATGGATAAGTGATCTGGAAGATAAAATAGTGGAAATAACTACCACAGAGCAGAGTAAAGAAAAAAGAATGCAAAGAATTGAGGACAGTCTCAGAGACCTCTGGGACCACATTAAATGCACTAACATTTGAATTATAGTGGTCCCAGAAGAAGAAGAGAAAAGAAAGGGGAGGCTGAGAAAATATTTGAAGATATTATACTTGAAATCTTCCTTAATATGGGAAAGGAAATAGTCAATCAGGTCCAGAAAGTGCGGAGTCCCATAAAGGATAAATCCAAGGAGAAACACACCAAGACATGTATTAGTCACACTATCAAAAATTAAATACAAAGAAAAAATATTGAAAGCAGCAAGGGAAATGCAACAAATAATATACAAGGGAATCCCCATAAGGTTAACAGCTGATCTTTCAGCAAAAACTCTGCAAGCCAGAAGGGAGTGGCAGGACATATTGGAAATGATGAAAGGGAAAAACCTACAACCAAGATTACTCTACTCAGCAAGGATGCCATTCAGATTCAATGGAGAAATTAAAACCTTTAGAGACAAGGAAAAGCTAAGAGGATTCAGCACCACCAAACCAGCTTTACAACAAATGCCAAAGAAACTTCTCTAGGCAGGAAACACAAGAGAAGGAAAAGACCTACAATAACAAGCCCAAAACAATTAAGAAAATGGAAATAGGATTGTATTGATTTTAAAAATCAATACATATTGATAATTACCTTAACTGTAAATGGATAAAAATTCCAACCAAAAGACATAGACTGGCTGAATGGATACAAAAGCAAGACCAGTATATATGCTGTCTACAAGAGACCCACTTCAGACCTAGGGACACATACAGACAGAAAGTGAGGGGATGGAAAAAGATACACCCTGAGAAAACCATAATTCAAAAAGAGACATGTACCACAATTTTCATTGCAGCACTATATACAATAGCCAGGACATGGAAGCAAGGTAAGTGTCCATCAACAGATGAATGGATAAAGAAGATGTGGAACATATATACTATGGAATATTACTCAGCCATAGAAACAAATGGAACTGAGTTATTTGTAGTGAAGGGGATGGACCTAGAGTCTGTCATGAAGAATGAAGTAAGTCAGAAAGGAAAAACAAATACCATATGCTAACACATATATATGGAATCTAAAGAAAAATAAGTGGCTCTGAAGAACCTAGGGGCAAGACAGGAATAAAGACACAGATGTAGAGAATGGACTTGAGTACACAGGGAAGGGGAATGGTAAGCTGGGAAGAAGTGAGAGAGTGGCATTGAAATATATACACTACCAAATGTAAAATAGATAGCTAGTGGGAAGCAGCCACATAGCACAGGGAGATCAGCTTGGTGCTTTGTGACCACCTACAGGGGTGGGATAGAGAGGGTGGGAGGAAGATGCAAGAGGGAGGGGATATGGGGATATATGTATACTTATAGCTGATTCACTTTGTTATACAGCAGAAACTAACAACAACGTAAAGCAATTAAACTCCAATAAAGATGTTAAAATAGGACTTCCCTGGTGGCGTAGTAGTTGGGAGTCCACCTGCCGATGCAGGGGATGCGGGTTCATGCCCCGGTCCGGGAGGATCCCGCATGCCATGGAGTGGCTGGGCCCGTGAGCCATGGCCACTGGGCCTGCGCGTCTGGAGCCTGTGCTCCACAATGGGAGAGGCTGCAGCGGTGAGAGGCCCATGTATCGCAAAAAAAAAAAAAAAAAAAGATAAAATAAATAAATAAAATAAAAGTGGCAGAGTGACATATATATACAGAGAGTCATGTGGTACCAAACATAACTGGCTAGGGATGGACAGGCATTTATCACGCCATATGCAAGGTACTGACTATACAAAGACAAGCAGTTTCATCCACATCCTTGAAGGAATTCATATAAGAGGAAGATACTCATGAAGAAATAATTATAAGACAACAAGATAAATATTATGTTGGAAAAATACAACTTCAAGTTTTTCATGAAAATATCCTTGAACTGCAGAGAAGGAAAGAATGGGGGTTTTGCTTACAATGGCCCTCTGTAAAGAATGAAATTATTTGCTATTTCAAATTTTATCTTTAAAATTCATGTGAATTTGGGCTTTATTTTATATTTGTAATTTAATATATGTATACGTTTTTAATAACTTGCCATCATGAAAATAATGTTATTTATCCTTTGGACTCACAAAAATATTGTTGCAATGAATCAATTATTACCAGAAAATAGGAGTCAATTGAAGGGGGATGACTGGATCAGGATATTCCTTTTTCTGCATTGATGTCAGAATATTTCTAAAATCTAGGCCCACTAAGATAAATACCTATTAATGGCAATATTTTAAAGGATTTTTATGAGCATTATCACATTATGAGTTAACCTTTATTGTTATGATTAATAATTAGCTCATTTAACTTTCTCAGGCACTTCTTTGTTGAAAAATTTTTTAACATCTTTATTGGTGTATAATCATTTTACAATGGTGTGTTAGTTTCTGCTTTATAACAAAGTGAATCAGTTATACATATACTTATGCTCCCATATCTCTTCCCTCTTGCGTCTCCCTCCCTCCCACCCTCCCTATCCCCCCCTCTTCTAGGTGGTCACACAGCACCAAGCTGATCTCCTTGTGCTATGCAGCTGCTTCACACTAGCTGTCTAATTTGTGTTTGATAGTGTATATATGTCCATGCCACTCTCTCACATTGTCACAGCTTATCCTTCCCCCTCCGCATATCCTCAAGTCCATTCTCTAGTAGGTCTGTGTCTTTATTCCCGTCTTACCTCTAGGTTCTTCATGACCGTTTTTTGTTTTTTTTGTTTTTTCTTAGATTCCATATATATGTGTTAGCATACGGTATTTGATTTTCTCTTCCTGACTTACTTCACTCTGTATGACAGACTCTAGGTCCATCCACCTCACTACAAATAACTCAATTTCATTTCTTTTTATGGTTGAGTAATATTCCATTGTATATATGTGCCACATCTTCTTTATCCATTCATCTGATGATGGACACTTAGGTTGTTTCCATCTCCGGGCTATTGTAAATAGAGCTGCAATGAACATTTTGGTACATGACTCTTTTTGAATTATGGTTTTCTCAGGATATATGCCCAGTAGTGAGATTGCTAGGTCATATGGTAGTTCTATTTGCAGTTTTGTAAGGAAATTCCATACTGTTCTCTATGGTAGCTGTATCAATTTATATTCCCACCAGCAGTGCAAGAGCGTTCCCTTTTCTCCACACCCTTTCCAGCATTTATTGTTTCTAGATTTTTTGATGATGGCCATTCTGACTGGTGTGAGATGATATCTCATTGTAGTTTTGATTTGCATTTCTCTAATGATTAATGATGCTGAGCATTCTTCATGTGTTTGTTGGCAATCTGTATATTTTCTCTGGAGAAATGTCTGTTTAGGTCTTCTACCCATTTTGGGATTGGGTTGTTTGTTTTTTCGCTATTGAGCTGCAAGAGATGCTCGTAAATTTTGGAGATTAATCCATTGCCAGTTGCAAATATTTTCTCCCATTCTGAGGGTTGTCTTTTCATCTTGTTTATGGTTTCCTTTGCTGTGCAAAACCTTTTAAGTTTCATTAGGTCCCATTTGTTTATTTTTGTTTTTATTTCCATTTCTCTAGGAGGTGGGTCAAAAAGGATCTTGCTTGATTTATGTCATAGAATGTTCTGCCTATGTTTTCCTCTAAGAGTTTGATAGTGTCTGGCATTACACTTAGGTCTTTAATCCATTTGGAGCTTATTTTTGTGTATGGTGTTAGGGAGTGTTCTAATCTCATACTTTTACATGTACCTGTCCAGTTTTCCCAGCACCACTTATTGAAGTGGCTGTCTTTTCTCCACTGTATATTCTTGCCTCGTTTATCAAAGATAAGGTGACCATACGTGCATGGGTTTATCTCTGGGATTTCTATCCTGTTCTATTGATCTATCTTTCTGTTTTTGTGCCAGTACCATACTGTCTTGATTACTGTAGCTTTGTAGTATAGTCTGAAGTCAGGGAGCCTGATTTCTCCAGCTCCGTTTTTCGTTCTCAAGATTGTTTTGATTATTCGGGATCTTTTGTGTTTCCATACAAATTGTGAAATTTTTTGTTCTAGATCTGTGAAACATGCCAGTGGTAGTTTGATAGGGATTGCACTGAATCTGTTGATTGCTTTGTGTAGAAGAGTCATTTTCACAATATTGATTCTTCCAATCCAAGAACATGGTATATCTCTCCATCTATTTGTATCATCTTTAATTTCTTTCATCAGTGTCTTATAATTTTCTGCATGCAGGTCTTTTATCTCTTTAGGTAGGTTTATTCCTAGATATTTTATTCTTTTTGTTGCAATGGTAAATGGGAGTGTTTTATTAATTTCACTTTCAGATTTTTCATCATTAGTGTATAGGAATGCCAGAGATTTCTGTGCATTAATTTTGTATCCTGCTACTTTACCAAATTCATTGATTAGCTCTAGTAGCTTTCTGGTAGCATCTTTAGTATTCTCTATGTATAGTATCATGTCATCTGCAAACAGTGATAGCTCTACTTCTTCTTTTCCAATTTGGATTCCTTTTATTTCCTTTTCTTCTCTGATTGATGTGGCTAAAACTTCCAAAACTATGTTGAATAATAGTGGTGAGAGTGGGCAACCTTGTCTTGTTCTGATCTTAGTGGAAATGGTTTCAGTTTTTCACCATTGAGGACGATGTTGGCTGTGGGTTTGTCATATTGGGCCTTTATTATATTGAGGAAATTTCCCTCAATGCCTACTTTCTGGAGGGTTTTTATCATAAATGGGTGTTGAATTTTGTTGAAAGCTTTCTCTGCATCTATTGAGATGATCATATGGTTTTTCTCCTTCAATTTGTTAATATGGTGTATCACGTTAATTGATTTGTGTATATTGAAGAATCCCTGCATTCATGGAATAAACCCCACTTGATCATGGTGTATGATCCTTTGAATGTGCTGTTGGATTCTGTTTGCTAGTATTGTGTTGAGGATTTTTGCATCTATGTTCATCAGTGATATTGGCCTTTAGTTTTCTTTCTTTGTGAAATCTTTTCTGGTTTTGGTATCAGGGTGATGGTGGCCTCATAGAATGAGTTTGGGAGTGTTTGTCTCTCTGCTATATTTTGGAATAGTTTGAGAAGGATAGGTGTTAGCTCTTCTCTAAATGTTTGATAGAATTCACCTGTGAAGCCATCTCATCCTGGGTTTTTGTTTGTTGGAAGATTTTTAATCACAGTTTCAATTTCAGTGCTTGTGATTGATCTGTTCATATTTTCTATTTTTTCCTGGTTCAGTCTTGGCAACTTGTGCATTTTTAAGAATTTGTCCATTTCTTACAGGTTGTCCATTTTATTGGCATAGAGTTGCTTGTAGTAATCTCTTATGATCTTTTGTATTTCTGCAGTGTCAGTTGTTACTTCTCCTTTTTCATTTCTAATTCTATTACATTGAGTCTTCTCCCTTTTTTTCTTGATGAGCCTGGCTAATGGTTTATCAATTTTGTTTATCTTCTCACAGAACAAGCTTTTAGTTTTATTGATCTTTGCTATCGTTTCCTTCATTTCTTTTTCATTTATTTCTGATCTGATCTTTAGGATTTCTTTCCTTTTGGTTTTTTTTTTCTTTTTTTTTTTTTGCGATACGCAGGCCTCTCACTGTTGTGGGCTCTCCCGTTGTAGAGCACAGGCTCCGGATGCGCAGGCTCAGCAGCCATGGCTCACGGGCCCAGCCGCTCCGTAGCATGTGGGATCTTCCCGGACCGGGGCACGAACCCGTGTCCCCTGAATCGGCAGGCAGACTCTCCACCACTGCACCACCAGGGAAGCCCCTTTTGTTCTTTTTCTGTTATTCTTTCTTTAATTGCTTTAGGTGCAAGGTTACATTATTTATTTGAGATGTTTCCTGTTTCTTAACGTAGGATTGTATTGCTATAAACTTCCCTCTTAGAACTGCTTTTTCTGCATCCCATAGGATTTGGGCCTCCATTGTCATTTGTTTCTAGGTATTTTTTGACTTCCTCTTTGATTTCTTCAGTGATCACTTCCTTAGTAAGTAGTGTATTGTTTAGCCTCCATGTGTTTGTATTTTTTACAGATCTTTTCCTGGAATGGATATCTAGTTTCATAGCGCTGTGGTCAGAAAAGATACTTGATACAATTTCAATTTTCTTAAATTTACGAACGCTTGATTTGTGACCCAAGATATGATCTATCCTGAAGAATGTTCCATGAGCACTTGAGAAAAATGTGTATTCTGTTGTGTCTGGATGGAATGTCCTATAAATATCAATTAAGTCCATCTTGTTTAATGTATCATTTAAAGCTTGTGTTTCCTTATTTATTTTCATTTTGGATGATCTGTCCATTGGTGAAAGTGGGGTGTTAAAGTCCCCTACTATGAATGTGTTACTGTAGATTTCCCCTTTTATGGCTGTTAGTATTTGCCTTATGTATTGAGGTGCTTCTATTTTGGGTACATAAATATTTACAATTGTTATATCTTTTTCTTGGATCGATCCCTTGATCATTATGTAGTGTCCTTCTTTGTCTCTTGTAATAGTCTTTATTTTAGAGTCTATTTTGTCTGATATGAGAATTGCTGCTCCAGCTTTCTTTGATTTCCATTTGCATTGAATATCTTTTTCCATCCCCT
This sequence comes from Monodon monoceros, assembly GCF_005190385.1. Classification (NCBI taxonomy): domain Eukaryota; kingdom Metazoa; phylum Chordata; class Mammalia; order Artiodactyla; family Monodontidae; genus Monodon; species Monodon monoceros. Next base: position 28,243,711 of record NW_021703774.1, read on the forward strand.
CACTTTCAGTCTGTATGTGCCTCTAGGTCTGAAGTGGGTCTCTTTTAGGCAGCATATATATGGGTCTTGTTTTTGTATCCATTCAGCCAGTCTGTGGCTTTTGGTGGGAGCATTTAATCCATTTACATTTAAGGTAATTATCAATATGTATGTTCCTATGCCCATTTTCTTAATTGTTTCGGGTTTGTTATTGTAGGTCTTTTCCTTCTCTTGTGTTTCTTGCCTAGAGAAGTTCCTTTAGCATTTGTTGTAAAGCTGGTTTTGTGGTGCTGAATTCTCATAGCTTTTGCTTGTCTGTAAAGGTTTTAATTTCCCCATCAAATCTGAATGAGGTCCTTGCTGGGTAGAGTAATCTTGGTTGTAGGTTTTTCTCCTTCAACACTTTAAATATGTCCTTCTACTCCCTTCTGGTTTGCAGAATTTCTGCTGAAAGATCAGCTGTTAACCTTATGGAGATTCCCTTGTGTGTTATTTGTTGTTTTTCCCTTGCTGCTTTTATATGTTTTCTTTGTATTTCATTTTTGATAGTTTGATTAATATGTGTCTTGGCCTGGTTCTCCTTGGATTTATCCTGTATGGGACTCTCTGCGTTTCCTGGACTTGATTAACTATTTCCTTTCCCATATTAGGGAAATTTTCAACTATAATCTCTTCAAATATTTTTTTCATTTTTTCACTCTTTTTTTCTTCTTCTTCTGGGACCACTATAATTCGAATGTTGGTGAGTTTAATGTTGTCCCAGAGGTCTCTGAGAGTGTCCTCAGTTATTTTCATTCTTTTATCTTTATTCTTCTCTGCAGTAATTATTTCCACTATTTTATCTTCCAGGTCACTTGTCTGTTCTTCTGCCTCATTTATTCTGCTATTGATCCCTTCTAGAGTATTTTTAACTTCATTTATTGTGTTGTTCATCATTGCTTGTTTCATCTTTAGTTCTTCTAGGGCCTTGTTAAATGTTTCTTGCATTTTGTCTATTCTATTTCCAAGATTTTGGATCATCTTTACTATCATTATTCTGAATTCTTTTTCAGATAGACTGCCTATTTCCTCTTCATTTTTTAGGTCTGGTGGGTTTTTACCTTGCTCCTTCATCTGCTGTGTTTTTCTGTCTTCTCATTTTGCTTATCTTACTGTGTGTATGGGGTCTCCTTTTCACAGGTTGCAGGTTCGTAGTTCCCATTGTTTTTGGTGTCTGTCCCTGGTGGTGAAGTGGGTGTCAGTGGGTTGTGTAGGTTTCCTGGTGGAGGGGACTAGTGCCTGTGTTCTGGTGGATGATGCTGGATCTTGTCTTTCTGGTGGGCAGGTCCACGTCTGGTGGTGTGTTTTGGGGTGTCTGTGGACTTATTATGATTTTAGGCAGCCTCTCTGCTAATGGGTGGGGTTGTGTTCCTGTCTTGCTAGTTGTTTGGCATAGGATGTCCAGCACTGTAGCTTGCTGATCGTTGAGTGAATCTGGGTGTTGGTGTTGAGATGGAGTTCTCTGGGAGATTTTCCCCGTTTGATATTACATGGAGCTGGGAGGTCTTTTGTAGACTAGTGTCCTGACGTTGGCTCTCCTACCTCAGGGACACAGCATTGACTCCTGGCTGGAGCACAAAAAGCCTTTCATCCACATGGATCAGAATAAAAGGGACAAAAAGTAGAAAGAAAGAAGATAAAATAAGATAAAATGAAATAAAGTTATTAAAAGGAAAATAATTATTAAGAAAAATTAATTTTTTTAAGTAAAAAAAAAAAAAAGGACAGAAGAACCCTAGGACAAATGGTGAAAGCAAAGCTATACAGACAAAATCTCACACAGAAGCGTACACATACACACTCACCAAAAGAGGAAAAGGGGAGAAAATAATATATCTTGCTCTCAAAGTCCACCTCCTCAATTTGGGATGATTCGTTGTCTATTCAGGTATTCCACTGATGTAGCGTACATCAAGTTGATTGTGGAGATTTTATCCACTGCTCCTGAGGCTGCTGGGAGAAATTTCCCTTTCTCTTCTTTGCTCGCACAGGTCTCAGGGTTCATCTTTGGATTTGGCCCCGCCTCTGTGTGTAGGTCGCCTGAGGGCGTCTGTTCTTCGCTCAGGCAGGACGGGGTTAAAGGAGCAGCTGATTTGGGGGCTCTGGCTCACTCAGGCCTGGGGGAGGGAGGGGTACAGGGCGAGCCTGTGGCGGTAGAGGCCTGCATGATGTGCAGCAGCCTGAGGCACGCTGTTCGTTCTCCTGGGGAAGTTGTCCCTGGATCCCAGGACCCTGGCAGTGGCGGGCTTCACAGGGTCCCGGGAGGGTAGGTGTGGATAGTGACCTCTGCTCGCTCACATGTTTCTTGGTGGTGGTAGGAGCAGCGTTAGCATCTCATGACCATCTCTGGGGTCTGCACTGTTAGCCGTGGCTCACGCCCATCTCTGGAGCTCCTTTAAGCAGCGCTCTTAATCCCCTCTCCTCACGCACCAGGAAACAAAGAGAGAAGAAAAAAATCTCTTGCCTCTTCGGCAGGTCCAGACTTTTCCCCGGACTCCCTCCCGGCTAGCCGTGACACACTAGCCACTTCAGGCTGTGTTCACGCCGCCAATCCCAGTCCTCTCCCTGCAATCCTACCAAAACCCGAGCCTCAGCTCCCAGCCCCCGCCCACCCTGGTGGGTGAGCAGACAAGCCCCTCGGTCTGGTGAGTGCCGGTCGGCACCGATCCTCTGTGCAGTAATCTCTCCACTTTGCCCTCCGCACCCCTGTTGCTGCTGTCTCCTCTGTAGCTCTGAAGCTTCCCCCCTCTGCCACCCATGGTCTCTACCCGCGAAGGGGCTTCCTAGTGTGTGGAAACCTTTTCTCCTTCACAGCTCCCTCCCACTGGTGCAGGTCCCATCCCTATTCCTTTGTCTCTGTTTTTTCTTTTTTCTTTTGCCCTGCCCAGGTACGTGGGGAGTTTCTTGCCTTTTGGGAAGTCTGAGGTCTTCTGCCAGCATTCAGTGGGTGTTCTATAGGAGCAGTTCCATGTGTAGATGTATTTCTGAGGTATCTGTGGGGAGGAAGGTGATCTCTGTGCCTTACTCTTCCACCATCTTCCTCAACTCCTGGAATTTATTTGTTTTTAATTTAATTTTATTTTTTATACAGCAGGTTCTCATTAGTTATCCAATTTATACATATTAGTGTATATATGTCAATCCCAATCTCCCACTTCATCACACCACCACCACAACCTCCCCCCTGCCACGTTCCCCCATTGGTGTCCATACATTTGTCCTCTACATAAGAGTCTCAATTTCTGCCCTGGAAACCGGTTCATCTGTACCATATTTCTAGGTTCCACATATATGCATTAATATACGATATTTGTTTTTCTCTTTCTGTATTACTTCACTGTGTATGACAGTCTCTAATTCCATCCACGTCTCTACAAATGACCCAATTTCATTCCTTTTTATGGCTGAGTAATATTCCATTGTATATATGTACCACATCTTCTTGATCCATTCATCTGTCGATGGGCATTTAGGTTACTTCCATGTCCTGGCTATTGTAAATAGTGCTGCAATGAACATTGGGATGTATGTGTCTTTTTGAATTATGGTTTTCTCAGGGTATATGCTCAGTTGTGGGGTTGCTGGATCATATGGTAATTCTACTGTTAGGTTTTTAAGAACCTCCATACTGTTCTGCATAGTGGCTGAACCAATTAACATTCCCACCAGCAGTGCAAGAGTGTTCCCTTTTCCCCACACCCTCTCCAGCATTTGTTGTTGTAGATTTTCTGATGATGCCCATTCTGACTGGTGTGAGGTGATACCTCATTGTAGTTTTGATTTGCATTTCTCTAATAATTAGTGATGTTAAGCAGCTTTTCATGTGCTTCTTGGCTATCTGTATGTCTTCTTTGGAGAAATGTCTATTTAGGTCTTCTGCACATTTTTGGATTGGGTTGTTTGTTTATTTAATATTGAGCTGCATGAGTTGTTTATATATTTTGGAGATTAATCTTTTTTTGATTCATTTGCAAATATTTTCTCCCATTCTGAGGCTTATCTTCTCATCTTTTTTGTAGTTTCCTTTGCTGTACAAAAGCTTTTAAGTTTCATTAGGTCTCATTTGTTTACCATTGTTTTTATTTCCATTACTTTAGGAGATGGATCAAAAAAGATCTTGCTGTGATTTATGTCATAGAATGTTATTTCTATATTTTCCTCTAAGAGTTTTATAGTGTGTGGTCTTACATTTAAGTCTCTAATCTATTTTGAGTTTATTTTTGTGTATGGTGTTAGGGAGCATTCTAATTTCATTCTTTTACATGTAGTTGTCCTGTTTCCCAGGCACCACTTATTGAAGAGACTGTCGTTTCTCCATTGTATATCCTTGCCTCCTTTGTCATAGATTATTTGACCATAGGTGCGTGGGTTTATCTCTGGGCTTTCTATCCTGTTCCATTGATCTATATTTCTGTTTTTGTGCCAGTACCATATTGTCTTGATGACTGTAGCTTTGTCGTATACTCTGAAGTCAGGGAGTCTGATTCCTCCAGCTCCGTTTTCTTCCCTCAACATTGTTTTGGCTATTTGGGGTCTTTTGTGTCTCCATAAAATTTTTAGATATTTTGTTCTATTTCTGTAAAAAAATGCCATTGGTAATTTAATAGGAATTGCATTAATCTGTAGATTGTTTTGGTTAGTATAGTCATTTTCTCAATACTGAGTCTTGCAACCCAAGAAAATGGTATATCTCTCCATCTGTTGGTATCATCTTTCATTTCTTTCATCAGTGTCATAGTTTTCTGCATACAGGTCTTTTGTCTCCTTAGGCAGGTTTATTCCTAGGTATTTTATTCTTTTTGTTGCAATGGTAAATGGGAATGTTTCCTTAATTTCTCTTTCAGATTATTCATCATTAGTGTATAGGAATGCAAGAGATTTCTATGCATTAATTTTGTGTCCTGCAACTTTACCAAATTTATTAATTAGCTCTAGGAATTTTCTGGTGGAATCTTTAGGATTCTTTATGGATAGTATCATGTCATCTGTTAACAGTGATAGTTTTACATTTTCCTTACCAATTTGTATTCCTTTTATTTCTTTTTCTTCTCTGATTGCCATGGCCAGGATGTCCAAAACTATGTTGAGTAATAGTGGCGAGAGTGGATATCCTTGTCTTGTTCCTGATCTTAGAGGAAATGCTTTCAGTTTTTCACCATTGATAATGATATTTTCTGTGGGTTTTTCATATATGGCCTTTATCATATTGAGGTAAGTTCCCTCTATGCCTACTTTCTGGAGAGCTTTTTTTATCATAAATGGGTGTTGAATTTTGTTGAAAGCTTTCTCTGCATCTATTGAGATGATCATATGGTTTTTCTCCTTCAGTTGTTCATATGGTGTATCACATTCATTGATTTGCATATATAGAAGAACCCTTGCATCCCTGGGGTAAATCCCACTTGATCATCGTGTATGATCCTTTTATTTTGTTATTGGACTCTGTTTGCTATTATCTTGTTGAGGATTTTTGCATCTATATTCATGAGTGGTGTAGGTCGGTAATTTTCTTTTTTTGTAGTATCTTTGTCTGTTTTTGGTATCAGGGTGATGGTGGCCTCATAGAATGAGATTGTGAGTATTCCTTCCTCTGCAATTTTTTGGAAGAGTTTGAGAAGGATGGGTGTTAGCTCTTCTCTAAATGTTTGATAGAATTCACCTGTGAAGCCATCTGGTCCTGGACTTTTGTTTTTTGGATGACCTTTAATCACAGTTTCAATTTCATTACTTGTGATTGGTCTGTTCATATTTTCTATTTCTTCCTGGTTCAGCCTTGGAAGCTTATAGCTTTCTAAGAATTTATCCATTTCTTCCAAGTTGTCCATTTTATTGGCATAGAGTTCCATGTAGTAGTCTCTTAGGATGCTTTGTATTTCTGCAGTGTCTGTTGTAACTTCTCCTTTTTCATCTCTAATTGTATTGATTTGAGTCCTCTCCCTCTTTTTCTTGATATGTCTGGCTAATGGTTTATCAATCTTGTTTATCTTCTCAAAGAACAAGATTTTAGTTTTATTGATCTTTGCTATTGTTTTTTTTTTGTTTCTATTTCATTTATTTCTGCTCTGATCTTTATGATTTCTTTCCTTCTGCTTACTTTTGGTTTTGTTTGTTGTTCTTTCTCTAGTTCCTTTAGGTGGAAGGTTAGAGTGTTTATTTGAGATGTCTGTTGTTTCTTGAGGTAGGAATGAATTGCTATAAACTTCTCTCTTTGAACTGCTTTTGCTGCACCGCATAGGTTTTTGATCATCTTGTTTTCATTGTCGTTTGTCTCTAGGTATTTTTTTATTTCCTCTTTGATTTCTTCAGTGATCTCTTGGTTATTTAGTAACGTATTGTTTAGCCTCCATGTGTTTGAGTTGTTTTCCTTTTTTTTCCCCTGTAATTTATTTCTAATCTCATAGCGTTGTGGTCAGAAAAGATACCTAATATGATTTCAATTTTCTTAAATTTACTAAGGCTTGATTTTTGACCCAAAATGTGATATATCCTGTAGAATGTTCCATGCGCACTTGAGAAGAAATTGTAATCTGTTGTTTTTGGATGGAATATCCTATAAATATCAATTAAATCTATCTGGTCTATTGTGTCATTTAAAGCTTGTTTTTCCGTATTAATTTTCTTTTTGGATGATCTCTCCATTGCTATAAATGAGGTGTTAAAGTCCCCCAGTATTATTGTGTTACTGTTGATTTCCCTTTTATAGCTGTTAGCAGTTGCCTTATGTATTGAGGTGCTCCTATGTTGGGTGCATATATATTTATAATTGTTATCTCTTCTTCTTGGACTGACACCTTGATCATTATGTAGTGTCCTTCCTTGTCTCTTATAACATTCTTTATTTTAAAGTCTATTTTATCTGATATGAGTATTGCCACTCCAGTTTTCTTTTGATTTCCATTTATATGGAATATCCTTTTCCATCCCCTCACTGGCAGTCTGTATGTGTCCCTAGGTCTGAATTGGATTTCTTGTAGACAGCATATATATGGGTCTTGTTTTTGTAACCTTTCAGTGAGCCAGTGTCTTTTGGTTGGAGCATTTAATCCATTTACGTTTAAGGTAATTATCAGTGTGTGTGTTCCTATGACGATTTTCTTAATTGTTTTGGGCTTGTTTTTGTAGGTCCTTTTCTTCACTTGTGTTTCCCACTTAGAGAAGTTCCTTTAGTGTTTGTTGTTGAGCTGGTTTGGTGGTGCTCAATTCTCTTAGCTTTTGCTTGTCTGTAAAGCTTTTGATTTCTCCATCAAATCTGAATGAGATCATTGTTGGGTAGAGTAATCTTGGTTATACGTTCTTCCCTTTCATCACTTTAAATATGTCATGCCACTCCCTTCTGTCTTGTAGAGTTTCTGCCCAGAAATCAGCTCTTAGCCTTATGGGAGTTCCCTTGTATATATTTGTCATTTTTCCCTTGCTGTTTTCAATAATTTTCCTTTGTCTTTAATTTTTGCCAATGTGATTACTATGTGTCTCAGCGTGTTTCTCCTTGGGTTTATCCTGTATGGTTCTCTCTGTGCTTCCTGGATTTGGGTGGCTATTTCCTCTCCCATGTTAAGGAAGTTTTCAACTATAATCTCTTCAAATATTTTCTCGGGTGTTTTCTCTCTCTCTTCTCCAGAGGTCTCTTAGGTTGTCTTTCATTTGTTTTCATTCTTTTTTCTTTATTCTCTTCTACAGCAGTGAATTACACCATTCATTCTTCCAGGTCACTTATCCGTTCTTCTACCTCAGTTATTCTGCTACTAATTCTTTCTAGTGAATTTTTCATTTCAGTTATTGTATTGTTCATCTTTGTTTGTTTGTTATTTAATTCTTCTAGGTGTTTGTTAAACATTTCTTGCATCTTCTCAATCTTTGCCTCCAGTCTTTTTCTGAGGTCCTGGATCATCTTCACTATCATTATTCTGAATTCTTTTTCTGGAAGGTTGCCTATCTCCACTTCATTTAGTTGTTTTTCTTGAGTTTTATCTTGTTCCTTCATCTGGTACATAGCCATCTGCCTTTTCATCTCATCTATCTTTCTGTGAATGTGGTTTTAGTTCCACAGGCTGCAGGATTGTTGTTCTTCTTGCTTCTGCTGTGTGCTCTCTGGTGGTTGAGGTTATCTAAGAGGCTTGTGCAAGTTTCCTGATGGGAGGGACTGGTGGTGGGTAAAGCTTGTTGTTGCCCTGGTGGGCAGAGCTCAGTCTGGAATTTTTTCTCATGAAGAAACATAACAGTGAAATCTTGAGCACATAAACTCTGAGTAGCATCTTCTTCTGGATAAGTCAGCACTCATCCATATAACAGTAGTGTTCTGTAGCAGGATGGGCACAGGATGGGTGCATTGGTGCTGTCCATCCTTTGGGAGGCATATATATATGGACTTTTATAATGGAATTCTGCCTATATATATATATATATATATATGTATATGTATATATTAGCACTGAAATTACCTAGAATTGCTGGAACATGTGGTGATAATAAAAAGCAGACTTAATTTTCTACAGGCAATGCTTTCATATATTGCCTGTCCCCAAGACAGATGGCTCCTACTTCCCAGTTCAAGTAGTCACTACTATAGTGTGTGGGCAAATCTTCAAGTCATTTCCTACTATATTGTGTTTTGGTTACAAGATGAATATTCAATGCACTTTTTTATGTTATAAAATTTATCATTTTGACCACCTCATTGAACATACATAAACAGTTTGTAAACACAATCTTTATAAACATAGGGAACAAAGAAACCAATAAATGAGCTAGCTCCTTACATCGATGCCCTCATTCAAATGTAATATAAGCAACTGGGTTAAGTTTTCTTTTCAACCAACTTTTTACAAAGTGGAATTATAATAATATGTACTTGAGTATAGGTGCATCAAAAATGTTTAAGGGATTTTAAAAAGTTTCCAAGTCTTCAAGTCAAATTGACATTGAAGGAAGGTATTCTATGTGATCATAGGGCTACCACTTAGCCCACTACTGGGCATCCCTGGGAGTGAAGGTGCTATTCTTGAGAAATGCATTATCAGAGATAGATAACAAATGCTTTGACAGCATGTACAAAACAGGCACTCTCTGTGCCTGGGAATGGGGTGTTGGGGAAGAAGGAGGTGTCCCATGGTGCTGACCGAAAGGCAATATTTGAACCCATTAATAATGGGTAGTTGGGGTGAAATGGTATGCAGGAGGGACAAAGAGCCCCCAAGACTAGAGGAATGTATAAACACAGGAAAGAAACTTACTGCATAATCACTTTGACACTGAAGGTATAGCACCATTCAGGCAGTGTGAGATAAATCACTACAATAAATATCTGCTATCTGTCACTTGCAAAACTTGAGACTGATATTTCAGATATTTTCCTAAAATTATTTTTAGAAAGTTAATTGAAATTGAATAGAAATAGACAAACCAGGTGATGCATTTCCTCTCAGCTTTCTAAATGATTATTGTTGGTTATTTTGCATGGAGATAAAATAATACTGAGCATAAATAAATACAATGGGAGAACAAAATGGAATTCTGCCTAGAAATTATAAAGATGGAAAGTTCTTCAGAAAGCTTCATAAAGAAGACCTTTGAGCCAGGCCTAAAAGTATGATGGATGAATAAAAATGTCTGTTCACTCAGTCTGGGTGTCTGCCTGGATGGACTCAAACTGTGAACCATCACCTTGCACACCAGATACTTTGTGGCCTACCATGGCTTTCAGAGATAAGGAACAGGGAACCAGAAAAATCAGTCCCTATGGTGGATTCACATAACCTTCCATCACTTACATTGGGTTTGTCTTTGGCATCTGCTACTATTGGTGGCAGTACATACATGGATCTCTCAGAATTGGGTGCTATCCTTTCCTTTCCCACTAACAAGCAACTAAACACACATTTAAAAAAAAAAAAAAAAGAAAACCAAAGTCTCAAACAGTCCTTTGCCCTGGTATATGGACTCCAAACTACCCAGCAAGAGAGGGGTAGTGAAAATATGCTATGGGCACACTTCAGTGTAGCTACCAGCCCCACCATGAATGTAAGCCTGGAACTTCCCTCCCCAGACCTTGAGGGCATCCTTCACAGCCTCCAGTTTTCATTATGCTCTGTGTTTTCCATTGCTCCTGGTGCTCCAGTCCTTGTAATCCCCTCCATGCCAGGAGCTTTTCTCCAGCATTCACTTGGACTTAGAGATCTTCAGGTCCCCAGTGTAGGGGTGAGTAAGAGCTCGCATTCCCTCCTCTATGCTCAGAGAGTGAAGGGGAATCTGAGGGCTAGGCTGGGGAGAGCAAGTGTGTCAAGGTGGCCTTTGGCTCTCCTTCACCTCCATCCTCTTTCATTTGTTTCTTTGGTCAGCAACAGAGCATCATGAATCACATGAGGGAATAGTAATATTATAACCTATTTTATAGGTCATCATGTGAGGGGTAAAGGGTTTATAACATATAAAAGCAGTTAGAGCAGTGCCTGGCACATACTTTGTGCTCAGGATGTGTCAGCTATAATCACTCTCAGTTCTCTACTTGGCACTCCAAGTACCCAAGATGAGATAGCCTCCACTGGGTGCTGCATGTCCACCAGTAACTCTGCCACCTTCTAGGGCACTACTGTCCCTCACATAGTGAACTCTAGGAGCTTCCAAAACTGCAGTTTCTGGTGAAGGTGACCTTGAAGTTCTAGGTTGGAAACTCAAGGTATAAAACCCAAGGGTTTTTTCCATTTATTTTGATTAGTAACTCTGCTTATAATAGAGACAACATAGCCTGTGTTTATTTGCTTGTACACATGCCAGAATTTCATTTCCAAGTCCATAACTATATGCTGGAATGGTGGATTCTTGTTGTATCAGTTAGGATAACCTAGTTTGTGCTGTGGTAACAAACAACCTCCAAACTTGGGTGGATTATTTTTCTCTCCTGTTTCAAATGCAGATTTGCAGGGAGTTCTGCTCCTGTCTCCAGGACTAATGTTTTCAGAGCAGCCATCATCTCAAATATTACAGTTACTATGACAAAAGGAGAGAGTTTCAGAGGACCTTGTGCTGGCAATTAAATGCTTTGTTCTGAAAGCAACACTCATCACTTCCACTCATAGCTTATTTACCAGATCAGTCACATGAACCCACCAAGGTAGCCAAGAGTTGCATCTACACATGTGCTCTGAGAGCAGAGAGCCAGACGTATTTGTTGAACATCACTAATGACTGTTATGCTGGATACAGGCTTAAGTCTAAGTAATGAATACTGAGAAGAATAAGTCCAGTAGTGAACATGATTTAAAGAAAAACAAGCAAACCCTTGGACAGAATTTTTAGAGAAAAGGAGAAAAAGGCTGAGACAAAACCATGAGATAAGAAAATATATAGGCATCTTGTATTCCAGGAAAGCCTTAATGTTGGGAGACTAAAATTCATTTAATTTATTTCAAGTTTGTATGATTTCAATTGCTTACATTGAAACCTGCAGAGAATAAGTAGTAAAATGACCTCATAAATATCCATGAGTATTAGTGAGGTGAAATTATGCCTGAGACATATAAGTAGATAGATAGGCCCTTTGTTCATATATATATATATATATATATATATATATATATATGAAAAGAGGGAAAGAAGAAGATCCCAGAAACAAGAAAATTTCTTGCCACCACATAGGGTTTCTCAATATTTGTTGAATGAAAGATTTCTTTATAAAAAGTATTTTCTTAGAGAAATTCACATAATTGAATATTACATCTAGAATGGTACATGCCTACTACACAGTAGTTGCTGTGTTGTATGTATGTGTTATACTGTATTGAATTGTATATGTGGAATTAATGAATGAATAAAGATAGAGAACATGTGAGTAAAGATGAAAGGGGAGAAAGAGAGAAGAGATACTGGAAAGGAAACACACAATACACCCAAACAAGAAAAGAAAGTGGACAAATGATCAAGCAGGTAAGTATAAAGATTTACAAAAATGTAAGACCTAGTAGTATTATACTTCAACTAAGTTAACATCTGTTCTGCAAAAGAACAGAGCATCTGACTGTAAATTCTTGGTTGAACTTGGTCACAATTACATCTCTCAACTTACAGGAGATTGTAGAGAAGTTTCTATTCCATACTTAAGTTCCTTTTTTATTCATCAAACGTATTAGTAATTTAGAAATTTTAAAAATAATAATCTCAGGAAATGTATCCCTGAAGTTCACTAACCAACAGGTTAATGAACACTAGACACTAGACACAGATAATCAAGTATTCTATGCCTAAAATGAGATGGAATGGATGAAGATCTGTGTTATCACACAGCAAGGCCTATAGGAGAACTGAAAGCAGAAGATAAAGAAAAGTAGGCAGCAGTGTGAAGTTTGTAAGCAGTGAGGCAGAAAATCAGGATCATTCATACCTAAGAACCTGAACTTCCTCTATAACACAGGAGAAAAGCACAAGAATTTGGCCAGAGATGCACTCGAGGGTTGATGCTGGGAGACGGAGGTGGGGGCTTGAGAAGGTGGTGAGGCTTGGAGTATTTCTAGAGAATTGGAAGTAGCAGCTGAATAGGGAACTATAAAAAGATTGCCAGAGAGTATTAGGAGCCCAGATGAGGCTGGTGTCCAAGACTTCATAATAGGTCTACTGTATACATGATTGGTTGTAACACAAATAGCATTCCTACACAAAAAGACACAGGAATGTCAAACCACGACATCTTAAATATTGACTGTTTTGCTTGGAACACAGTAATGCAAATGATGAAGATAGAAGTGTTTCCTGTCAATTGGTCAAATTAAAAGAGCAAATTACAGAATGTTTGTTTAGACTGTTTTGCAAGGATGGTTTGTTAAGGTCCCCTGTGGCTGCATTTGCAAACTACCAGCAATCCTATACATCTCTGGAATAACTAGGAACCAAGACAGCAGGAAGAGCCCTGTGAGCTTACAGCAGATAAACAGAAAGATGTCACTGGCTCTAGGGCTCCAGCAGGAGAAGGACAGGAAATTGAGTGCAAGAAATTGGAGCCCTCTCAGGGTCACACTACTGCAGGTATTGAATTCTCTTTCCTTTCTTGTGTGACATTACAGGTATGTAATTATTATCTGAGTGTTGAAGCCCAACATTCACAGATTTGCAAACTCTCCTTTCTCTCCTTCCTGGCTGGTCTGTTCTCTCTGTTCACCTCATTGCTTTTTCTATTACCTACTTTTTCCCCTTCATCCTTCCCTCCCTCCCTCTCTCCTTCCTTTCTCTTCCTAACCTTAGATGGCAAAAATTTGTACTGGGAGCTATACAATGTTGCCGACTCCTATGCAACGTTGTAGTACACAGAGTAATTCTTATTGGCCTTGACAAGTGGGTTATATCCAAAGTCTCACTAATTACAGGTGCTGCTATGTCCCAAGTCTTTTTTCTGACTCTCCTATCTGTCACACAGACATGCATCCACCTTGTAAAACCTTCCAACTTCACTGCTAGTGTGGCTTTTTATCTGTGTAGTCCACCCCTACTCCCACTACCATACTAGCTAGTAAGTGTGCAGTTGACCAGTGGGATGGAATAGTCTTTAGGTGACTTTCACCCCTAAATATTGATATTAAAGAAAAACAACTGGATTGAGAAAATCCATGGGAATTCCTCTATGCTAATATTTTACTAACTTTTGATGTTCAGATCCGAAATATGTAGTATCTAGAATATAATTTAAAAAATAAATCTTTTCAATTGTGGAGGAAGGTAAAGTCACAGAGATGAATTTAACAGGAATCTTTTTGCCTATAAATATAAAAAGAAGACACTCTGATTGCACTATGGTACCAAGATAATTCAGTTTAAATTTGAAAAATCAACTCAAACCTCCCAAGTACTGATGCTTAAAACAAAGAGTGAGAAGCATACTCATAAAAACACAGACAAATGTAGGAGAGGAGACAAGACAGCGGAGCAGGAGGACATAACCTAACCCCCTTCTTATGGAAAAACCAAAATCACAACTAACTGCTGAACAATGACCAATAAAAAAATACTGGAACCTACCAAAAAAGATACCCTACAATCAAAGACAAAGAAGATGCCACAACGAGCTGGTAGGAGGGGTGAAATCATAATAAAATGAAATCCCATACATGCCAGGTGGACAACCCACAAACTGGAAAACTATTATACCACAGAAGTTCTCTCACAGGAGTGAAAGTTCTGAGCCCCATGACAGGCTCCCCAGCCTGAGGGCCTGGTAATGGGAGGAGGAGCCCCCAGAGAATCTGGCATTGAAGGTCAGCGGGGTTTGACTGCAGGAATTCCACAGGACTGGGGGAAACAGAAACTCCACTCTTGGAAGGCACACACAGGGTGTCATGTGCACCAGGACCCAGGGAAAAAAGCAGTGACCTCCTAAGAGACTGGAACAGACTTACCTGCTAGTGTTGGAGGGTATTCTGCAGAGGTGGGGGATCACTATAGTTTGCTGCAGGGACAGGGACATTGGCAGTGGCAGTTCTGGTGAGTGCTCATTGGTGTGGGCCCTCTTGGAGTACACCATTTTCTTATGAAGACCTGACCACACCCAACAACCTATAGCTCTAGTGCTGGGGCGTCTCAGGCCAAACAAACAACAGAGCAGGAACACACACCCATCCATCAGCAGACAAGGTGCTTAAAGTCTTCCTGAATAAACAGCTGCCTGATAAAGACACTCCCAGACATGGCCCTGCCCACCAGAGGGACAAGACCCAGTCTCACACACCAGTGGGCAGGTCCCTCCCACCAGGAAGCCTGCACAAACCTCTTAGCCTCATCCAAAAGGGGGCAGACAGACTTCCCTGGTGGCGCAGTGGTTAAGAATCCACCTGCCAATTCAGGGGATATGAGTTCAAGCCCTTGTCTGGGAAGATCTGACATGTTGTGGAGCAACTAAGCTGGTGCACCACAACTACTGACCTTGAGTGCCACAACTACTGAAGCCTGCACGCCTCGAGCCCATGCTCCACAACAAGAGAAGACACTACAATGAGAAGCCTGTGCACCACAACGAGTAGACCCCACTCACTGCAACCAGAGAAAGCCTGCATGCAGCAATGAAGAACCAATGCAGCCAAAAATAAATAAATAGATTAATTAATTTTAAAAGGGGAGCAGACAACAGAAGCAAGAAGAAATAAAACTCTATAGCTTGTGGAATGGAAAGCACAATCACAGAAAGTTAGATAAAATTAGATGGAAGAGAAATATGTCCCAGTTGAAGGAACAAGATAAAACCCCAGAAAAACAACTAAGTGGAGATGGGAGTCTATCAAAAACAGAATTCAGAGTAATGATGGTAAAGATGATCCAAGATCACAGAAAAAGAATGGAGGCACAGATTGAGAATATACAAAAAATGTTTAACAAAGACAAAGAAGAACTAAAGAACAAACAAACAAAGATGAACAATATAATAACTGAAATGAAAAAATACACTACAAAGAATCAATAGCAAAATAACTGAGGCAGAAGAACGGATAAGTAAGCTGGAAGACAGAATGGTGGAAATCACTGTCACAGAACAGAATAAAGAAAAAAGAATGAAAAGAAATGAGGACAGTGTAAGAGACCTCTGGGACAACATTAAATGCACCAACATTCACAAGAAAGGGGTCCCAGAAAGAGAAGAGAAAGAGAAAGGACCTGATAAAATATTTGAAGAGATAATAGCTGAAAACATACCTAAGAAGGGAAAGGGAAAAGTCATGCAAATCCAGGAAGCACAGAGAGTCTCAGGCAGGATAAATGTAAGGAGGAACATGCCAAGACACATAGTAATCAAATTGACAAAAACAAAGGCAAAGAAAAATTATTAAAAGCAACAAAGGAAAAGCAACAAAGAACATACAAGGGAACTTCCATAAGGTTATCAGCTGATATCTCAGCAAAACTCTGGAGGCCAGGAGAGAGTGGCACGATATATTTAAAGTGATGAAAGGGAAGAACCTAGAACCAAGAATACACTACCTAGCAAGGCGTTCATTCAGATTTGAGAAATCAAAAGCTTCACAGACAAGCAAAAACTAAGAAAATTCAGCAAATCCAGACCAGCTTTGCAACAAATGCTGAAGGAACTACTCTAACTAAAAAAGAAAATGCTACTACCAGAAACAAGAAAATTACAAATGGAAAAGCTCACTGGTAAAGACAAACATAAAGTAAAGGTAGGAAATCATCTGCACACAAATAAGATATCTAAACCAGCAACTGTGAGAGGAGAGCACAAAACAGGATTTTGGAAATGCATTTGAAATTAAAAGTTCAGCAACTTAAAACAACCTTATTTATGTATAGACTGCTATAGCAAAACCTCATGGTAACCGCAAACCAAAAATCTACAGTAGATACACACACACATAAAGAATAAGGAATCCAAACACAACACTAAAGGTAGTCATCAAATCACAAGAGAAGAGAACAAAAGACAAAAGGAAGAAAAATCACCTACAAACAAAAACCAAGAATAATTAACAAAATGGCAATAAGAACATACATATTGATAACTACCTAACCGTAAATGAATTAAATGCTCCAAACAAAAGACATAGACTGGCTGAGTGGATACAAAAAACAAGACCTGTATATATGCTGTCTACAAGAGACCCACTTCAGATCTAAGGACACATACAGACTGAAAATGAGGGGAGAGAAAAATGTATTTCCATGCAAATGAAAATCAAAAGAAAGCTGGAGTAGTAATACTCATGTCTGAAAAAATAGACTTTAAAATAAAGACTGTTCCATGAGATAAAGAAGGACACTGCATAACGATCAAGGGATCAATCCAAGAAGAAGATATAACAATTGTAAATATATATGCACAAAACATAGGAGCACCTCAATACATAAGGCAAAATGCTAACAGCCATAAAAGGGGAAATCGACAATAACACAATAATAGTGGGGGACTTTAACACCCCACATTCATGAATGGACAGATCATCCAGACAGAAAACCAATAAGGGAACACAGGCCTTAAATAGCACATTATATCAGATGGACCTAATTGATATTTATAGAACATTCCATCCAAAAGCAGCAGAATACACATTCTTCTCAAGTGCACACGGATCATTCTCCAGGATTGACCACATGTTGGGCCACAAGGAGAGCCTCAGTAAATTTGAGAAAATTGAAATCATATCAATCATCTTTTCTGATCACAGTGCTATGAGATTATAAATAAACTATGAGAAAAAAACTATAAAAAACACAAACACATGGAGGCTAAACAATATGCTACTAAACAATCAATGGATCACTGAAGAAATCAAAGAAATTTGAAAAATACATAGAGACAAATGAAAATGAAAGCACAATTATCCAAGACCTATGGGATGCAGCAAAATCAGTTCTAAGAGGGAAGTTGATAACAGTACAATCTTACCTCAGGAAACAAGAAAAATCTCAAATAAACAACCTAACCCTACACCTAAATCAACTGGAGAAAGAAGAAAATACAAAATTTAAAGTTAGTAGAAGGAAAGAATCATAAAGATCAGAGCAGAAAAAATGAAATAGAGAAAAAGGAAAACAATAGCAAAGATCAACAAAACTAAAACCTGGTTCTTTGAAAAGATAAACAAAGTTGATAAACCTTTAGCCAGATTCATCAAGCAAAAAAGGGAGAGGGGGCTTCCCTGGTGGCACAGTGGTTGGGAGTCTGCCTGCCGGTGCGGGGGATGCGGGTTGATGCCCCGGTCTGGGAGGATCCCACGTGCCAAGGAGCGGCTGGGCCCATGGGCCATGGCTGCTGGGCCTGTGCATCCGGAGCCTGTGCTCTGCAGCAGGAGGGGCCGCAGCAGTGAGAGACCCACATACCACAAAAAAAGAAAAAGGAAAAAAAAAAGGGAGAGGGCTGAAATCAATAAAATTTGAAATGAAAAAGTAGAAGTTACAACTGACACCACAGAAAGACAAAGAATCATAAGAAACTAGTGCCAGTTACTATATGCCAATAAAATGGACAACCTAGAAGAAAGGGACAAATTCTTAAAAAGGTACAATCTCTGAAGACTGAACCAGGAAGAAACAGAAAATATTAACAGACCAATCACAAGCACTGAAATTGAAACTGTGATTTAACAACTCCCAACAAAAAAAAGTCCAGGACCTGATGGCTTCACAGTTGAATACTACTAAACATTTAGAGAAGAGATTACACCTATTCTTCTGAAACTGTTCCAAAAAATTGCAGCAGAAGGAAAATTCCCAAATGCATTCTATGAGGCCCCCATCACCCTGATACCAAAACCAGACAAGATACTACAAAGAAAGAAAATTACAGGCCAATATCACTGATGAACATAGATGCAAAAGTTCTCAACAAAATACTAGCAATCCAAATCCAACAGTACTTTAAAAAGATCTTACACCATGATCAAGTGGGATTTATCCCAGAGATACAAGGATTTGACAACATCTGCAATTCAATTAGTGTGATACACCACATCAACAAATTGAAGAATAAAATGTTGGAGAGGGTGTGGAAAAAGGGAACACTCTTGCACTGTTGGTGGGAATGTAAATTGATACAGCTACTGTGGAGAACAGTATGGAGGTTCCTTAAAAAACTAAAACTATAACTACCATATGACCCAGTAATCCCACTACCGGGCATATATCTGAGAAAACCAAATTCAAAAGGACACATGTAGGGCTTCCCTGGTGGCGCAGTGGTTGAGAGCCTGCCTGCCGATGCAGGGGACGCGGGTTCGTGCCCCGGTCTGAGAAGATCCCACATGCCATGGAGTGGCTAGGCCTGTGAGCCATGGCCACTGAGCCTGCACGTCCGGAGCCTGTGCTCCACAATGGGAGAGGCCACAGCAGTGAGAGACCTGCGTACCGCAAGGGGAAAAAAAAAAGGACACATGTACCCCAATGTTCATTGCAGCACTATTTACAATAGCCAGGACATGGAAGAAACATAAATGCCCATTGACAGATGAAAGGGTAAAGAAGATGTGGTACATATATACAATGAAATATTACTCAGTCATAAAAAGGAACAAATTGGGTCATTTGTAGAGATGTGGATGGACCAAGACTCTGTCATACAGAGTGAAGTGAACTGGAAAGAGAAAAACAAATATCATATAGTAACACATATGTGTGGAACCTTGAAAAATGGTACAGATGAACCTATTTGAAGGGCAGGAATAGAGATATAGATGTAGAGAATGAACATGTGGACACATGGGTGGGGGAAAGCAGAGGGTGGGACAAATTGGGACATTAGGTTTGACATTAATACACTACCATGTGTAAAATAGATAGCTAGTGGGAACCTGCTGTATAGCACAGGAGGCTCAGCTCGGTCCTCCGTGATGACCTAGATGAGTGGGTTGGGAGGGTGGAAGGGAGGTCCAAGAGGGAGAGAATATAGGTATATATATAGCTGATTCATTTCATTGTTCAACAGAAACTAACACAAAATTGTAAAGCAATCATACTCCAATAAAAAAATATGTATGATCATCTCAATAGATGCAGAAAAAGCTTTTGACAAAATTCAGCACCCATTTATGATTTTAAAAAAAAACTCTCCAGAAACCTGGCTTCGATGGAACACACCTCAACATAATAAAGGCCATATACGACAAAGATACAGCTAACATCATTCTTAAATGTGAAAAGCTGAAAGCATTTCCTCTAAGATCAGGAACAAGACAAGGATGTTCACTCTCACCACTCTTATTCAACATAGTGTGGATGTTCTAGCCACAACAATCAGAGAAGGAAAAGAAATAAAGGGAATCCAAATGGGAAAGTAAGAAGTTAAACCATCATTACTTGCAGAAGACCTGAATCTATACATAGAATATCCTAAAGCTACCAGAAAACTACTAGAGCTTATCAATGAATCTGGCAAAGTGGCAGGATACAAGATTAATACACAGAGATCAGTGGCATTTCTATACACAAACAACTAAACATCAGAAAGAGAAATTCAAGAAAGAATGCCTTTACCATCACATCAAAAAGAATAAAATAGCTAGGAATGAACCTATCTAAGGAGGGAAAAGACCTATACTCCCAAAACTGTAAGATGCTGATGAAAGAAATCAAAGAAGACACAAACAGATGGAAAGATTTACCATGTTCCTGGATTGGAAGAATCAATATTGTCAGAACAACTAAACTACCCATGGCAATGAACAGATTCAATGCAATCCCTATCAAATTACCAATGGCATTTTTCACAGAACTAGAATAAAAAATTTTAAATCTGTACAGAGACACAAAGACCTCAAATAGACAAAGCAATCTTGAGAAAGAAAAATGGAGCTGGAGGAATCAGACTCCCTGACTTTATACTACAAAGCTATAGTCATCAAAATATTATGTTACTGGCACAAAAGTAGAAATATAGATCAATGGAACAGGATAGAAAGCCCACACACCTAAGGTCAATTAATCTACAACAAAGGAGGCAAGACCACACAATGGTGGAAAGAGAGTCTCTTCAACAAATGATGCTGTGAAAACTGGACTGTTACATGTAAAAAATTAAATTAGATCATTCTTTAACACCATACACAAAAATAAGCTCAAAATGGATTAAAGATGTAAATGTGAGACCAGACACTATGAAACTCCTAGAGGACTATAAAACTAGAGGGAAACATAGTCAGAACACTCTCTGACATAAATCACAACTATATCTTTTTTTTTTTTTTTTTGCATTACGTGGGCCTCTCACTGTTGTGGCCTCTCCTGTTGTGGAGCACAGGCTCCGGACGCGCAGGCTCAGTAGCCATGGCTCACGGGCCCAGCTGCTCCGCAGCATGTGAGATCTTCCCGGACCAGGGCACAAACCCATGTCCCCTGCATCAGCAGGTGGACTCTCAACCACTGTGCCACCAGGGAAGCCCACAACTATATCATTTTTGATCTGTTTCCCAGAACAATGGAAACACAAACAAACAAACAAAAACCAAATGAGAACTAATTAAACTCAAAAGTTTTTGCACAGGAAAGGAAACTATAATCAAAGCGAAAAGAAAACACACAGATTAGGAGAAAATATTTGCAAATGATGTGACCGACAAGGGATTAGTCTCCAAAATTTACAAACAGCACATGAGGCTTAATATCATTAAAACAAACAACCCAATCAAAAAATGGGCAGAAGATCTAAAGAGACATTTCTCCATGAAGACATACAGATGGACAAGAGGCACATGAATAGATGTTCAACATCTCTAATTATTAGACAATTGCAAATAAAAGCTACAATGAAATATCACCTCACACCAGTCCAAATGGTTATACTCAAAAACACAAAAAATAGAGCAGAAGCAAGAACTACAATCCTGCAGCCTGCAGAATGAAAACCACAATCACAGAAAGACAGCCAAAATGAAAAGGCAGAGGACTATTTACCAGATGAAGGAACAAGATGAAACCCCAGAAAAACAACTAAATGAAGTGGAGATAGGCAACCTTCCAGAAAAAGAATTCAGAATACTGATAGTGAAGATGACCCAGGACATCAGAAAAAGAATAGAGGTAAGGATCGAGAAGATACAAGAAATGTTTAACAAAGACCTAGAAGAATTACAATACAAACACCTAGAAGAATTAAAGCAAACAAACAGAGATGAGCAATACAATAACTGAAATGAAAAATACACTAGAAAGAATCAATAGCAAAATAACTGAGGCAAAGGAATGGATAAGTGACCTGGAAGACAAATTGGGGGAAATCACAGAATAAAGAAAAAGAATGAAAAGAAATGAAGACAGCATAACACACCTCTGGGAAAACATTAAATGCACCAACATTTGCATTATAGGGGTCCCGAAAGGAGAATAGAGAGAGAAAGGACCCAAGAAAATATTTGAAGAGATTATAGTCGAAAACTTCCCTAACCTGTGAAAGGAAATCTCTACCCAAGTCCAGGAAGTGCAGAGAGTCCCAGGCAGGATACACCCATGGAGAAACACACCAAGGCACATAATAATCAAACTGACAAAAATTAAAGACAAAGAAAAATTATTAAAACAACAAGAGAAAAATGACAAATAACATACAAGGGAACTACCATAAGGTTAATAGCAGAAGCTCTGCAAGCCAGAAGGGAGTGGCACAATATATTTAAAGTGATGAAGGGAAAGAATCTAAAACCAAGAATGCTCTATCCAGCAAGGATCTCATTCAGATTTGCTGGAGAAATCAAGAGCTTTACAGACATGCAAAAGCTAAGGGAATTCAGCACCACCAAACCAGGTCTACAACAAATGCTAAAGGAACTTCTCTAAATGGGAAACACAAGAGAAGAAAAGGACCTACAAAAACAAACCAAAAACAATTTAGAAATGGTAATAGGAACATACATATTGATAAATACCTTAAATGTGAAAGAATAAATGCTCCAACCAAAAGACACAGACTGGTTGAAAGGATAAAAAAACAAGACCTGTATATATGCTGTCTAAAAGAGACCCATTTCAGACTTAGGGACACATACAGACTGAAAGTGAGGAGATTGAAAAAGATATCCCATGCAAATGGAAATCAAAAGAAACTTGGAGTAGCAATACCCATATCAGGTAAAATAGACTTTAAAATAAAGAATGTTACAAGAGACAAGGAAGGACACTACATAATGATCAAGGATCAATCCAAGAAGAAGTATAACAATTATAAATATATATGCACCAAACATAGTGGTACCTAAATTCATATGGTAAATGCTAACAGCTTTAAAAGCAGAAATTGACATTAACACAATACTAGTGGAGGAGTTAAACACCTCACTTACACCAATGGAAAGAATATCCAGACAGAAAATAAATAAGGAAACACAAGCTTTAAAAGACACAATAAACCAGATAGATTTAATCTATATTTATAGGACATTCCATCTGAAAACAGAAAGTGCTGTGCTTCTCAAGTGCACACAGAACATTCTCCAGGGTAGATCATAACTTGGGTCACAAATCAAGCCTCAGTAAATGTAGGAAAACTGAAATCATATCAAGCATCTTTTCTGGTCACAACAGTATGAGATTAGAAAGAAATTACAGGGGGAAAAAAACGTAAAAAGAAACACATGGAGGCTAAACCTTAAACTACTAACTAACCAAGTGATCACTGAGGAAATCAAAAAATACCTAGAGACAAATGACAGTGAAAACATGATGATCCAAAATGTATGGGATGCAGCAAAAGCAGTTCTAAGAGGAAGTTTAAAGCAATACAAGCCTACCTCAAGAAACAAGAAAAATCTCAAATAAACAATCTAACCTTACATGTAAAGGAACTAGAGAAAGAAGAAGAAACAAAACCCAAAGTTAGTAGAAGCAAAGAAATCATAAAGATCAGAG
Source organism: Monodon monoceros (assembly GCF_005190385.1). Classification (NCBI taxonomy): domain Eukaryota; kingdom Metazoa; phylum Chordata; class Mammalia; order Artiodactyla; family Monodontidae; genus Monodon; species Monodon monoceros. Next base: position 28,267,042 of record NW_021703774.1, read on the forward strand.
CAGTAATAAATGAAATAGAAACAAAGAAAATAATAGCAAAGATCAATAAAATTAAAAGCTGTTTCTTACAGAAGATAAACAAAATTGATAAACCTTTAGCCAGTCTCATTAAAAGAAAAAGGGAGAGGACTCAAATCTATGAAATTAGGAGTGAAAAAGAACTTACAAGAGACACCACAGAAATACAAAGGATCATAAGAGACTATTACAAGCAACCATATGCCAATAAAATGGGCAAACTGGAAGAAATGGGCAAATTCTTAGAAAGGCGTAACCTTCCAAGACTGAACCAGGAAGAAATAGTAAATATGAACAGACCAATCACAAGTATTGAAATTGAAACTGTAATGACAAATCTTCCAACAAATAGAAGTCCAGGACCAGATGGCTTCACAGGTTAATTCTATCAAACATTTAGAGAAGAGCTAACACCCATCCTTCTCAAAAATCTTCCAAAATTTTGCAGAGGAAGGAACATCCCCTAACTCATTCTATGAGGCCATCATTACCCTGATACCAAAACCAGAAAAAGATACTACAAAAAAAGAAAATTACAGACCAAAACCACGGATAAATATAGATGCAAAAATCCTCAATAAAATACTAGTGAAGAAAATCGAAAAACACATTAAAATGATTATATACCATGATCATGTGGGATTTATCCCCCAGATGCAAGGATTCTTCAATATACACAAATCAACCAATGTGATATACTGTATTAACAGATTGAAAAATAAGAACCATATGATCATTTCAATAGATCAAGAAAAAGCTTTTGACAAAATTCAAAACCCATTTATGATGAAAAATCTCCAGAAGGTGGACATAGAAGGAATATACCTCAACATAATAAAGGCCATATATGACAAACACAGAGCAAACATCATTCTAAATAGTGAAAAACTGAAAGTATTTCCTCTAAGATCAGGAACAAGATAAGGATGTCCACTCTCACCACTTTTATTCAACATCATTTTGGAAGTCCTAGCCATGGCAATGAGAGAAGAAAAAGAAATAAAAGGAATACAAATTGGAAAAGAAGAAGTAAAACTGTCACTGTTTGCAGATGAATGATACTATACATAGAAAATCTTAAAGAATACACCAGAAATCTATTAGAGTTAATCAATGAATTTGGTGAAGTTGCAGGATACAAAATTAATGCACAGAAATCTCTTGCATTCCTATACACTAACAATGAAATATCACAAAGAGAAAGTAAGGAAACAATCCCATTCAACACTGCAACAATAAGAATAAAATACCCAGGAATAAACCTACCTAAGGAGGTAAAACACCTGTACTCAGAAAACTAAAGACACTGATGAAAGAAATCAAAGATGACACAAAGAGATGGAGCAATATAACATGTTATTGTGTTGGAAGAATCCATATTGTGAAAATGACTATACTACCCAAGGCAATGTACAGATTCAATGCAATCCCTATCAAATTATGAGTGGCATTTTTTACAGAACTAGAAAAAAAAATCTTAAAATTTGTATGGAGACACAAAAGACCCTGAATAGCCAAAGCAATTTTGAGGGGAAAAAAAAAAAAAACGGAGCTGGAGGATTCCGACTCCCTGATTTCAGACCCTACTATGAAGCTACAGTAATCAAGACAATATGGTACTGGAACAAAAACAGGAATATAGATCAATGGAACAGGATAGAAAGCCCAGAGGTAAACCCACACACCTATGGTCAACTAATCTATGACAAAGGAGGCAAGGATATACCATGGAGGAAAGACAGTCTCTTCAATAAGTGGTACTGGGAAAACTGGACAGCTACATGTAAAAGAATGAAATTAGAACACTCCCTAACACCATACACAAAAATGAGATCAAAATGGATTAAAATCTAAATATAAGACCAGACACTATAAAACTCTTAGAGGAAAACATAGGAAGATCACTCTTTGGCATAAACCACAGCAAGATCTTTTTTGACCCATCTCCTAGAGAAAGGGAAATAAAAACAAAAATAAACAAATGGAACCTAATGAAACTTAAAAGTGTTTGCACAGCAAAGGAAACTATAAACAAGACAACTTTTAGAATGGGAAAAATTATTTGCAAATGAATCAACAAACAAAGGATTAATCTCCAAATTGTATAAACAGCTCATGCAGCTCAATATCAAATAAACAAACAACCTGATCCAAAAATCGGTGGAAGACCTAAATAGACATTTTTCCAAAGAAGACATACAGATGGCCAAGAGACACATGAAAAGATGCTCAACATCACTAATTAATAGAGAACTGCAAATCAAAACTACAATGAGGTATCATTTCACATCTGTTAGAATGGGCATCATCAGAAAATCTACAACCAATAAATGCTGGAGAGGGTGTGGAGAAATCCTCTTGTACTGTTGGTGGGAATTTAAATTGATACAGCCACTATGGAGAACAGTATGTAGGTTCCTTAATAAACTAAAAATAGAGATACCATGTAACCCAGCAATCCCACTTCTGGGCATATACCCAGAGAAAACCATAATTCAAAAAATCACATGCACCCCAATGTTCATCGCAATGCTATTTACAATAGCCAGGTCATGGAAACAACCTAAATGTCGATCAACAGATTAATAGATAAAGAAGATGTGGTACATATATACAATGGAATATTACTCAGCCATAAAATGGAAGGAAACTGGGTCATTTGTAGAGACGTGGATGGACCTAGAGACGGTCATACAGAGTGAAGTAAGTCAGAAAGAGAAGAATAAATATCATATAGTAACGCATATGTGTGAAACCTAGAAAAATTGTACAGATGAACTGGTTTTCAAGGCAGAAATAGAGGCACAGATGTAGAGAACAAACATATGGGCACCAAGAGGGGAAAGCAGGGTGGGGGGATCAATTGGGAGATTGGGGTTGACATACATACACTAATATGTATAAAATAGATAACTAATAACAAAAAGCTCTAAGCTTAAAAAAACAAATAATAAATGATGGCGAGGGTGTGGAGAAAAGGGAAGCCTCCTACTGATGGGAATGTAAATTGGTACCACCACTGTGGAGAACATTATGGAGGTTCCTCTAAAAACTAAAAATAGAGCTACCATGTGATCCAGCAATCCCACTCCTAGGCATATATCCAGAGAAAAACATGGTCTGAAAGGATACATGCACCCCAGTATTCATTGCAGCACTGTTTACAGTACCCAAGATATGGAAGCAACTTAAATGTTCATTGACAGAGGGACAGATAAAGAAGATGTGGTACATATATACAATGGAATATTACTCAGTCTTTAAAAAGAATGAAATAATGCCATTTGCAGCAACATGGATGGACCTAGAGATTGTCATACTGAGTGAAGTAAGTCAGACAGAAAAAGAGAAATATCATATGATATCACCTGTATGCAGAATCTAGAAAGAAATTATACAAATGAACTTATTTATAAAACAGAAAGACTCTCAGACTTAGAGAATGAACTAGATGTTACTGGGGGGAAGGATGGGGCGAAGGGATAGTTAGAGATTTGGGGATCGACATGTACACACTGCTATATTTAAAATGGATAACCATCAAGGACTTACTGTATAGCACAGGCAACTCTGCTCAATGTTATGTGGCAGCCTGGATAGAGGGGAGTATGGGAGAGAATGGATACATGTACATGTATGGCTGAGTCCATTTGCTGTGCACCTGAAACTAGCACAACGTTATTAATCGGTTCTACTCCATTGTAAAATAAAAGTTTTTTTTTAAAAACCCTATGGGACAGAGCAAAAGCAGTTCTAAGAGGGACGTTGATAGCAATGCAATCTTACCTCAGGAAACAAGTAAAATCTCAAATAAACAACCTAACCTTACAACTAAAGTAACTACAGAAAGAAGAACAAACAAAACCCAAAGTTAGTAAAAAGAAATAAATCATAAAGATCAGAGCAGAAATAAATTAAATTTAAAAATTGAAAAACAACAGCAAAATCAATGAAACTAAAAGCTGGTTCTTTGAAAAGATAAACAGAGTTTATAAACCTTTAGCCAGACTCATCAAGAAAAAGAAGGAGAGGACTCAAATCAATAAAATTAGAAATGAAAAAGTAGAGGTTACAACAGACACCATAGAAATACAAAGGATCATAAGACTACTACAAGCAACTATATACCAATAAAATGGGCAACTTAGAAGAAATGGGCAAATTCTTAGAAATTTACAGTCCCCCAAGGCTGAATCAGGAAGAAATAGAAAATATGAACAGACCAATCACAAGCACTGAAATTGAAATTGTGATTTAAAAAAAAAAATCCTAACAAACAAAAGTCCAGGACCAGATGCCTTCACATTTGAATTCTACCAAACATTTAGAGAAGATTTAACACCTATCTTTCTGAAACTATTCAAAAGAAAATCGCAGAGTAACACCTTCATACTCATTCTATGAGGCCCCCATTACCCTGATACCAAAACCAGACAAAGATACCACACACACAAAAAAAAAGAAAATTACAGGCCAATATCACTGATGAACATAGACACAAAAATCCTCAACAAAATACTAGCAAACCGAGTCCAACAATACATTAAAAGTATCATACACCATAATCAAGTGCAATTTATCCCAGGGATGCAAGAATTTTTCAATATCCACAAATCAATCAGTGTGATACACCACATCAACAAACTGAAGAATAAAAACCATATGGTCATCTCAATATTGATCTGGAAAAAGTTCTTGATAAAATTCAATACCCATTTATGATTAAAACTCTCTAGAAAGTGGGCATAGAGGCAACATACCTCAAGATAATAAAGGCCATATATGACAAACCCACAACAAACATCATACTTAAATTTTAAATGGTGAAAGCACTTCCTCTAAGATCAGGAACAAGATAAGGATTTCCACTCTCACCACTTTTATTCAACATAATTTTGGAAGTCCTAGCCATGGCAATGAGAGAAGAAAAAGAAATAAAAGGAATACAAATTGGAAAATAAGAAGTTAAATTGTCATTGTCTGCAGATGACATGATACTATACATAGAAAATCCTAAAGACACTACCAGAAAACTACTAGAGCTCATCAATGAATTTGGTAAATTTGCAGGGTACAAAAGAAATACAAAGAAATTTGTTGCATTTCTGTACACTAACAACAAAAGATCAAAAACAGAAATTAAAGAAACAATCCCATTTAATATCACATCAAAAAGCATAAAATATCTAGGAATAAACCTACCTAAGGAGGCAAAAATCTATACTCCAAAAACTATAAGATGCTGATGAAAGAAATCAAATTTGACACAAACAAATGGAAAGATCTATCATGTTCTTGGATTGGAAGAATCAATATTGTCAAAATGCCTATAGTACCCAGGGCAATGTACAAATTCACTGCAATCCCAATGAAATTACCAATGGCATTTTTCACAGAACTAGAACAAAAATTTTTTTAATTTGTATAGAGACACAAAAGACCTCAAATAACCAAAGCAATCTTGAGAAAAAAAAACAGAGCTGGAGGAATCAGGCTTCCTGACTTCAGACTACACTACAAAGCTACAGTCATCAAAACAGTGTGGTCTTGGCACAAAAACAGAAATATACATAAATAGTATAGGATAGAAAGCCCAGAGACAAACCTATGCACCTATGGTCAATTAATTTATGACAAAGGAGGCAAGACTATACAATGGAGCAAGACAGTCTCTTCAATAAATGGTTCTGGGAAAACTGGACTGCTGTATTTAAAAAAATAAAATTAATACATTCTTTAACACCATACACAGAAATAAACTAAAACTGGATTAAATACCTAAATGTAACATCGAATACTATAAAAACTCTCAGAGGAAAACATAGGCTGACATAAATTGCAGCAATATCTTTTTTGATCTGTCTCCAAGAATAATGGAATTATAAACAAAAATAAACAAATGGAACTTAATTAAACTCAAAAGCTTTTGCACAGGAAAGTAAACCATAAAAAAAAATGAAATGATAACCCACAGAATGGGAGAAAATACTTGCAAAAATGCTACATACAAGGGATGAATCTCCAAAATGTACAAATAGCTCATGTGGCTCAATATCAAAAAAACAAACAACCCAATCAAAAAAAGTGAACAGAAGACCTAAAAAGACATTTCTCCAAAGAAGACATGCAGATGGCCAAGAGGCACATGAAAAAATGCTCAACATCACTAATTATTAGAGAAATGCAAATCAAAACTACAATGAGATATCACCTCACAGCAGTCAGAATGGCCATCATCCAAAAGCCTACAAACAATAAATGTTGAAGAGGTGTGGAGAAAAGGGAACCCTCCTACACTGTTGGTGGGAATGTAAATTGGTACAGCCACTGTGGAGAACAGTATGGAGGTTCCTTAAGAAACTAAAAACAGAGCTACCATATGATCCAGCAATCCCAATGATGGACATATATCCAGATAAAAACATGGTTCGAAAGGATACATGCACCCTGACGTTCATTGCAACACTGTTTACAATAGCCAAGATATGGAAGCAACCTAAATGTCAATCGACAGATGAATGGATAAAGAAGATGTGGTACATACATATTACTCAGCCATTAAAAATAATTAAATAATACCATTTGCAGCAACATGGATGGACCTAGAGATTATCATACTAAGTGAAGTAAGTCAGAGAAAGACAAATATCATGTAATATCGCTTATAGGCAGAATCTTTAAAAAATGATAAAAACAAACTTATTTACAAAACAGAAACAGGCCTAGAGAAGAAAATTATGGTTACTGGGGGGAAAGTTTGGGGAGAGGGACAGATTGGGAGTTTGGGATTGACATGTACATACTGCTATATTTAAAATAGATAACCAACAAGAACCTACTGTATAGCACAGGGAACTCTTCTCAATACACAGTAATAACCTAAATGGGAAAATAATTTGAAAAATAATATGTATTTTTATACATATTATGTATAAAATGTATATGTATAACTGAATCTCTCTGCTGTACACCTGAAACTAACACATTGTTAATCAACTATACTTCAATAGAAATTTAAAAAAACACAGACAAATGTAAGGATCATGACTGATAAATTAAGCATCATTTTAATATTATGATAATTAAGTTTTTGTTTAGGTTCAAAATATGCATGAATGTGTAGAAACTCTGATACTTCTAATATTTGATGAGTGAAAAACCACAGACAATTCTCCCTATGTGGGAACAAAACAAAGGAAGTCATAATTTGACATTGTTTCTATAACACATTCTGTCACCTTAAATTGAAGCATAGCCTGAAAAACTAGCCATATGGCTCCCAAGGTCCCCCCAACCCTAAGATTCTTTGACGTGAGAAGAATCTTTACAGAAGGGGGAGGAAGAAGTGTTTGATCTGAGCATCTGGGAGAAGATAGGTCTGTGAGATTTTCCTAAAAGACCTATCGTCTGTGTTGGAGGATTGATTTAAAGATATCAGAAGTCTACAGAGGCTTTCCTATTTTCAGTTATCTGTCTGGCATGATTATTCAGTAGCAACTGTGAGGCTTTTAAAAAGCCTTGCAGACCCTCCTATGATTTATTTATCCTATCTGTACATCTACCCATTTCTTATCAAAGGGAGACTCAACCTCACCAGCATCATTTAAGACTTTCTGTCAATTTTATCTCAATAAAACTGCAGGAAAAAGACTTTCCTTTTGCCCAGAATAGTTCACTTATTCATTATGCTTTTATGGCTAATGATAAATGTGGTTCTTTAGCTATATGAATGCTTTCTTTTTTGTTTTAAAGAGGATTCGATTGAAATAAGTACTAAAAGGAAAACCTACTGTCTTTTCTCTACACACTGAATACATCTGACACCAATCATATGGGGTTTTTTTCCCCAAAAACTGACAAATCTTCTGACAGTTGCTGGACATCATACAATTCAATTCAGTTCTGACACTATCTACACTATCTATCTAACCTGAGGGATCTACCTAAGATCTCTCAGGTTAAAGGGCTCAGTCTCACAAGGCTGTCCCCCCACCTTACTTCAGACACTAACTGTAAGTTCCAGGTTATCACCTATGTTCTACCAACTTGGTATAAATTGGACAGTCCCACGACACCCCTCCCTTCTTAGGTTCAGTAATTACTACAATGGCTTACAGAACTCAGGAAAGCACTTTACTTACTATTACAAATTTACTATAAGGATATTATAAAGAATACAAATAAATAGTCAGATCAATACATAGATAAGGTGAGGTGAAGAAGCGTCCACAGAGCAGAAGCTTCCATCCCCACAGAGTATGGGGTGCACTGACTTCCTGACACATAGATGTGTTCACCAACCCAGAAGCTCTCGAAACCCCATACTTTAGGGATTTTTATGTAGGCTTCATCATGTAGGCATGATTGACAATCTTCAATCCTCTCTTCTCCCCAGAGGATAGGGGAATGAGTTGGGGCTAAAAGTTCCAAGCTTCTAATCATGGCTTGATCTTTCTGGTGACCAAACTCCATCCTGAAGCTATCCAGGAGCCCATCAAGTGTTGCCTTGTTAGAACAAAAGGCACTCTCATCACCTAGGAAATTCCAAGGGATTTAGTTGCTCTGCATCAGGAACTGGGGTTATAGACCTGAGAAGGCTCCCGGGTCCTTGAGAAAGACATCCCTGGGTCATAAAGCTGACAAATTGGGGCATATTTCAGAAGAGTTTATATACATTTCAAAGAGAGGAGAAAAATATTTACCATGGCAACTTTTCTAAGAAAAAGGTGAGAGGGAATACCTTTCCTTATTTTCAACAGGAAGAACTAAGCCTCTTAATTTTAATTCATACTTATCATTACAAAATGAAGATATCTTTACCATCTAGACTATATTTTATCCTAGAAGGTAAGCGTATCTGTTGCCTCAATTACTAGCATCAATATCTCTAAATGTGACTTAATATTGGGGGTTTAACTATAAAACAAGATTGGGAAAAGTTCAAATGCATTATCATTTACTTTTATTAAAAACAAAAATGATTTGCCTTGATGAACATCAGCCTCTGTGTGTGTGTGTCTAACTATGTAAACATTCATTAATGAACCTTTAACTCTCTTCCAGGATCAAGCCAGGATTTTCAAAGCAGCTAAAATAGTGTTGCAAAGAAACAGATTAAATTAGAGGAGGTATGTGAAAGTCACTCTCATTTTATCTTTCAACATGAGATTAATGACAGTACAAAAATGTTATCTTAATTGAGCCAAAAAAATCTTTGATTAGTTATCTTAATGATAATTCCAGCTCACTTTTCATGTGTAATCAAACCACAGAGTGCTCAGAAAATATTAATTGGTTATGAGATTAATCATTCCTGTGGGTTCAATTCACTTGCTACTAACCCCTCTCCTTCCCCAAGATACTGAAGAGTAAGAGATTCTGTTTCTTCCCTTTTCACCAAGCATCTGAGATGGAGCCCCAAGAGATCCATCTTAGGCACCATAAGCTGAAAACAATGATGAAATCAAGATCTTGCTGCCCTATAGTAAAGATTTTTTCTCTGTACCATTGTCTATTTCTCAGGTGTAAAACGGATTAGGTTTCACTGTTTGAGTGTTTCTTGTATATAAATGGCATGTACTCAAGCATTAGAAGAATTCCCAGAATTTCTGAGTTCTAAGTTCTAAGGATTTTATCCATATAGATCCATCCACTGATCTCATCAATAACCTGGCCAAAAGATTCTAGTCCTCCCATAGAGATGCCTATCACTGAATGCCATATGTGCTAGGCATTGTTCCTGGCGTTTATAGGCATTATCTCATGTTGTCCTCACAGAAATCTTATAAGTAGATTTTCACAGATGAGAAAATTGAGGCTCAGGTGTTAAGCAATTTGCCCTAAGTCACATAGCTTATAAACAGAGGATGGAATTTAAACACAGATCAATCCAACTTCAAAGCACATGCTTGATAAAGCATTTCTCTTCCATAAAATGCAAAGACCAATTAAAATCAGTTTAAATACTAGCTTAGGTTCTTAAGCCAGGACCACCTTAAGGAAATTTCAAATCATTAAATATTAACATAAGCAAAGGATTAGTTCCTTTAGGGCCAAATGAGAGCTGCAGATAATTAAAGGTGATTTATTGTCTGCAAGTTTTCCAGTTTTTCATTTGTGAAATTTAGAGGTTTGCTCCTTCAGGCAATATTGGTGGGCAGCTTATCAGGTGGGAAGCATCTTCTAATCACAACTACTCTGAGCCACAGTTCACAACCTACTTTGTAAATATTAAAGAATGGAGAGTGAGGGCATTTCACTTTTATGAACAAATGTCTCTTGGGTAATGGAATGTTGTCATTTTTTAAAAGTGAGAATAACAACTTGTTAGCTTGTCTAATTTTCCACTAAGTGAGCTTAAAAAGAAATGAAAAAGGAAGGTGTTTTCTTTCTTAGTGTAAATGTGTTTGATTTAAGTTAGAATAGGTCTATGCCCAGTTAAATAATCTGAAACCAGACCCAGGCATTATGTCAGCAAATTCCATCTGGTTCTTCTCATGGGGGAGCAGACTGGCCCACGGCCAGAGCAGCTGTGTGGACAAGAAGAACCCCAGTGCCAGCCTTTTGTTCCTTAGCAAAACTTAAATAGAAAACATTCATTACCCTGTGGTAAGTTCACAACCAAATACAGACAGCACAACAGAGCAGCAGGGCTCTGCATAGAAACAGAATGTAGTCATGTTTTAAGAGACATTCAAAAGGACTGAAATGCAGAAACTAATATCTCCCATGTTAAAGTTCTTTTTTAAGTGGAAAATCTAAGTGACATGACAGAGATTTCAGAAATCAGAAATATTCTTCACAGAAAATATGTTCTTTATAATGTTTATTGATAAGACTGAAACAACTGAGAGATAAATGTAGAACAAGTTGATCAAAGTAATTAAAATGTCTCTTAATAATATGTACTGATTAACTAAATCTAGATGCTATCTTAATTAACTATGAACAGGATTCTTGTGCACTCAGGGAATACACTGAGACCAATGTTTCCCATCACTATTTATTGACACTATGCCATGTAAATATGCTCTTAAAGTGTCCAATCAGAGTTGTCTGGTTTTGTCAGCCAGGTTTCATCTGGAAAGCCAATGTGGATACATATAGTACAAAACCCAAAAAGTTAAAACAGGAGATGTGTCATGGTTTTTACCAGCTTCTAAAAAAATTCATAATTCTAATAAGTTTAAAAACCACATTATATAGATTTTTGTATGTAAATATAGAAAGTCAATTAAAACAAAGGACCAGTAAAGGCTCCAGGTTTACTGGACTGTTGGAATCATAAATTCAGAAGAGAAAAACTATTATCTGTTTGGGAATATAATTTTTACTCTTTAGTCTCAGACAATGCTGTTGCTACACTGCACCATAAGTAGTGATGACTAATTAGAAAAACTGTGAAGAAAAAATACTGTGGCATGTGAAAATAAGTGTATTTGAGAGTAATAATCAGGTCCAAATCAGGGAAGTACATAGAATCCCTGCATCATGATGAAACTTGGGCAATTCCACATAAGTATTATTTGATTTGTATCCCCTTTAGCCCCTAAAAACAGTCACCTTAAGTTGGCTGCTTCATCTCTAATCAAGGAACAATATTACATCTTATCTGAGCCAATTTGCCTGCTGAGAATTTAGAAGCTCCTGCATGACTCATTCTGTATAAAATCATTTGATTTTTGCTCACTGTAGATAATTGGTTCTTGGCACCAGAACTTAAACTATTTACAGTCCAAGTCTGTTAAAATGACACTGAGATTTAGCTTAAACAAACAGAATCAAAGTCAAGGGTGTGTTTTCTTAATGCTTTGGTTGTACCTGCTATAATTATATTTTAAGATGCTTGCAAAGATCTGTGACAGAAATGGAAATGAGAAACTCCAAATTCTAATCTAATGATACATTTGATATGGTCTTCACAGAAAGAAGGGAGAAAACTGAGAGTCAGAGAGGAGTCTTTCTTCTTTGGGGAGACATCAAAAAGGGTGAGACTTTTCCTGTGAGCTAGTGGTACATGGTATAATATGAGGGCACACAAACGCCAAAATCACACTTTAGACATTAAGATGTCAAAGACTCCCTAAACATGAAAAATGATTTGGGAAGCAACATACTAAACAGCTATGCTATAACAATGTAGCATATTTTATTGACCTCAGTGATCTAATAAAGAACTCTAGCAACTGGGAGAAAAGGACCTTGGACAGTGGATTTATGGCACAGTGGAAGTGACAATATTTTCAACTGAGAAGTGAGTGTAAAAATAACTATTATATAATAACTAATACTTATTGAATGCTAATATATGCCAAGCATTGTTCTAAATTATGAAGACTAGATAAATTAATACATATAAAAAACTTATGCCCTAACCGGCATGTATAAGTGCTCAATATATTATTATTATTAAATTATTAGTGCTATTATTAGAAGAAATCTTGGAAGTTCTTATTGTCTTGTGCATTTTGAAGTCAAATGTAATAATAATTGAGGTTTCAGGTTCAATAACAATGAATTATTTGAATTAATCCTTCTAAAAATAATGATGTGTAATTTCATATAGCAAACAATCATAACATCTTAAAGTGCTTATAAACTTTGGAGAGTTTAAAAGACACAGGAGAATTCCCAGGCTAATTAATTTTTGGATGAAATCCTATAAGTGGGAAATAAGCAGAATACTGAAGCCCCAAAGCTGCACGTGCCCTGAGTGCATTTGCTGATGCAAGAAATATGGGATCTGGCTCCTGGAGTATGCAGGCAAGGGCAGAAGACAAGGCCCAGAGATTACCAAAGATAAAGGGACTGGAATCCCTCAGAGTAAGGGAAAACCAGATATAAATCACACCCTATCCCCAGAGGACAGCAGATAAGGCTATGTTGGGGCTGAGCAAAGTAGAAGACGAGGGAAAGGAAAAGAAATGAACAATTATGAGTTGTGTGGCTTCAGGTCTCTGTCCTCTTGGAGTTGTACAAAACGGTAATAATAATGTATAATTAAAAGACAGCAATAAAAATAAGATAGATTATGAATGTCAGCTATAATAATATAAGGTGAGAGGAAGGTAAAAAATTAAAATATTCTAATGGACTCGCATTATCTCAGAGGAGAGTAAATGTCTGGATTAATTTTAGATTTAGATAAATAAGTAAGAATATTGATACTTCTAGGGTAACCACTAAAATAATAAAAACAGGATAAAACTTCCAAACTTGTGGAAGTAAAAATCAAAAGATAAAACATGCTTAGTCAATCCAAAAAAGGCAAGAAATGGTAGTTAAATAAATACCAAACATATGGAACAAATAGAAACTCTGAAATAGAATAGCAAAATAAATCCAAATATATTGGTCATTAATTATATGTAAGCATAATGTTGAATTAAAACATTATTCTTCTCAGTATTTTAAAATAAAGCACAACATAAAATTTGACAATATTCTATCTATTAAAAAAAGACATACTAAAACAGATACATTCAGAAAGATTAAATGTAAAAACATAGAAATTACACTAATGAAGAATCTGTGAAACTAAACTTGAAGTCAAAGAACATTCCTACTGATAAAGAGGTTCACTTCAAAAAGGTAAAAGCTTCCATTTACCATGAAGATATAATTGGTTTAAACTCATAAACAGCAAATAATGTACCTTCAAAATAGACAAAGAAAAATTACCAGAACTAAAAGCAAGAAGTAAATAAATCTACAACCACAGAAGTAGATTAAAGTATACATCTTCTACTACTTTTTAGCATAGACAAGAACCAGATTACTAATTTATAGAATATTTGAACTACATTATTAACAAACTGGCCTAATAGACATATGTTAAACATTGCAGCATGCACAGCATGAGAGCCTAATGCTCTTTTTGGAATCCGAATTTTGATTTTTCTAACAGTCAAAAGTAGATTTTCATATAATAAACATATATAATTTGCATATAGTCACAGAACAAATAGAAAATAATAATATTTGCTCTTTTTTATCCATCTACCTCAAGCCCTGCTCAATTTCCCCATGGGTTGAGGAGATCAGTATCTCAAAGCACCATTAACTAATTAAGGTGTTGCCAGTGTACATGGCTCAGTTGGAAAGCTGCAGCATAGAGGATTCTTGGGGGCTTTGAGTGTGGGAGAGTTCAGGGCTTTATGCCAGGGAGTGGTCATAAGGTTACCAAAAATTCATATCCTGTGTTCCATCCGGAAAACCCTAAAATGAGTTGCTGGGCTGTAATCTCTCTTTGTGTCTCTCTTTTTGTGGAAACTAGACTCCAGTATGGCCTCAGTGATGCTCCTCTCCTAATGTTTACTCCCCTGTGTAAATTCCTCCCGCAAAAATAAGGCTGACCTTATATAACCAAAGGATATTACAGTAACAATGAGGTGTGACCTCTGAGGCTTCTGCACCTTTCACTGTGCTCTCTTTGGAATTATTCATCTGGGAAAGCCAGCCAACATGTTGTGAGGACACTCCAGCAACCCCATGGGGATGTCCACATGGTCAATATTTGAGGCCTTTCACCAACAGCCAGCACTAACTTTTCATCCATGCATAGGAACCAGCTTGAGAGCAGACACCCAATTCCAGTCCAATTTTCAGATGTCTACAGTCCCAGTTCATATCTTGACCACAAGTTGATGGTAAATCCTGAGCCAGAACAACCCAGCGAAGACACTCCCAAATTCCTGAACCAAAAAACCTGCAAGGAAATATTTTTGTCATTTTAAGCTTCTAAACCTTGATGTAATTTTCTACACATCAACAGATAATTAATGCCAAGTAAAACGTGACCCCTTCCCAGCTACCCAATCAAATTTCATGGTCTAATATTCCATGTGGATTCAAAATCACGTTAGAAAGTCTGAAAGTTGTATTGGATTCTCTCAAATTTCCTTTGGGCATGAGAAGAAATGTCCCAGAATGGTTGGTGGAGATTATGTCAGGCAGAGCCATGGAGAAGGGGTGACCTCTGCCTTTCCAATGACTTCTCCACATGAGGACTGGCATTTTCTTCCCTCAGCACTGTTTCCTAGATGAAGTGATTGTATGTAACCACTACAGCATCTGTGTTGTCATAGTAATGGGCATGTTTGGTTACCAGGTTTGAAGTAAGAGTGTCCATCTGAGGTGGGTGGAGGAAGGGTCTGGAGAAACCTGCAGAGGGTCCTGGGGGATGGAGTTGTGTGAGTGGGTGGAGCAGAAAAATCTAAGGGTAAGTTCAGTCTATGACTTAGGACACCAAGTGTCCAGAGTAGAAAGCCTGACCGGTTGTCTGGTCCATGGAGAGAGAGTGGATCAGAAACTTGACATGAGGGGAGCAGAACAAGGAGCACAGAACAGGGGCAGATGAGACACGAAGAGGGTCAGGTTCTTCCCATGAATGGGGCTAACCCTGAAGATCATCTGTAGTGAGCACCAGCAGAGCCTCTCAGATATCCAGTGAGACCTGGACTATTTTTGTTTTTTGAGGCTTCTAGGAAAGAACAAAGAAAAAGTTAAAGTTAAGAAAAGCTAAAATAGGGTTATGAAGTAACAATGTATTTCAAATAATTATATCTACCAAACTAGTATTTTAACAAAAAATTAATGCAATGTATGTGATACTTGCAAGATGATTATAGGTTTTATTTTAAAATAATGGCTGGAGGAGTGGCCAAGAGAGCCACTGAGCTCAACTCCTCCCACAGGCACACCTAAATTACAACTATCTACAGAGCAACTACTGATGAGAAAGACCTGAAGACTGGCAGAAAAGATCTTATACAACTTTATATAGAAGAAACCAGAAGACTGGTAGGAGAAGCAGGGACACAGTATAGTCAAGACCTATACTCAAGTGTGGGCAACCCACAAGTCAGAGAATACTTAAAATTGCAGAGGTTTTCCCCAAGAAGCAAGGGATCTGTATCCTACGTTGGACTCTGCACCGGGAAGATAAGCCTCTGGAACATTTGGCTGTGAAGGCCAACAGGACTTACTTTGGGGAGAGCCAGCATGCTATAGAAAATAGAGACTCCACTCCTAAGGGTGCACGTAAAATCTCATACCCTCCAAGCCCAGGGCAGAAGCAATAATTTGAAAGGAGCCTGAGCCAGAACTGCCTGCTGGTCTCGGAGAGCCTTCCAGAGAGGCAGGAGGCAACTAGAGCTCACACTGGGGACATAGACTCTGTGTCAGCCATTTCTGGGAACTCTTCTACAAGGAGGACACTGGTGTTAGAAAGCACCATTTTGGAGTCTGCTGTCTAATTTATTAGCAATGAGACCTGGCCCCACCCACTAGGCTGTGGACAACTGTACTGGGATACCACTGACCAAGCAGTTAGTTGCTTGTGGACACAGTCCCACCACCCACAGGCTGACTGCCACTAGAGAGCCCAGGACCCAGCCCTGCCCACCAATATGGAGAACTAGCCCCAGGATACCCTGGGCCCTGCAGTCAGAGAACCAAGGACCCAGCTCCATCCACCAGTGGGTAGGCACCAGTCCTGGGACTACCTGGGCCCTAGTGACCCACACACTAGAGAGATGGCACTAGTCCCAGGACCCCTAGGACCTTGCATCCAGAGACCCTGGGACCCTGCTCCATCCACCAGAGGGCCCAGGACCCAGCCTCACCCAGCAGTGGGGAAAGCACCAGGACCCCCAGGATCCTATAGCCAGAGACCATGGCACTAGCCCCAGGACCATCTGTGGCCCTACTCCACTCACCAGTAGGCTGACATCAGCTTTGAGAACCTTGGGTCTTGCAGTCAGAGAACCCAGGACACAGCTCCACCAACCAATGAGCCAATACTATCCCCATGACCAGACCTTACACACCAGTGAGCAGGTCCCAGTCCTGAGATCACTGAGGTCTCAGCCACACCTGCCAGTGGGTTGTTACCAGCTCCAGGACCACTGCAGCCCCACACCTTCTGTGTCAGAATCCATCCTACCCACCAGTAGGGCAGCACCAGCTCTGGGACCCCTCAGTCCCCTCAGACAACCACCTGGGTTAGAGACCCCATACACCAGCAGGCCACCACAAGCTTTAGGACACACCAGCCACAGCCACAGCCAACCATGTCAGTAAACGGCCCCACACACCAGCAGGCTGACACTAGATCCAGGACCTCCACAATCACCTACCCTGGAATCCTGCTCTGTCCACAAATAGGCCAGCACAAGACCCAGGCAGCCTTGGGGCTCAGCAGCCAAGTGCTTCATGACTTGGACCTGCCCACCAGTGAACAGCAGACTCCATACAAGGCAGGGCCTGGCAACCAACTGGACTGGGAGTCAGCCACACCTACCAGACCACCCACAGTAGTGAGCCCACTACAACAGAATGGTCCATGCAGCCCACATAGGGGAAACCACTAAAGCATATAGCTCTAGTGACCAGAGGGGAGTGCACTGCCAGGATGCATAGATGTCTCCTATAAAAGGCCATTTCCACAAGACTGGGAAACATAATCAACTTATGAAATACATAGAAAGAAATATAGCAAATTAGGTAAAATGAGGCAACAGAGGAATATGTTCCAAACAAAAGAACAAGATAATACCCAAGAAAAAAGAACTAAGTGAAATGGACATAAGCAATCTAACCAATAAATAGTTCAAGGCAATGATACTAAAGATGCTCAAAGAACTTGGGAGAAGAAAGTATAAACAGATTGAGAAGTTAGAAGTTTTTAACAAGAGTTAGAGAATATAAAGAGAGCTGAAGAATCACTAACTGAAATTAAAAATACACTGGAAGGGCTTCCCTGGTGGTGCAGTGGTTGAGAGACCGCCTGCCAATGCAGGGGACACGGGTTCGTGCCCCAGTCTGGGAAGATCCCACATGCTGCGGAGCGGCTGGGCCCGTGAGCCGTAACAGCTGAGCCTGCGCGTCCGGAGTCTGTGCTCCACAACGGGAGAGGTCACAACATGGGAGGCCCGTGTACCACAAAAAAAAAAAAAAAAAAAAAATACACTAGAAGAAATCAACAATAGATTAGATGATACAGAGGAATGGGTCAGTGAACTGAAAGAGTAGTGGAAATCACTGAAGATGAATAGAAAAAAGAAAAAGAATTTAGAAATTGAGTATGTTTAAGACACCTGAGTGACAACACCAAGCATACACACTATAGGAATCCCAGAAGAAGAAGAGAGTGAGAATGGGGCAGAGAACATAGTTGAAGACATAATAGCTGAAAACTTCCCTAACCTGGGAAAGGAATAGACATCCAGGTCCAGGAAGCACAGAGAGTCCCAAACATGATCAACCCAAAGAGGACCACATTAAAACACTTGTAATTAAAATATCAAAAATTAAGAGAAACTATTAAAAACAGAAAAGGAAAAACAACAAGTTACATACACAGGAACATCCTTAAGCCTATCAGCTAACTTTTCATCAGAACCTCTGCATTCCAGAAGGGACTGACACAATATATTTAAAGTGATGAAAGGAAAAAAGCTACAGCCAAGAATACTTTACCTGACAAGTCTTTCATTCATATTTTAAGGAGAGATCAAAAGTTTTACAGACAAGTAAAAGCTAAAAAGAGTTCACACCAAAAAATGAGCTTTACAAGAAATGTTAAAGGGACTTGTCTAAGTGGAAAAGAAAAGACCACAATTAGAAATATGAATATTATGAAAGGGAAAATCTCATTGGTAAAGGCAAATATACAGTAAAATTAGTATCAACCATGTATAAAGCTAGTAGGAACATTAAAAGAGAAAAGTAGTAAAATTATCTACATCTACAATAACTAATTAAGGCATACACAAAACAAAATGATGTAAAATATGAGGTCAAAAACAGTGAATGTAGAGGAAGGAGTGAAAATGCAGGGTTGTTAAAATGTGTTTGAACTTAAGAGATCAGCAACTTAAAATAATCATATATATTATATATACTTTTACATTAATCTTACATATTATAATTTATACACATATATATAATATATATAAGCCTCATGGTAATCACAAATCAAAAATCTATAATAAATACACACACACAAAAGAGAAAGGAATCCAAACATAACACTAAAGATAATCATCAAATCACAAGGGAAGAGAGCAAAAGAAAAAGAAAGGAACAATATAACTATAAAACAACACCAAAACAATTAATAAAATAGCAATAAGTACATACCTTTTGATAATTATTTTAAATGTAAATGGACTAAATGTTCCAATCAATAGATACAAAAACAAAACCCACATATATGCTACCTACAAAAGACTCATTTCAGATCTAAAGACACACACAGTCTGGAAGTGAGGGGATGGAAAAAAGTATTCCATGCAAATGGAAATCAAAACAAAGCTGGGGTAGCCATAGTTATATCAGACAAAGTAGACTTTAAAACAAAGACTGTAACAATAGGCAAAGAAGGACGTTACATAATGATCAGGGTATCAATACAAGAAGAAGATGTAACAACTGTAAATGTATATGTATCCAACATATGACCACCTAAATACATAAAGCAAATATCAGCAGACATAAAGGGAGAAATTGACAGTAGCACAGTAATAGTAGGGAACTTTAACACCCTACTTACATCAATGGACAGATCATCTGAATAGAAAATTAATAAGGAATTACTGGCGTTAAATGAGACATTAGACAAAATGGACATAATAGGTATATGTATAGAGAACATCTCATCCAAAGTTAGCAAAGTACACATTATTTCAACTGCACATGGAATATTCTCCAGGATAGATCACATGCCAGGCCACAAGAAAAGTCTCAATAAATTTAAGAAAATTGAAATCATATTAAGCATCTTTTCCAACTACAACTCTATGAGACTAGAAATGAACTACAAGAAAAAAACTGCAAAAAACAAAACAAAACACATGGAGGCTTAACAATATGCTACTAAACAACCAATGGGTCACTAAAGAAATCTCAGAGGAAATAAAAATATATACCTGGAGACAAATGAAAACAAAGCACAATGATCCAAAATCTATGGGGTGCAGCAAAAGCAGTTCTAAGAGGAAAGTTTATAGTGATACAAGCCTACCCTAAAAAAAACCTTAGGGTTTACAAATCAGACACAATTCATTACATTTCCTGTACTTCCCATCCCCTGTCTTTCTAAATGGAATTTATGACAGGTTTAAATTTTTAAAGTTTTACAATGAAATATATAAATATTCTTCTTGCATTCTCATCTATTCCAAATAGATGACAGCAAATCCTTGATTCTGAAGGCATAATGGAATTAGCTGTTTCTTGTTTAATTCTAAGTTCTAAGAGAGTCCTAAGAGCTTACTGTGGCCATGGTGAGCTATTAACAGGACTTTTGCTAGTTAGCTCACAGAAATAAAAAGGAGTTCTGTTTGAAAAACTTGAGAATTTTTCTGCAGATCTAAATTTTCCAAGAACAGATAACACTGAAGAGAAAAACAATGGTAATTTGTTTTTAAATTTTAAAACAATGTTATTGTCACTTCACATCATTTTGTATAATGCAATGAATCTCTTTGAGTCTCAAATTACTTTGTAGGCATTAAATATCTAGGAACAAGGAAAGGAAGTACATGAGGTGTTCTGAGTTCATAGGGTTGTTCTAAGGAGTAAATGATATGATGTTGACAACTACGTGTAAAAGAATGAAACTAGAACACTCCTTAATACCATGCACAAAAATAAACTCAAAGTAGATTAAAGGCCCAAATGTAAGGCTGAATACCACAAAACTCTTAGAGGAAAACATAGGCAGAACACTCTCTGATGTACATCGCAGGAAGATCTTTTTTGACCTTTTTATTACTCCTAGAGTAATAAAAATCAAAAATAAACAAATGGGACCTAATTACACTTGAAAGCTTTTGCACAACAAAGGACATAATAAACAAAACAAAAGGACAACACACAGAATTGGAGAAAATATTTGCAAATGAAGTGACCAACAAGGGATTAATCTCCAAAATATATAAACAGGTCATGCAGCTCAATAACAAAAAAGCAAAGCCAATCAAAAAATGGGCGAAGATCTAAACAGACATTTCTCCAAAGAAGACATACAGATGGCAAGAGACACATGAAAAGATGCTCAACATCAGTAATTATTAGGGAAATGCAAATCAAAACTACAATGAGGTGTCACCTCACAACAGTCACAATGGCCATTATCAAAAAATCCAGAAACAATAAATTCCAGAAAGGGTGTGAAGACAAGGGAACCTTGGTGGGAAAGTAAATTGGTACAGCCACTATGGAGAACAGTATGGAGCTTCCTTAAAAAACTAAAAATAGAGCTATCATATACTCCAGCAATCCCACTCTTGGACATATATTTGGAAGAAAACATAATTAGAAGAGATACATGCACCACAATGTTCATTGCAGCACTAGCAATCTTACGGTTACCGGGGGGAAAGGGAGGCAGGAATAAATTGGGAGATTGGGATTAACAGAAACACACTACTATATATAGATAACTAATAGGATAACTAATAGATAACTAATAAGGACCTACTGTATAGCACAGCTAACTCTACTCAATACTCTGTAATGACCTACATGGGAAAAGAATCTTAAAAAGAGTGGATATATGTATATGTATAACTGATTCACTTTGCTGTACAGCAGAAGGTAACACAACATTGTAAATCAACTATACTCCAATAAAAATTATAAATAAATAAAGATGATGTTTGTTGAGCACTTAGCACAGTGCCTGACAGAGAGCTAAACTAAATCAATGTTAGTTACCATTACTGTTTTATCCAAAGCAAGGATGACCAAGCTGAAATCTCTTTGTAACTTGCAACAACTTGTATGTGCCTGGAGGTACACATGTTTAGTCAAATCTCTCTTCCACAAGTTGCCCCTTCAGATGTGTCTCCCTGCACTGTATTGTCCCCAGTGAGGGGACCACATTTTCTCCAATAATTCATTGATCAGACACTCTGCTAGGTCCTGAGAGCACAAAGGTGAAAGAAAGCAGTCTCTACTCATAGAAGTCCAAAAGAATGGTCTGACATGAGGCTGTTGATTCAGGACACTGAACACAGGCTACTGCAGAGGGAAGCACAAGTTGTCAGGGAAGCGTATGGAAGGGCACCTGAGCCAGACTTGAAGGACCCAGGAAACATTCCTCTGGGGAGAGGACCACTGAGTGGGGTATTGAGAGGGGAGCAGGAGCGAGCTGTGGGGCACACGTCTTAGGCAGACATGGTTACATGTGCAAAAACCTGGAGACAGTAGTCTGTGTTTTTTGAGTGAAGATGTGGCAAAGATAATGACAGTAGAGCTAAGAACATGGATAAAGAACCTGCATGCTAGGCTGCACAGGAGCTATGAATGGGGAGTTACTGAAGGGATTGAAGCAGGGGAGCAGAGTGATCTGACCTGACGGGGGCTTAGAAACACTACTTGGGCTTCATTGTGGAGAATGGGTTGAGGGGCCTGGTTTGGAAGCAGACAGCCTAGTTTAGAGGTAGCATCCACATGTAAATAAGAAGCCTTTTCCTAAAGTGGTGGTAGTGAGGCTGGAGAAAAGCGGCATCTTTTCTCATATATCTTTTTCTAGGTGAGGGCTGTGCTGACCATCTATTTACCATGCAAACTGCTTCCTGCTCTATTTCCTCCTCAGAACTATGATCACCTCTTACTTATTATGTAATTTATTTACTTTACATTTTGTCTTCCCTTCACTAGAATATTAGGTGATTACTTTGGATAGGTATGTTGCCAGTTTATTTCACTTGTGTATCCCAAGCACCCAGAAGAGTCCTAGGCACATTATAGGCACTTAATTTATATGAATTAACATCATTTGATTAAATGAATGTATGAAGACTTAGGACAAAACTTATAAATTTGAGAGGCTTCCCAAAAGTTGAAAGATGTCAGCAATGAAGAAGGATGATATATCAAGTAAATTGGTACAGCCACTGTGGAAGACAGTATAGAGGTTTCTCAAAAAACTAAAAATAGAACTACCGTATGACTTGGAAATTCCATGCCTGGGTGTATATCCAAAAAAAAACACTCCACTAATTCAAAAAGATACATGCACCCCAATGTTCATAGAAGCATTATTTACAATTGCCAAGATATGGAAGCAACCTAAGTGTCCATCAACAGATGAATGGATAAAGAAGATGTGATACACACACACACACACACACACACACACACACAAAGGAGTACTACTCAGCCATTAAAAAAGGAATGAAGTGTTGCCATTTGCAACAACATGGAAGGTATTATGCTAAGTGAAATAAGTCAGACAGAGAAAGACAAATGCTACATATGACATCACTTATATGTGGAATCTAAAAAAATACAACAAACTAGTGACTATAACTAAAAAGAAGCAGACTCACAGATATAGAGAACAAACTAGTGGTTACCAGTGGGGAGAGGGAAGGGGAAGGGGCAATGTAGGGGTAGGGAATTAAGAGGTACAAACTATTATGTATAAAATAAGCTACAAGGATATACTGTACAACCCAGGGAATATAGCAAATATTTTATAATAACTATAAATGGAGTAAAACCTTTAAAAATTGTTAATCACTATATTGTACATCCCTAACTTATACATCATTATACTTTTTCAATAAAAAAAGAACCTCAAAAAAAGGATAAACCTTAAATCATAAGTTTTTACCTGATAGGCCCTTTGATATATGGGACTTGGGAGAATAAGCAGCAACCTCTTGAGAGGGAGAATAGTAAGTGTTGAGGGAAAATGTTTGTTTTGAGTCCTAGTGGTGAAAAAGAATACCACAAGGAAGATGAGGATGTAGGAGAGGTAGTTTACCATTGTTGGGAATTCCAACACTCTGGGGTGGTCCCCAAGAAACAGTACTTTTATATCTCCCATGTGATTCTAAGGCACAGCCCAGCACGTGTGTGATGACCTTCAGACCGAACCCTGGCCACCACACCACATCAAGGAAGACCAGGATCTCAGGGCAATTGTGTGATCAGACACAAGAAAGTAAAATGTAGCAGTAACAACCACCACAACTAAACCATGAAAATCAACTTAACAAAGATAGCAATATACAAAACCCACTAGCCTCACATTCACACATTTACCTCTGCATTGTCCTGGTAAAATCTGGGGCTCAAGTACAGACCTACACAGTTCCCTGAGGTTCTCTTGGAGATAGACCATATGACCAGCCCTACTCCCCTAGGCTAGATTAGAGTTGGGGCCCTTTCTATATACTTCTATATCTCCCATCAAAACCCTTGTCACGTGTAAAAGAAATCATTTCTTGTTTAGTATATAACTTCTCAACATACTAACCATGACCTCCTTGAGACAAGGACTCTCCTGTTTGTTCACTGCCATATACCCAGGACTCAGCAAATGCCTGGCACATAGAAGAAATTCAATATATGTTGAATTAATGAAAAGATGAATAATGGGTGGGTGGAAGCTTCCATCCATCACTCTTCCCACTTTCAGAAGTACTCTCATCAGGGTCAGAGAGACACTGAGCCTCCTAGGGATGGAGGTAGCCACTGTCACCAGTCCTTGGCCTCAGAGAAGTGCTCTGTGCATCTTTCTTGAGTGACACCATATCACGTACACAGTAAATGTCAGCCAACCTTTAGGGTGGAAGGAGTGTGACCCAGTTCTGTGCCCCCAAATACCTAACACAGTGTTTTATACATAGTGTATAATCAGCAAATAGTCATTGAATAGACAGATGAATGTTTTTCCACATAGAAGTATGTATATGCATCATAACCTAAAGAAAGCCACAGACAAAGAAACCCCAAAGCAGACACCTCTAATGGTGGAAATTCAGACACTGTGCCACCTGAGAGGCAGATAGACTCTAGAGGGCAAATGAGGCTTTCTTAGGGCCTTTGAACTTGTTCATTCCAAAATTTTTTGAGTTTTTTCATTCCACAAATATTTATTGAGGGCTTGCTACATACCAGGGCTTCTGTGGGCACCTAGGATATATCAGTGAACAAGACAAAGATTTATGCCCTTCTAGAGGTTACCTTTTACAGGATACAACAGCAGTAGATAGTTAAATTATATATCTACAAGTTAAATTATATGTCTGGTTGTTAAATTATATAGTGTGTTTAAAGGGCATAAATTCTCTAGAGAAAATAGAAGTAGAGCCAGTGAAGGGGCTCAGGAGTGCGGGGCATGGAACGGTGTGGGGTGTTGCAGTGCTTAATTCAGTGGTCAGTGTGGCTGTACGAGACTGCAGACTCTGTCTAGGAGGATGAAGTCAACCTGGATTTGCTCAAGGAGAGCTTGTATATGTTTCAAAAACGTAGCTTGAATCTATAGAACCAAAACATACATTCCAAACTGAAGAGAAAGGCAGATGATAAACAACTTCAAAGAGTTTTAATGAGCTCTTTTACAAATGCTTAAGGAAGTAGAGCAGAGCAGGAAGAAAGGGTAATTTATTTGATTTGATGCATTCTTGCTATAAATTTTAATGTGCATTTTAGTTAACTAGAGGTTGCCTTCACTATGAGTGATATTCATTGCCATTGAATGAATGATTTGGAAACAGATCATACTTAATAACATATGTTTTTGTTAAGAGCCAGGGCATAGACTGAGCAGGATGGGCCAAGGTCTGTTTTCCCTGAAGCAGTGTATGGGTGCTTCTCCCTTTCAACCACCAGCAATGGGAGAAGCATTGCAGGCCTGTGGCCAGCTGCTACAGAACTGCAAGATATAGACTGAGGCTAATCATGACCCACAATTTCTCCTTGCCTTCCTCTAGAAACTACTGTCTGGCATTGACCTTAATGGAAAATTATTGAACTGGAGGAGAATGCACTAGCTATAGTTAGTAGAAATAGGTTTTAATTCAGTGAAGACAGTGGGAGATTCTGACAAGATAAAGAAGGTGCTGCAGGGTGATTACCTGCCTGTGAGCTCAAAAGTGAGTGTTTCCTTTTGAGGCTATACTGTGAAGTCACCATAGCTGGTTACCAGGCTTAAGCCCCATTACTTATGTTAGGAGAAAAGCCACATGTAAATGAAGAAAATAATAGTTAGTAGCTATGTTCTAACCAGATGAACATTGGAAGAAGGTTTGTTGGGAGTTTGGAATAAATGTATGCAATAGAAGAAGCTCAAGATCATTTAGACTTTGTCTTGAGTTGTAAATAAAGGGAATTGTATTGCACTGCTAGATCAAGACATTCCCTGGTACTGTGATTCTTTTGTTCTTCCTGCAGATGTGGTCATAGAATAGATAAACCAAGTGTTCAAGGAATCACATTGCATCAACTATCCTAGTGGAGTCTACATCTCCACAGAAGAAAACTCGTGGAAGATAGTAGAACTCACTCTCCTGGTATAGTGACTTTTTGTTAAATGGTTTATGTTTCTTACAGTTGTAGCCAGTTAGAACCTTAATAATGCTCATTGGCCTTTGCTACTTCCAAGGAGGGTGAGCTGGAGGAAATGAGTAAGGATAGATTGAGGAGGGAGTCAAGAGTAACCAAATCTTCCTATTTCATTTCTCTATGATATAATGACTTGAATAAAAATTTAAAGCATAAGGCAAAGTTAATGAAGATAGTTTTTAGATATTTCAGTAAAATACGAATGAAAACTCTATGCAGTAACTATGGGTATGTCAAAGAAATGGGTATATTAAGATGAAATCTGCAGCTCCATAGACAAAGTTTTGTTTTTCTTGAATTTTCCAGATAAATAAGACGCAGCAAGAAATGAGCTTAATTCTGTAAACTTACCCTCTCCTTTTTGATATTTATTATTTATGCATACTAATAGTATTTTAAAATATACAACTGATATACATACATAGATTCTGAAAACAATCAAAAAAATATAGGAAAGCAAAATAAGAAAATAAATATCACTCATAATTCTACCACTCAGAGTTGAACACTTCCATTTTGATGTATATCTTTCTGGACTCTTTTTTCAATAATCATACCTTAACACATATATTATTTTATAACCTTGATAACTAAAACAAATGGTAAATTCTTTCCCTGTATGTCTATATCATATGGTGTTTGATCATTTAAAATAGGTACTTCTGAAAGACACTATACTTAAAAACTGAAGGTAGACAAATGAAAGTAACCATTAAAAAGATGGCTATTGTTTGACTAAAATTTTTCATAATATTTTTAGAAGAAAACATAAGAGAAAATCTTTGTGATATCATCTTAGGCAAAGTTTTCTTAAGCAAGATACAAAAAGCATAAATCAAACCAAACAACAACGACAAAAAGAACTTCATCAAAATTGAGAACTTCTGCAAAACAGATATCTGACAAAGGGCTTTTATCCAAAATATATTTTAAAAGCCACTCAATTACAAGAAAACAAACAACCTCTCTACCCCACCAAGAAATGGATAAAATATTTGAATAGACATTTCACACAAGAAGATATACACATAGCCATGAAGTACATGAAACATCATTAGTCATCAGAGAAATGCAAATTAAAACAACCATACCCTCACTAGAATAATCAAAGTCAAAAATATTGAGCACACCAAGTATTGGCAAGGATGTGGAGCAACTTGAATTCTCAACACTGCTGCTGAGAATGCAAAATGGTGTTGCACTTTGGGAAACAATTTGGCAATATTTTACAAAGTTAAGCATACACTGATCATACAGCAGCAATCTCACTCACTCCTAGGTATTTATCCAAGAGAAATGAAAATATATGTTCTCAAAAAGACTTGTACATGGTTGTTCATAGTATCATTATTCATCATAGCCAGAAAATGAAAATAACCCAAATGTTTATCAACTGTCAAATGGGTAAACAAGTTGTGGAATGAGTATTCCATACAACAAAGGTATAAGATGTTAAACACACAGCAACACGAACTAACCTAAAAAATTTTGTACTGAGTGAAAGAAATGAAACACAAAAAGTATCTTATATGAGATACTAGAAATGCAGGTCACTGAGGGCTTAGGGAAAGGGGTTGTGGAAGGGGATGGTGGTTACATGACTGTGTACAAAATGTACGCTTAAAAAGAATGAATTTTATTGTATATAAGTTATGCCTAAATAAGCTGGAAAAAAGTGAATAGATATATGAAAATTACTATAAAGAAAAGAGCTATTGTTTGGATGCCCTGACATGCCAAAGTCACAGAATCAAGAGGTTTCATCAACTTTTCCCCTCAGTATCAATATCACCTGATTGATATGACTTTCAGAAAAGATACATCTTTGCTTTAATCAGTCATTATTGATTTGTCTTTTGGATTTATGTAGCCAATATTCTATGGAGCACTCAAGTTTACTCCATTAAATCTGAACCGTGTCTATTTTTAATATTTTTGAAGTGAAAACAACAAAAGAAATGGAGGTGGAAATAAAAGAGTGAGGATGTGCAATAAACATTACAAGATCAAAGGAATTCATAACAGTAAGCAAAAGCGCAAACAACTCAGCAACTATCTCATAGCTGAAGACTTTATGAGGTACTATATGCCTCAAAGATGTACCAATTGCCGCTTACATAATGTGTACAAATATGTGATTCAATTCAACCAACATTTATGAAGTCTTTACAAAAACCTAGACCTTTGGCTAGTTCAATAGTGCTGGACCTTTAGCTAGGGGTTCAAAGACATATGATCCTTGTCTTCCAAAAACCTAGTGAAGAAACAAGCACTCTGACAAACATCTACAATTCAAAGATGTTAAAACAAAGTTATACAAAAAATACAATGGCAACCAGACATAGGAGTAATCAATTCTGCCTAGGAATTTCAATGATGGCTTCACAAATGTGACATTTGAGCTGGAGTTTTTCAGAAAAGTAGGAAGGGAATTCCATGCAGAGGGAACAGCAAGAGCAAAAGAACAAGGGTATGAATATATATAGTAGATTCAGCCTACAAGGAAAATTCAAATGAGAATGGCAGAGAGGAGATAATGGTAAGATAGAAGGATGGCAAGGGTCAAGCAGAGAAGGGTCATGCTGAGTGTTTTTTATTTTCTTCTGCTTGAACGGAGAGCTAAAATAGGCCTTCAACCATGGTATAGTAGCTGCTATGTGTTCCCTTTACTGAATCAGCACTCACTCCCTCCAGCTGCTGTATGTGTTGGCTGCTGAATGCTAACAACTGCCTCTCTTTGGAAAATTGTCTTCAGCTGACAAGTCACTTTGGCTTGGAAGTTACTCCTCCTCCGCTACCAACATCTCAGGCAATCCACAGCCAAAGATGGAGTTAACTGAAGATACAAGAGGCTAACCCCTTTACCTTAAGAGGGAACAACTCTGTGTTGTGATTTATGCTTATGAGCTCTTCCCCTGTGGATGGGACCAAGGCTAGACTTCATCTGACAACACACCCTTCTCCCTTTCCTATCTTCTTCACTCCCTCCCTTACAGGTTTTTCCTGAGAGGACCCTTCAGTAAATCACAAGCACCTCACCTCCTGTTCCAGGCTCCACTTCTATAAAGAACCTGACGAAAGGTACCAGGGAATAAGGTGATCAGATTTATGTTTTAGAAGGATATCTCAGGAGTGTGGAAGTTGGACAAATTTTAGCAGAGGGGAAGGTTCAAGGTTCATTTGGGCAATTTTGAGGGCCAGCATCAGGGCATCAACTGTATGGGGATAAGGAAAGGGGGAAGTGATTCCATTATCTCCTGGGTCAAGAAATGTTTGAATAAGGGAAAAAAGTGTAGGATGACCCTCAATTTTTGAGGGCAGTTAGGTGGATGGTGATATATCATTTACTTACCTGCACAATGAAAGAAAGGAAAGACATCTGGGAGGCAAGATGTAGACAGAATTGACCTTGTTACACCTTAAATTTGAGGTATCTAATGGGGTTTCCAGGAGATAATGTCCAGTTAATAGTGTGAAATAAGTTTCCAGAGCTCAAGAGAGAGGGCTGGGATAGGAAAGCAGATGTGGGAGCCACTGACATTCAATTTGTCATTGAAGCTATAACTACAGTTGAGGAAAAGTGAGCCATGGACCGTTTCTGGAGAACTAACACTTGAGAAGCTACTGGAAAAAGAGAAACCATCTGAAGAGTTAATGAAGGACTCCAAGGAG
Organism: Monodon monoceros; assembly: GCF_005190385.1. Classification (NCBI taxonomy): domain Eukaryota; kingdom Metazoa; phylum Chordata; class Mammalia; order Artiodactyla; family Monodontidae; genus Monodon; species Monodon monoceros. Next base: position 28,297,099 of record NW_021703774.1, read on the forward strand.
AGAGAGGAGAATCTGAAAAAAGAGATAATGTCCAAACAAGAAAATATATTTCTGAAAAGAATAGTCAGAGATATTAAGGACCATGAATAGTTGAAGGAGATGAGTACTTACTAAGAAGAAGCCAGCTGATTTGGTAACATGGAGGCTCTAAGTGACTGTCACAGAACTGTTTCAATCTGTGGTGAGGACAGAGCTAACTGACATTGAGTTGAGGAGTGAATGGGGATTGAGACTGAAGAGGCCAGAAGCTTGCAACACAAGGATTTACCCTGTAGTTTCATTCTCCATACTAAACAGAGTTATTTTTATTCCTCACTCATAGCCAGTTTTCTGTTTGGGCTGTGGAAGAGAATTGTGCAACTGTCACAAAGCAGAAGCATCTCTGAAGTGGGAGGTATGAGAGGCTTAGAAACTTTTTAAAATTGTGAAAAAGTAAGATCTTAGTCAGCCAACCTTCCTGCCCACCCACAACTCTGCAACAGCAGCTCAAAAGTTCCCTGGAAAAGCCCTCGGAGTCCCAACCCACTTCAGGCATGCAGATCCCATGCTGTGATCCTGGTGGAGTCCTGGAGGTACTGCACCTCAACACCAGGAACTAAAGTTCACAGGCACCCCGGTACATGAAAAATGCATTTCCCTTGGAATTGTGACATCCATGGGAGGATAGAGAAGAATGAAGAGAAAGGGTTCAGATAAAGCTGCACTTCCAAAACTGTTTCTTGTTTTAAATACGTTTTTGTTTCTGTCTTATAAAAATCTTTCTATTCAGTATTTCTTTCTTTGTGTTTGGTTAATTCATGCTGTTTTCCTCATTTCTGCTCCCATCTCTACAACATATGCCTAAGTTTTAATGTAGAGGAAAAAGCTCAAACTCAGGAGAGAGTCTGCATTGGAAATAGGCTTTAAGATAGGATACTCTGCTGAATCTAGGTTATGTGCCTACTCATTTGCTCAGCTCCACTGGTTGACCACTTGCTCAACGGAGAGCTCTGACTGCTGCCACCTAGCCTAGCCTCTTAGCATTTTAGGCTTTTTCAGCTTCCCTTGGGGATGAGGGCCAGGAGAGACAAAGTCTCCATCTCACCTGACCTCACCCAGCGAGAGAGACTATGGCTCCCAAAACAACTTCTAGATACAAAGAAACAACTACATTAGTTTTTCTAGTGGCTATTCTGAAGGGCCAGGCAACACAACCTAAAAGTGCAGGAGGGTCAACATCCCATGGGACAAACTTTGACCAGTAAGAGCTAGGACATGGGAAGAAGCCAGCCTCTTCCTCTTACCCTCCATCAGAGTGAAGTGAGGCATGGTGTTTCTGCCCAGCCTCTCTGGAAGACATTCTACCTAGTCAAGCCCCAGCTGTGTTTCTTGTGAAGATGTGGCCAGCTCGGTAGGGCAACACCTTGAATATACTTTTCCCTCTTTCTTGGATTACATCCCTTTTTCCCTCTCACTGATGGCTCTGGAAATGCACCTTCCAGTAAAGCCTTGGTAAATAAGCTTCGTCTCAGCCTTTGTTTGCTATGGAACCCAGGGTAAGCCAGAGACCAATACTTAGAGGAGAGAACTGTTTATAAAACTTAGAATTGAAAGGGTCTTTAAAGACAATCAAGCTCAAACTCCCACCCAGCAGACAAAACTTTCTTTCACATGTTTGGGCATGTCTAATACAGGGATTATTTCCTGGAGAGTCCATTCATTCCATTATGGAGAACACAGTCTATGGAAATTTCTTTCTTACATTAGGACAAAAATCTGCTCTTTTTTTGTACCTTCGGCCCATTCGTTCTAGAGTTGACTTCTACTTGGGTGTCAGACTTTAAAGAAAAGCATGATCCCAGAGCTACCCATTTGAAAATACTAATCCTGAAAAAGGACACATGGAAATTACTCTGAATTCAATGGAAACATACACAATTAAGGAAACTTGTTTTAATCATTTCCATCCTATTACAAAAAATATAGGTGGTATAACCAAAATAAATTAGATTACCTAACTCTTTCCCCAGTTAACAAAGTGCCAAGCAGGTGCTGGTTATGTCTTGCCAATTTGCATCAGCTTCCTTAAAATACTAAATGAAATTTAAGTTGAATAAAAGGAGGTCAAGCTGTTACATAATATTTCTCTAGAGATTGTACATCAAACCTGGTTGGTCACTGAAGTACCCCAGTCATTTTCTAGAGATTCCCTGTTCCTCCCCTACATTCTCATTCATATTCTACCTGTCTTTATCATGACACTCACCTCACGGTGCTAGAACCCTTTGTTTTTTTCTATTCCTCTCTCATTAGACTATGGCTCTTCATAAGTGAGAATTGTCTTCTTCATATTTCTAGTCAACCCCCTGCCTCTGATCCCCATGATAAAGCCAACCATCCTCTACATAGCAGGCTTCAAGTGTGTGATGCTTGGATTAATTAATATTCCTTTTTCCTAATCCCTAAATTAAGAATATAAATGCAGGTAGGCCTGCTTCTCTGTCAAGTTAGGGTAATTGTTGCTGAATGAGTGAGGTAAAACAACTGAAAATTACCATTTTTTCTAGACTAGTAAAAAGAAATATAAAGCATAAATATTTTGGCATTCCCAGTGGTATTTTGGGTAAGTGGCTTGAACTAAATTTGTGGAAGTAATGTTACTTCTTAATTCTCCTCTTTTTAATCTTAGTTCTGTGCCTCTTTTTCATTTTCTTGACAATGAAGTTCTTCTTCTTCAAACAGAGCTCTTTGATTCTTTCCCCAGCACCCTAAAATAGGCCTCAGGGCCAGAACTTTTGTGTCACGCTGTAACACATTACCTGTGTAACCTGTGCTTTTTAGAAATAGCAGCCCAGCAATGCAGGCACAATGATACTTTTATTTTCAAAATTGTTTATTTTGACATGTTTCTCAGAACTAAAGTCTGGCATATTTATCATTTTCCTCCTATTTCTTGCAAACACTAAAGTGGTAAAGGATTGGCACCTCATTTGTCAAAAAGCTAGCTTAATTTAAGACTCTGGTCTGTGGCCTCAGAATAAAGTTAAGGTGCTGACTTACACCGACATGACTTTCTCCTAGCTGGCATGAGGACACCTACTCAGTATGAGTGTTAGGTGTTCCTGAAGAAAGTTCACTCTCTCCATACAGAATCACATTTTGGTAGCTCAATTTTCTCACTGATAAAAGCAATAAGCATTCTTTTTAAAAAAAAATAATTTTTACTGGAGTATAGTTGCTTTACAATGTTATGTTAGCTTCTACTGCACAGCAAAATGAATCAGCCATACATATACATATATCCCCTCCATTTAGGACACCACAGTGCATTAAGTAGAGTTCCCTGTGCTATACAGTATGTTCCCATCAGTTGCCTGTTTCACACATAGTATCAATAGTGTATATGTGTCAATCCCAAAATGTACAAAATTACCTGAGAAGGTTAATTTAGGTCATTCCCAGCCACTAATACCTCTGTTCTATTTACTTCATCAAATTGATTAGGCTGTAATGCAGTGGGCCCGAAGGAGAAGATTTTAATGGGGCAGGGAGAGGAAATGTCAACATTCTCTCTTGAGCCTGGGATAATTTTAAGTAAGTAAAGCCTAATAGAACCCTACAGTAGGGGCTTGTCGCTGTAAAACGACAGAAGGTAGCAGGATCCAGGAGCTCTGAAGGGAAGCTTGGGGCCTCTGAAGGAATTTCATATTAAGCTCACTTCACAATTTTGCCCAGAGCTTGTCCTCTCTGAAAACAACAGCAGCGGCCCCACCACATTGCTTAAAAACAAACATCAGGAAGTAAGGGCTAGAATAGGGAGAGCTAAGTGCAATATTGATTCTAATTTAAATCTCTAGCCTACTTCTGTTCATTAGATAGGGTGATTGTTAGAGCTGCCTGGCATACCTGGGAAACAAAACAACACACACACACAACATGAAAAGAAACTCACTCAAATCACGTACTTAATATTGCCATCTGCAGTGGATAGTCTTATTTACTCTGGAGTTAGTTGGGGTAAAGCAATAGCTTCCCATGATTGGATAGATTGTGGTTTCAATGAAAAAAAAATGTCACCTGCCGCATCAGTAAACAAAGGATGTTACAGCCATCAAGCCACTATAGCCACCTCTGACAGTGAGCCCTGAGGGAACTCAGGATGGAGATAAATGAGCTGCCCACTGCCAGGTCCTCAGCTGCTGCAGCCACCCCCAGTGTTGCACCCTGAGAGGACTCAGGATGGGAAAGAATGGGGATACTGGCCCTAGATAGCTAAGGTGCAACATTATCAAAGGAATGATTTCAGTGAGCCCAGACTCTTGCATCTTCCCATACACAGAGAAGCACTAAATTCCTTAACTTGAAATATCTGGTTTTCTTTAATTAATGGTAATCTTTTGAAGTTCCAACTACCTGGTCTTTGTTGCAAAAACTCCTGTGTATCCTGGCTCCTCCCTTACCTTTTTGGAGTATCTCAACTATCTGAGAGACTGTGTCCTAGGCTTAAGCCCTTAGTTTTGTCCACCAAATAAAACATAATTCTCAACTTTTAGGTTGTGAATTTTTTTTCAGTTGACAACAACCATGAAGCAAAGGTATAATTTAGCCATCGATTTAGGTTAAGATCTGCTCCTCAAAACAAATTCATCATGTCACCCTTTGAATAAGACAGTAGATACCATAGACAGCACTGGTAACAATCAAGTGGAAAAAAATCCCTAACCAGCCTTCTGTCTTTTATACAGATCATCAGAAGACTCTCTAGAGCAGTTCTTGATACTATTTAGGATTATTCTAAAGAGTTCTAACATAATTGCAGAGTTGACTGCAATCAGTGCTCATTAGAGGTACAATGTTAAGTGATAAAACTGAGACATACATACCATAAGAATCATGATGGCCCCACTGTGGATTCTTCAATGTCTTCATTATCATCAACAATAACAACAATGTATTTGAGTGTCATGACACTTAGGACACCGATAGTCACTTGGGCTATAAAAAATAATAATAAAAGTATTAATATCCCACTTTAAAAAGAATATACCCAGAGGAACATATTTATAGGTAATTAGCTAGAATGGATATCTGTATATGTATGTATGTGTACATATATACATACATATATATTTGTTTTTTTTATTTCTTAAATCATGGACTTCTTCTCAGGATAAATTTTAAAATTCACTTAAAACACTTTGTGCCTGTTATATGGTATTCAGTAAATGCTTATTTCCCCCTGCCTTGCCCCAACCATAAGCATCACTGAAGGAACTGGAGCAGTTTACTCAGGAGAAGGGAATGAATAGACAGATTTTCCCATCCAGTTGTAACCAAGCAGAGTCCTATGGGGCCTACCCTGGACAGACCCCCCTCCCACATATACTCTGCTTTAACTCCTCCCGGAAATACCTGGATAACAGTGTCTGATGTACGTTTCTTGAGTTGTTTTGCAGATGCTAAAACTTTCACCAAATGGAAGGAATTAACTATCTGATGACCATGGGCACATAGCCCCCAGACCTATACTGGAGCCTGAAGATTGATAGTGACACTGCTCTGTTACCTCACCGTCAACCAACCAGAGAATTGTGCATGAGCTGGTCTCACACCCTGTGACTCCCCTTCTTTACCTTGCCTTTAAAAGTTATTTCCTGAAACCCACTGGGGAGCTCAGGTATTTTGAGCACTAGCTGCCCTGGATTCCTTGCTTTGGCACCTGCAATAAACGCTGCAGTTTCTTTCACCAAAACCCAGTGTCAGTAGATTGACTTTACTGCATCCAGGAGAGTGAACCCAAGTTTGGTTCAGTAACACAAATATGGCCTTCAAGATGCCACAGTCTTTTTTTGGGGGGGGGGGGTTAATTTATAGGTATCCTGGGCCACTGAGACGGAAGCAACAGTAGGATGTTTAGATGATTCTCGGCAACGTCTTGGGCAATGGTGTGGAACATCTCCTAGCCATGCACACACATCTGTCAATGGGAGATCCTCACCTCATAGGAACCAAAAGTAGCTCCTTATTGTGGGTGGTGTGTAAGGGAGGTTCCTTCAATGGCAATGAGTGGACTTCAAGTATTAACTCGACCTTTCTATAGCCGGAGTCAGTCCCTCATGGTGCTCAGCTGGCACTCAATACTGTCTTCATTTCTCTCTATGTGGTCCCCCTAGTTCTGATTCTCTTATCGCTGCCCCCTCCAAACTCCTCCAAGAATATGTGCCATCACCATATCATTTTCCCATCAAATACTTATGGCATAAACTCCGTTTCATGATCCTTTCAGAGCCTCCTATTTTGAATTTCAAGAATCAGTTCTGGAGGTCAGAAAAACAGAACAATAACTTTGAATTTACTTTTTCATTCCAGCTTTAACAATGATGATTCTCCCCAAGGTTACACATCTTCCTCTGTTTGACTGAGAGGGTAGGAAAAGGAAGAGTGAAAAAGAACATGTCAATAATGATGAATAATTCAGGGACTATGTGACTATTAAAAATTGCTCCCAAACTGGACGTTCTATGGTTATACAACACAAACCAGGTTCACAATCCTTCTGAAGTGACAGAACATATATAAAGAGCTAACAACATAGGGAACAGCAAACACGAAGTCCTGGACAAATGGCTTAAACAAAAATTCAGACAAGCTGGAAGGTAGGAGAGACCAATGTGAGCTAGGGCAATCTCTTGTATTTGGTAAGGTTTTCACATAATAGAAGATCACTTGCATTTATACTTAATTTATTTCTGCCACTGAAGGAGATGAATAAGAGATATTGAATAATTAAGGGGACTCTGACATGAAATGAACCTTGGAAACTGGTATGTATGAGTTCCAGGCATGACTAATCTCTGAGCCATTTCATGCTGGATTCAGTTTCCTACCCTCATCTAAACCCACTTGACTAGGATCCTGACAACTTGCCTGGAGCTTGTCTTACCCTTCTACCTGTCAGTCTCTGTCTAAAAATCTCTCCTGAAAAGACAGATCCTGTAACTCATAGAACTGAGGCCCACCCACTTGTAATATCACTGTCCACCTAGAACCTTTCACTGATATGACCAACTTGAATTAAGCACACCCTCCTTGCCACCAACCATTGCACTGCACATGGTTCCACTAGTGCTGTCTCTTCCACAGGCCAGGTCTTAACAATTCCTGGTTGGGAGTTCCTTACTTCCTAGAGCCTGGCTTTCTCCTCTTCCCTATCAGTTCAAAAGGTGAGTCATTAGCTTGACTTATGACCAGATATTTTTATTGGCAAAAAATTGGAATTATTAAGGGATTTGTGATGAGAAATGTTGGTTCTGTACCCCACAGTTAAGTACTCTGCATGAAGTATGTGCTGAATGAAGAAAAGAATTTATAAATATTCATCCAAAGATATTAAGCAGATAATAAGGAAATATTATAAATAACTGCACTATAATTACTTTGACAACTTATATGAAATAGACATATATCTTGAAAGAAATAAACTACCAAAGCTCACTAAAGAAGAAACAGATACTTATGCCATAAGTATTGTATGAGAAAATGAGATAGTGATGGCACATATTTAATTTCTGAATAGCCCTATATTTTTAAAGAAATTGAATTTTTAATGAAAAACATTTCCACATAGAAAACTTCAGACCCAGGAGGCTTCAAATAGTGAAATGTGTCACACATTTAAGGTAGATATAATGCCAATTTAACACAAATTCTTGCAGAAAATAGAAGAGAATTAATAATTCCCAACACATTCTATTGGTCCAGTGTTACCATGATACCAAAACCCAGAAAACAATATTATAAACAGACAAAACCAAAGACCAATACCCCTCATGAAAATACATGCAAAAATCATTAACAAAATATATATACTAAAATTATGAATATATCAAATATATCATATATATATAGTCATAGTGATCAAAGGAAGTAGTTCTAGGAATGTAAGTTTGGTTTAACATACAAAAAAAAATCATTGCAATTCACTATGTTAACAGAATGAAAGAAAAAATATATGACCACCTAAATAGATCTAAAGAAGTATTCAATAAAATCCAATCCTACTCATGTTAAACCCTCTCAGCAAATTAAGAATAGATGGAAACTTCCTCAAACTGATAGCAAACATCTATAAAAAACTTAACATCATACTTAATGGTGAGAGAATGAATGCTTTCCCCCTAAGATGAGAAACATGGCAAGGACTTCCACTCTTTCCACTTCTATTCAACAATGGTTGGAAGAACTAGCTAGTACAAGAAGGCAAGAAAAGGAAACAAATGAAATTAATGATGAAAATGAAAAAGTAAAACTGTATTTATTTGTAGATGACAAAAGCATGTACAGGGCTTCTCTGGTGTCTCAGTGGTTGAGAGTCCACCTGCCGATGCAGGGGACACGGGTTCGTGCCCTGGTCCTGGAAGATCCCACATGCCGCAGAGTGGCTAGGCCCGTGAGCCATGGCCGCTGAGCCTGTGCGTCCGGAGCCTGTGCTCCACAATGGGAGAGGCCACAACAGTGAGAGGCCCGTGTACCGCAAAAAAAAAAAAAAAAAAAAAAAAGCATGTACATATAAAATCCTAGAGAATCTACATAAAAACTACCAGAACAAATATACGAATTTATTAAGGTTGCAGAATACACGGTCCCCAAGGAAACATAAATAATATTTCTATGTAGTAACTATAAACACTTAGAAGTGGAAAAATTTTAAATATCATCTACAGTAACATTAAAAAACAAAAAGTACTTAGGGTAAAATTTAACAAAGATATGTGTAAGGCCTTCATAATGAAAACTGAAAAACATTGCTGAGAGAAATTAAAGAAGATAGATGTACCATGGTTATGGATAGGATGATTCAGTAATGTTAAGATACCATTTCTCTCCAAAGTGATCTATAGATTCAAAGCAATCAAAATAAATATTTCAGCAGGCATCTCTGTAGAAATTGCCTAGCTGATTCTAAAATGCATATGAATATAAAAAAGATCTAGAGTAGTCCTAAATATTTTAAGACCAAAGTTGGACACTTATACTACCTGATTTCAAGACTCACTGTAAAGTGACAATGATGAAGATTGTGTGATACTGGTATAAGGATAGTAGAACAGTAGAAAATCAAGAAATAGACTCTATGTACAAAGCCAGTTGGTTTTGGACAAAGACGTCAAGGTGATTCAATTGGGGAGGGACAGTTTTTTTCAAGAAATAGTGCTGGAAAAATTAGATATGAAAAAAAAAGAGAGAACTTTCAACCCTTACCTCACCTTACATAGAAAAATGGATCATAGACCTATGTATAAGATAAAGCTATAAAACATCTAGAAGAAAGCAAAGGAAAATGTAAAGTCTTTGTGATTTTAAGTTAGGTAAGGTTTTTCTTAAGGAGAACACAAAAAGTATGAACCATAAAAGAAAAAATATTGATGTACTGAACTTTATAAAATTTAAAAACACCTCCTCTTCAAAAGGCACTCTTAAGAAAATGAAAAGGCAAGTTTAAGAAGGGGTGAAAATATTATTTATACATATATCTGCCAACTCATATAAGTCAATAATAATAAATTGAATAATTCAATTTAAAATGAACAAAATATATTAGTAGACACTTCCTGAAAGCAAATAGACTCATGAAGAGATGTTTAATGAATATGGACATGCAAATTAAAATCACAATAAGATACAATCAGCCACTTTGGAAAATAGTTAAGGAGGGAGGGAAAAAGGGAAGGAGAGAAGGAGGGAAGGAGGGTAAGAAGGAAGAAAGGGAGGAAAAGGAAGGAAAGAAGGAAGGAAGGAAGGGAGGAAGGGAGGGAGGAAAGAAGGAAAGGAACAGCTCTATCTGCTTAAAGCACAGGTTGGAGCCCAGAAGCCCTACCCATTCAGGTCCCTTCATTCCACATTCTTCTAACTTTCACCTCTGAGCCCCATTCAAGCAACCTCTGGGACTGAACAGTACGTAGTTTGAAAACTATTGCTTCAGAGCAACTCTCTCAGCTCAGGAGCAAACTTTAGACTATGGGAAGAGAGTGATCAAGCCATTTGAATTTTGCTTTAATATTTAATTTCTAGTTCTTCTTAATCTAAACTCCTAGAAAGCCTGAAAGTGAAATACCTTCACTATTCTGTCTACTATAGCTAAGTACTCTAAGTACCTGTGAATAAAGCACCTACATAACATATCAAAGTTAACACAACTTACCAAAGCTTGCTCATCCCATATGTCTACTAAATTAACTTCACTAAATGACACTAGATGAGGCCATTCATGGCTTGAGACTTGCTTTTACTGCTCAACTGTCCATTACTTGAATGTATAATAACTAATTAAATTCCTTTCTCAGAGTGCAGTTCCAGGGATATGTAGGTAACTCTGCAAAGTCATGGGAAGCATTTATTACCACCATTACTGAACCCAAGGTATAAAAAGCTAAAAATGGAAACAATCACACAGTGAAACCTCAGGAAGAAAACACTGACCAATTAACTCTGTGTATGAAAGCTGAAGCAGTTCTTATCATGCAAGAAAATTAATCCTGCTGTGTTCAACTCGTTAAAATACTGACAAGTAAAATGTTCCCCACCCCACATTATGGCAAATAAATCTTTGCTAAAACTCCAGATGAACAAGGGATATTGCCTTTATACAAGTAAAGTATTATTAACCTCTGTTTGACCAAAGCTCTGTGGTAGATCTGAAGCGGCAATAAAACTGATATATCTACCACTCATTTTATTTTCCGCAACAAAGTGTTCCATAGCAACAAGACACCGAACTGAGAACAAAAGACAATGGTTTTATTTTCTTCTCTCCAACCTATTCTCACCATGAGAATAATCTTGGGCAAGTCATTTGAACACTGGCCTTTGGCAGTCTTATATGCAAAATGAGGTTATTAGACTAGATAAACTCTCCCATTGCTATTCGTACGAGAAACATCTAAAATGCTACCAACGTTGACCCCACCCATGACCACCTTCTCTTTGACACCTGTTTCATTGCATTTTAGAAATGGGAAAGATTGTGAAAGGAGGATGGGGAAAAGAAGTGGAAGATGAAGTGAAGCCTATGCAAGTTTAAAATCAGCAAAAAAAATTATATAACAATAACTGGCTTCATTTCATTCCTTCTCCCTTCCTGCCACAGGTCATATTCAGATCCATAAGAAACATAGAAAAAGTGTCTAAGGCAGAAGTCATTACCTCCCCACCAGCGGATGGCCTCCTATATGAAATGTGTGAAATGGAGAAAGGAAACCCAGGAAAGTTGTCCCCACATTGCTCATATTTTACTGTCACACTCTGGAAAAGGAGAAGTCAGGAGGGAGGAACTAAGAAAGAGCCCAGCAATGCGGACGCCTTAGAACTCAGCTCCTCAGGGTGAGATAAAGACTTCCCAAACTGGGAAGTGTAGGATATTTTATTGCAAGCACACTGGAGTTTCATTGACTCTTCGAACAATCATGGGTAAGACTGTTCTCTATATCCTGATTTTGCTTCCTCTATATCAAGAGAAAATACTAAAAATTCTATTCAGAAAATATTAATTGAATATCTGCTCTGACCTAGGCACATGGACATTGGTCTTAAGGAGCTCACAGTCTAGTGAGGGTGACAGATATGCACATGAGCAACTAAGCACTAAGACAGCCAGTAACAAGAATTAAGTTAGAGGCACAGCAAAGCACTGGGAGCCAGAGGAAGGAGAGACTATTTAGCATAGGCTCTCTTTCTCCTTTCTGTGACAGGATAACTTTTTCCCATTATCTGCTGGATTTTCTGGGATGAAATATGTCTTTTTCAGATTTTGGGTCATTTGTCTTTCTCTTTCAATACCTAGTCATTGGCAAACGACCTGTTGATGACCAATAAAGACTGAACTGACTGACTGTCATTTCTGATCACAGATGACATTGGATGAATCTTACAGGGAATGTGATGGACAGTGAGAGAATGGAAATCCCTTTCCACCAAAGTTTCAAGCAGGTTCTGCTCTCCAGCAGCTGTCATCACTCTTATGCAAGTCATGTCCTCTTCCTGATTCGTGGTCAGTATCTGTGCCCCCTGGGCATCAGACTTTTCTTATCATTTCAGAAGCAGGCCCTGAAACATATGAAAATACATTAAAACCGTCTCAGAAAAATAATTAGCTACCCTTTGGGGGAGGGTGGCCTTTGGATATAGGGAGAAGAAAGGGTGGAGAAGAATATATACAGAAAAAGTGATTTTCAGACTTCTTGTGTGATTCTATTTAGCTCAGTTTTTATAACCATGAAGTTATCGCTAATATGTAATCCTTCCCTTAATAAAAAACATTACCACTGCCCTGCCTTCAGTGGAAAAGGGGCAAACTTTGAGAAGTCCTTCTCATTCACTATTGCCTCTAATAAGTGTTTGGATTTAATTAACCTGGATTGGAGTCACAGGTGTCATTAACAATGGGTCACTTTCTTCATCTGAACTGGTTTTCTTTTGTGTATCAGTTTTCAGCCATAAAATGAGGATGATAATTCCATCTATGTCATACGGTTATTAGGAAGATTCAAGGAAATAATCTATTTATAACACTAGGAACAATAACCTGGTCCATAGAAAGCACTTAGAAAATGTTAACTTTTGTTATAGAATGCACTTTTACTGTGTGTTCAAAGGCCATGGGAACACCTTGTTTCTACTCTTAGATGATACCGACATTTATCCTCAAAAAATACTTGAGCTATTAAACTATGGGCTTTGGGGACATTTAAAGCATAATAATCTCTATGGGAGTACTTTTTTCTGCCACTTACAAGCTGCATGATTTGGGGCTTTCTGCAAAGTGAGGATAATAATATCTACCCCATAGATATTTGTTGGGAGGATTAAGTGAGCTAATGTATGCAACTTCCTTATCAAGATACTTAAATAAGTTGGCTGACCATGGCTCCTGCTTTGCCAAGGAAGATGTTTCTTTCATTGTCCCTGTAGAAGAATTGGTCTTCAGCAGCCAAGATATACATACCTTATAGCAATATCCTTATCGGCTGAGGCTCCTGGGATTGTGAGCAAACACCTGACTCAAAGCACCCAGAAATTAACTTGGTGTAAAAGAAACATGCCTAAGAAAGATGGTTTGAACCAATCAAGTACTTGCTTTTGGAAATTTTAATTTGGAAAATACCAAGAGATTTAACTGTCAGCAGTGGAATAACAGAATTGGGAGAGATAACGAGATATAGTCCAGATAATGAGGGAACATGACAAAATTAAATTATGAATACCACAAGCTATGATCAAGGGAAACAATACATGAAATACAAGCCAAAGAGGCCAGCAAGAGGAGACTAGAAAAAGCATTTGAAAGTACTTGAGTTTCTTTAATGGTGGAATACTTGAGAGAAGATTCTCAGCATTTTGCTACTGAGCTCCTTAGAGCATCCTCTTTCTAAGACTGTGTCAAAGTTTAGTTTCCATCCTTGGCTCCCAAGCAGCCCTCTCATCCCTTATCTACAGTAGTCCTTCTCTTCTCATCCTTCCTTTCTTGAGATAATCTGTGTATCTCTATTCCTTGAGGCTGAGTCTAACTGAAACACAGGCATATGGGAGACCCTCAATAAGCAATGTCTATTATTATTAACTTGGAAAAGCATGAAGCACTGTGAACCCACAACTAGAAGATATGGTGAGACAACTGAAGGGCAACTCCATGAGACTGTGTTTAAATCTATAGTTTAAGAGTTAGGAACACTCAAGGGTCCAAGGTAGGTAGGATGAAATCTCAGGAGAACAGTATTAGAAATAAGATTTGTGGACAAAGACTGTTGCCTGCTATCAAGCCATCAGCCACTGCAGCTGCCCCCCACCCCAATGGTGCACCCTGAGAGAAATACAGGAAGGAGAAAAACAGGGTACTGGCACTAGGTAGTTAAGATGCATACCAAAGGAATGATTTCATTGAGCCCAGACTCTCGCACCTTCCCCTACGTAGAAAGGCACTAAAATCATTAACTTGAGATATCTGATTTTTGTGATTAGCAGTAATCTTTTGATGTTTGACTACATGTTTGTGTTTTTTTTTTTATAACAAAAACTCCTATATATACCCCTGGTTCCTCCCTTACCTCTTTGGAACAGTCCCTCAGAGCTATCTGAGAGGCTGTCATCTCAGGCTTTAGTCCTCAATAAAGCCACCGAACAAAACATAATTTTCAACTTTTACGTTGTGCATTTGTTTCAGTCGACAGTCTGTAATTTCTTAATTATAGCAACACAAGTTATAAATTACCCTGCTTGGACAAAAAGCATAAGAACAGAAGGTGTGGCTGGTCAGCATAGAAGAATAAAGTACAAAAGCCTGATGCTGGCAGTGTTTATTCAGTACTACCTAGAAAGAGAGAAAATAAATCCTGGATACATGAATATTTCATTCACTGGGGAAATGCACTCCATAATGGAGCAGAGGTGATTCTCCGGAAATCATCAGAACCAGGAAAATAACCCTTAAGGCTATCCATTTCTTTTGCTCCAATTTCTCGCTCTCAAAGCAATCTTTTGATTGTTATTTTGGCTCTCTATGTATTCTGACATTATAAGATGATATCAGGATGGAAGACATGTGCATTCATATCACAGAAAAAGAAAATTTTCTTCTGTAAATTAGTACATAGCTTGTCTAGACTTTGACTAGGACCAACCACATCTACTGCACTGAAGAGGCAGAGAGACAAGATTTTCAGGGTAAACTCAATAAGAAATTGCCCCTCTGAGCAATATATTGGTAGAAGTCTTATAACCTTGTATGGTATAATAGAAATATATATGTTCTTTGTTCAGACAATGAAGTCTGAAAGAACAGATTGAATTGAATAGCCTAGCCAAGAAGCCTCTGTATCAGGGAAAGAGAAGCTGTGGGTTTGATGGTGTGATACAATAAAATATAAACATCTGGTTTTTGTCCCTGTGTCCTGGCATAGAGCTCCTAAAACTGTTGGAATTTCCTGAGTGATGAGTGTCTTTTGTAAGGCAATGAGATGACTCCTGGCTGGGGCCCGTAGATTGCTTCAGGGTGGGGCTGGTAACCAGAAAGACCAAGCCATGATTAGAGGGTTAGAACTTTCCACCCCATCTCCTGACCTCCAAGGAAAGGAGAAGAGCTGGAGATTGAGTTCAATTACCGATGGCCAGTGATTTAATAATCATGCCTACATAATGGAACCTCTGTAAAAATCCCTAAACCATGAGGTTTGGGAAGTTCCTGGGTTGCTGAACACATGGAGGTGCTGGGAAGGTGGTGCGCCCTGAGAGGGCGTAGAAGTCATGTGCCCGCCATTCCATGCCCTGCTCTATTTATGTCTTCCACTTGGCTATCCTTGAGTTGTATTCTTTATAATAAATCAGTGTTAAAAAACAAAAACCAACCAAATAAATTTTAAAGATCTAACTGACTTTATTGAATGATTCATGATTGGACAAGCATCCTATTTAGCAAGTAGATGGGAGCTCCAAAGGGCTACAGAAAGTAAAAGGTTTTCAAAAACAGAACATAAAAAGAAAAAAGGATTACTTCAGATTAGGTTCTATGAGCTATTCTAGCAAATTATCAAACCTGAGAGGGGAGTCATAGGACACACACCCCCCAAACTTGTAGTTTGTTGGACAGAAGAGTGGGTAGACTGGGAAATCCATCTGCAGCTGGCATTTGAAGTAGGGGCAGTCCTGTTGGACTGAGCTCTTTAACCCATGGGATCTGACACTAGTTTCATTTAGATAGTGTCAAGATTGAATTGTTGGACATCCAGTTGGTATCAAAGAATTGGAGAATTGGTTGCTGGTGAGGAAGGAACACCACAGACTTTATTATCTCTCTCTGTCCCCTCTTTTTAACTTTCAACACTTGGTTATTGAATAGATTTTATTTGACTCCTAGTCTAACAAAATGTGTTGGGTAAATGTAAGTGTGTGTTTGGGGAAGAAAGTTTCTGTTCATAGTCTCAGCCATACAAAATTTTCTCCTCTAGAAGAATTCAAGACAGGTTCATGATCTTGGGAATTAGTGGCTGTTCAATATGAATTTGGTAATGCACTTGATTGCTAGATGCTGCCATTTCTTCAGTAGCTACAAGAGTGTAGAGAGAGAGTAAGAAAGAATTAACTTATTAAAGAGAAAACTGTTAATAACACCACCATACTTGTATGATATATTATAATTTATAAAGAGTCTTATGTACACTAATTTTATTTTTACAATTCTGTGAATTATGCCTATATTAGAGTGGGAAAGTGAAAGTTTAGGTCATAAAGCTGTTAAAAGATAAGCTGAGGCATATTAAAATTTTTAAGAGTTTATTTGGGCATAAATTGATTCAAATTGGGCAGCACCAAACCAGAAGTGGTTCAGGGCACTCAGCTGACAGGAGCTCAGGGAAAGACTTTTAAAGAGAAAAGGCAGAAACAAAGCAAGGAAATTATTTGACTAACTATAGTTTAAGTGGTTCTCTTACTTGGGAAAGCCTCATTGGTTGTCTGTAATTGGCTGTTCCTGGGTTTCTCATAAACTTGAGGCATTATAGACTTAGGTTTGGGTTTGCATACACAGGCTGCTAACACAGTAAAGCCACTTCAGTTTAATGGCCTCCTTGTTTAATTAACATAACAAAGCTAAGAAACTGTAGATCCACCATTCAAACCCATTTTTTTACACAATAGCTCTAATATTTTCTTCCAGTAGGGGACAGAAACCCCAAATAAATCATGAATCAGAGGAGCCCACATAAACCAAGAAAGGGGCATCATCTGTGCAGAAGTGTTGGGGGACATTCCTGAGCATGAGTGAGTGGCACTGTGCAGGTGAAAGACTTCATTCTAGGGCTGATTAAAGAACAGAATAGGGCTCAGGGTCCACCCATGTGCATGAAAAAGCAATTTTCCAGGGAATATTGCTGCAATGTAGCTACTCCAACACTCCTCTTCCTCAATCTTGAAGCAATCTAGATATCATTGGAAATGGAAAATGTGCAGTGTGCAGATTAAGAAAACTTAATCTCTCCAGTTAATCTTGGTTGAATATGTGGATATAGAAAAGGCATATAAAAATATTTCTTCCTTTGATAGAAGACAGAATGTTTTCAAGAGGTTATAAGATTCATAAATATAAAGAACTATAGAACGTATATATGGAAATCCCTCTGCTCCTTCCAAAGCCCATTGATGTATTCCTATGCCTTCAACCATGGATTTATCCTTATCTAGAATTCTCCTTTTCACACTTAATCTCCCTTCTACATTCTAAAATAATGCCATAAGCTTCTATTTTTTATTTCTACTTTTAATGTTTTAATAAATAAACAACTACTATTTATTGAGGGATTACTATATTCTAGGCACTGTGCTAAGTGTTTTTTATATATTTTCTCAATTTCTTTTTCCAAACTCTATGAAGGAGCCATTATTACTGTCCAATTGGCAAATGAGGAAACTGAGGCTTGGTGAGAATGAGAAGATTTGACTCCAGGTTGTCACTCTGCAAAGCCTGTCCCCTGACTGTGAAGCTATACAGCCTCCACCTCCAGCCCTTTTCACTCCTGTAAATACACTGCCCCTTCCCTCTCTCAGAAATCTCCCCCTGTCTGTATTTCCTTCCTTTCCCTGACTCTCTTCCTTTGGAAAACCATTGCTTCTTTATGTTCGGGAACCAGCCTGGAACTCTAGTTCTAAGTCCTAAGGAGCTCACATGAGGCACTTCCAGCTCAGATCTCTCCCCCTCTCTTTGATCCTATCCCTTTAACACACCTCTCTGGATTGGAATGTCCCCTAATAAGTTTAAAACATACATGTCCAAAATGATGCTCATTACTAATTCCTCCTTTCTAATTTCCCCATCACTGGATGACACTCCAATTTGCTGCGCTTCAAACCTGGGAATGGTCCAGGACCCACAGTCGACCTGCAGTAACCTGGTGGCTTCCTTCTCTGCATGCAAATCATTAGACTGTCCAGAAACGGCAGAGGCAGAGAAACACAGCTTTTCCCAACACCTTTCCATCTCTGCTGACTCCCACGTGATTAGATGACCCAAGTGTCCTCCACTTGTCCTCCACTTGAGGACACCCAAGTGTCCTCCACCGATTAAGCTTCTCTTCTGCAGTCTGCAGATTGCCCTCCTGCAGCCGTTTCTGGGGTGGCAGTTTCCTTCTTTCATTCATCCCCATTTATACAACACTTTCTGTGACCAGCATTGGATAATTTATTACAAACGTGTGGTAGCAGCCTTACTGTTTATGTTCTGCATTTTGATTATTGCCCTATGGTTACCATTTCAGCTACCAGCTTTGCCCAGGAAAAGATGGACAGCAGTACAGGCACAGGGCGTGGCACGGCCTCGGCTCCGCGCTGCAGGCTCCTTCTGCATTGCACTCACGCCTCAGCCACTAACTGCGTAAGACAGAGATTCCCTCTTCAAAAATTTCCATGTCGCTGTGCTCAGCAGAGTAACGTTTTGATTTGTCAGTGCTGCTTCTGCCGCATGGCCACTCTGGGGACATTAGGCATTCTCATCACACTGGCGACGTTTCCAGTTCAGTGTGCCAGTCACGGGTCCCTTTCTGAATGCAGTACGAGGCCCAGGTGTGGCCGCTCACGTGGAAACGGCTCCTGAAAGCAGTAGTTCACTGAAAAATGTTCACACACACACGAGTGCTAGGAGGTGGGTGTCATTATAGATTCCCATTTCCTCAGATGCTCCGTTTATTGAGGCCTTGAGAGAAACATGAAAAGCACTTTATCTTTCAGAAGGTTCTCAAGAAATGCACTTGCACCGAATATTTACCCAAAAGGGAAAGAAAAAATCTTGCAAAATTGCACTCTCTCAAATGCAAATGAAGCTAAATTCCTTGAGTAAATTAAAATACTATATGCTGTATATGTAAAAATAAAGAGATCTTACTTTGTGTTAACAACCAAAATTTACAGTCCTCCACAATCTCTAGTGTCCTCTTAAGCATTTTAAGGCCCCTCAGTTAAGTGTTTTAAGTTGCTTCAAACATCTCCCTTTGGGCTTCCTTGGTGTTGCAGTGGTTGAGAGTCCGCCTGCCGATGCAGGAGACGTAGGTTCGTGCCCCGGTTCGGGAGGATCCCACATGCCGCGGAGCGGCTGGGCCCGTGAGCCATGGCCTCTGAGCCTGCGCGTCAGGAGCCTGTGCTCCGCAACGGGAGAGGCCACAACAGTGAGAGGCCCGCGTACGGAAAAACAAAAACAAAAACAAAACATCTCCCTTTGCTTGAAACTAAGCATTCACATGAAAGGACTTTGGACAAATGCTTTTCCCTCCCCTTTTATCTTCAAATTATCCTGCACTCCAAGGTTCCTAATGATAAAACCTTCTTTTCCCACAGATAATTCAAGATCTGATCTACTTCTTATGCACCTCACCTTGATGCTATCTCAACATCCATGTATGAACTTTAGGAAACTGCTCTGACCTCCCTCAGAATCAGGAAGATGCATGCATGTATGCAAGAATGAGCAAACAGGCAAGCATAAACACAAATGTCAAAAAGAACATAACTCGAATTCAGTAGATAGTATTTTCATTTTTCAAGTAGAGGACAGAGCAATCCCTAAAAAGCAAAAGTAAAAGATGAAGTAAGTGTTCTTGATGTGTGCTTGTTCAAAAATATTCAGAAGTCATTTCCTCTGCAGTTAATAGCCTTGTGCATACATTATTTCTCTTTTTGGCCAGCATGACTGGGGAAGATTCCTTGAAATAGGATTGCTGAGTCAGAAGGCAAATGGATATAATTTTTGCTACATATTGCCTAATTCCTATTATGTGTGGTAACAGTTTAAACCTAATAACTCAGAGACTTAAAGATATTTTTGTTCTGTAGTTCAAGTTTCAGGTTCAAAACAGATCAGTGGGAGTTGGGTATGCTGAGCTGTGTCATCACTCAGGGACCCAGGCTGATGCGAGCTGTGTGCTCTGTGCTTCTGCCATCTCAACACTCAAGTTTCACCAGATGGGCAAGAAAGCTCATGGAGAACTCAGCCAGACTTCTGAGTTGAGTCTTCTGTCACTTGTCCATGAAGTGACATAGCCCATGAGGGTAAGAATTTGGAGGACAATGGATCCCAGATATTTGTGAACCAGTTGTTACTCACATTTGAACTTTGAGGTCATGTACCTAAGATTTTGCTACACAGATGCTCATCAAAGAGCTGTTTATAATAGAAAGAAAGGAGGGAAGAGGAGGAGGAAGAGAGAGAAAGAAGAAAAAAAGGAAACGATTTAGAGGTCTAACAGTTAGAGAAGCATTAAATATATTGCAGATCGTGCATGCAAAGGAAAAACTGAGTGATATGATTCAGGGCATAAACTCTTGGAGTTAGAGTGCCCAGGTACCTTGTTTCTCTTACTTTCTAGATATCTGTACTTGGATATATTACTTAAGCTAGACTTTGATTTCTTTAACTATATAATGAGGATCATAATAATACTGACCTTTTAAGGTTGTTATGAGGATTAAATTTTGAAAAGATAATTTAAAATGCTTAGTACATGGCCGGCTCTAGAAAACATTTTATTTTTTTCAGCCATTAAATCATGCATAAAAAATATACTGACATAGAAAACTATTCACATTATTATTTTGAATGAAAAAGAAGCTTCAAAACTTTGCTTGGTATAATAAATGTTTGTTATTTAAAAATCACAAATATATGAGTAGAAAAATCTGGAAGGTACAACAAAATGCAGACAATGATAACCTTCAATGTATGCTTTTCTGGATTTTTGTATAATACAATACAATTCTATCAAGAAAAGATAACAATTAAACTTAGATTAGATGTACAGCATGAGCAAAATCACTTATAGATGAGTCTTTACCTGTCCTACAGTTTTATGTTCCTGTAGCTCATCAGGGAGACTGAAACTATGTCTTCAGTTACACTTACAAAAATGAGAAATTCTGTGTTCAAGAAACCAGCCTTCCACACAAGCAAATATACATACTGCTCATGCCAGGAAGCCTTTGGCAAGTCTCATGGATTATTTCAAAAGGAAAAAAAATGTACTTGTAAGGCAGAATTGCATCCATTTTTCTTTTTTAATTGTAATGTCATTCTGGAACTCTACTGCTCTTTCTTTCTACCAACACCTTCTCTGAACAGCTGCTTCAGTCACCTCCCATCACTATGTGGTACTGTCTTCAGAGAATTATCTGTTTCTAAGGAATCTAAGAGAAAAATATTTCTGCAGTCTGTGTGGCATTAGTGTTTCAATTGTCCTGTGATTGCCACTACTAATTAAGAGGTTATAACTCCATGTTCGTGCCAATAAATGCGATTTCAGGTTTAACTTTAAAATCTTTCTCTGTGCGCTTCCCTGGTGGTGCAGTGGTTGAGAGTCCGCCTGCCGTTGCAGGGGACACGGGTTCGCGCCCCGGTCCGGGAAGATCTCACATGCCACCGAGCGGCTAGGCCCGTAAGCCATGGCCGCTGAGCCTGTGCGTCTGGAGCCTGTGCTCCGCAACGGGAGAGGCCACAACAGGGAGAGGCCCGTGTACCGCAAAAAAAAAAAAAAAAAAAAAGTCTTTCTCTGTAAAATAGGGGGTTCTGAAACTTTTATAAGTAAATTGAGATGCAGTTTTATCTTTACAAAAACATACGCTAATTGCCCACATAGGCAATTTTAGTATTTTCACTGAATGCCGATTATGTAGTACTTGATATGCTTAACACTAATAATGACTTGATTTTCAATAGCTAAAGTAAATGTCAGTCAACTCTGCACATTTTTCAGAATATCATTTGCTATATGAGATAATGAGTAAAAAGACTGGAAGCTCTTTTACCATTTTGAAAAAGGGGTTTATCCATAGAATTTTACAGATATTTCAATTCACCAACTCTAGCGTCCCTATTAGGTTATCATAATATTCTCTATACGAAATCAATAATATAGCATTTATTATCCATTGGGAAAATTCACATGCTAACTTCTATTTGTTACTCACCTTTTCTGTAGATGTCTTCTTCACTGTCTTGTAAGTACTGATGCAAGGGCATTTCTTCTCATTATCACCATCTACTAAGAAACATATTTTTTGGTAATCAAAAAAATTATCCACTGATCATGAGAAAGTCCACATTTTAGAATTTCAAGATTGGAAAGAATCACGTGAACAATTCATTAGTTCTAGTTTTCAAGTCTGAAATAAAATTATCATCTATTTTTTTTTATAATATGGTGTAGCAAAAAGGACACTAAACTGAAAGTCAGTCTCCAACACTATAAGAAACTAGCTACGTGATCTTAGGGAGGTTGTCTGATATCTCTGTGTCTTAGGTTTCCTCATCATTAAAATTGGAGAAGTTGTAAAAAAAGACCACTAGGATTCTTCCCATTTTTAGAGTTCTATGGTTCTCTGTGCATTTGAGTTCCCAAAGATCAGCTCTGAAAACTAAGTTTTCAAAGTTTGTGTAGTAAAATCTGATCTTTACTGATATAAACCCACTCATAGTCTAGTTATTCCACTTATGATTAATATGTTTTACTGCAAAAATATTAATGTGTTAAATTATGGCAGCTGCCTAAGACACTACTGTGATTGTTATAGAATATATGGTATATGTACCACATTACTTTTCTAAAATAAGGAAAATTCTGAATTCCAAAATGTATTCAGCCTCAGGATTTGGATAAGGGATGAAGACTTGATTATCACTCTTCTAAAGTTGAGGAAACTGAAGGACAGAGAAGTTAGTTAACTTGTCCAAGGTTACACAGGTAGTAAGTGTCAGAGTAAGATTCAAAGTCAGTCAGTATGACTCTAACTGCTTTTTAAGGCCATATTACTATTTTTAACCGTAATACAACTACTATTGCTACTACTACTACAAAGATGACAAAAACAATGATTACTTCTATTTTTAAATATATTCTCAGCACTTAATATAACCTTCATTCATTAAAACTCTGTTTACTGAATTATGTGCAAGTTTTCATGCTAGTTACTGGAGAAGCAGTCCCAGTTCTCAAAGTGTACATTTAAGTGGTAGGGAAAAAATAATAAATAAGCAGATAATAATAATAATCAAATAATTACTGATTTTGGTAAATGTTATCAAGAAAGCAAACAGAGTGATAGAGAATATTAAGTTGACCAAGCTAATTTAGTTAGGTCTGGTTTCCCCATGAGGAAGTCATATTTCACTGAAAACTAATAGGTAAGTTAGAACAAGCCATTCAAAGAGCCAGGGATGAATGGAAACAAAAATAAGCTCCCTGAATTGGGAAAAACTGATAAACCTAATGAGGTTGAAGAAGAAGTTATCCTAACTATGAACAGAACTTAGATTTCATTCTAAGCTTCATGGGAAGCCAT
Organism: Monodon monoceros; assembly: GCF_005190385.1. NCBI lineage: Eukaryota > Metazoa > Chordata > Mammalia > Artiodactyla > Monodontidae > Monodon > Monodon monoceros. Next base: position 28,320,439 of record NW_021703774.1, read on the forward strand.
TGGAAAGATTTAAAGTGGGAAGTAGCATAATTATATATTTAAAAGATCACTCTAGCTCTTCCTTTTCCAGTAATAGCAGACTAGGTAATTTAGACAAACTACTTGAACTACAAGTAAACCAAACCTTCACATTTATCCTAGTCCTTAAATTTTTCTTACAAATAAAATTCCAATAACTATACCTAAGACACAACAAAACATAACCAGGCACATTAAAACACACACACACACACATTTTTAAACTATACTTACTATGCTCTTGTTTAGGTAGAATATTTTAGCCAAGAACTAAAAACAATAAAAAGTGATATGGATTTGAAAAAGAATCAAATAGAAACTTTGAAATTAAAAAATACAGTAACAGAAATTTAAAATGATGAGTGGGTTTAACTGCAGATTACAATCCGTACATGGCTAGAGAGAGAATAGGCTGGAAGTTGGGTCAGAGGAAAATATCCAGAATGACTCATAGAGAGACAAAAAGAATTCACACACACACACACACACACACACACACACACACACGCAACAGAGAGACAGAGACAGAGAGAATACAGTAATAATGGTATAATATATACAAAATAGTACTTCCTGAAAGAAATAAGACAAAAAATGGAGGAGAAGAAATATTTGAGAAAATTCTCCAAAATTATTGAAAGGCAAAGGACCCAGTAACCCCCCAGCAAGATAAACACACATACACACACACACACACATATACACACACAATCTAGACACATCACAGTAAAACTAAAGTGCAACAAAGTTAAAGAGAAGATGTAAAAAGCACCCAGAGAAAAATATTCAGATTTCATGAAAAAGAGTAAAAACTGTCGCCTGACTTCTCAACTAAAGAAACTGAAGTCAAAAGATAATGAACTGAGGGGCTTCCCTGGTGGCACAGTGGTTGAGAGTCCACCTGCCGATGCAGGGGACACGGGTTCGTGCCCCGGTCCGGAAGGATCCCACATGCTGCGGAGCGGCTGGGCCCGTGAGCCATGGCTGCTGAGGCTGTGCGTCCGGAGCCTGTGCTCCACAACGGGAGAGGCCACAACAGTGAGAGGCCCGTGTACTGCAAAAAAATAAATAAATAAATAAAGATAATGAACTCAGATCTTCAAAATGGTGGGAGAAAATAACTGCTAACTTAAGAGATATAACTATAGATCATGCAGTCACTGAAAAATAGTAAGAGGATACTATGAACAACTTTATACCAATGCATTAGGGACTTAAATTAAAATTAACAAATATGCATATTAAAGCACCAACTTAATAGAAGTGACATAAAGGGAAATAGAAAATCTGTGTTCCTATCATGATTAAAGACATTGCATACATAATTGAAATTTGGTCCAAATCACTTTACTACGGAATTCTGCCAAACATTTCAGGATCAACTAATACCAATAATACATAAACTCTCCCAGAAAAATTTTTAGAAGGGAACACTCCCAAACTTGTATTTGGAAGCCAGCAGAACTTTGTTTCTAAAACCCAACAAGGACATTAAAAAAATTCCAGAAAATTTTAATTCATGAATAAAATGGAAAAAATCAGCAAACAGAATTGAATAACATTTAAGAAGGATGAATCATAACCAAACTGTGTTTATTCTGTCAATGCACATGTTTTTGGCAGTAGAAAATCAATGTAATTATATACATTGACAGACTAAAGGAGAACTATACAACTATCTTATCAGATGGAAATAAAGTAAAAAATTCCACTTTGTTTTTCACAAAATCCCCATTTTTAACAAACTAGGAATAGAAGAAATGTTTCCTAATTTGATACAGGATATCTTAATGGTGATATCAAAAACATCCTCTTTAAGATCAGGAAGAAAACAGTAGTACCCACAATTAGCACTACTATTTTACAATATACTGAAATCCAGTGCAGTGTATCAAGAAAAAGAAATAAATACGAATAAAGATAAAGAAGAAAGAAAAAAAATTGTGTAGTAAGGAATTTGTCTTCCAAAGAGAGGTCTGACCTTTGCCCAGACTCTTGAGAGGTAAGTTCTAAACACTTGGAATTTCCTGAGTGCTAGAGTATCTTTGTTTTTCATGGTGAGCTCCTCAGATACCACATGATAATTTGTGCAAATGTGATGATTCTTGATGGGCCCTTTGGGCCATGTAATGTCAGCTCAGTCTCTGGGGAGGGGAGGCTGGAGATTGAGTTCAACCACGTGGGAATGATTCAATCAGTCATGCCTACGAAATGAAGCCTCAACAAAAGTTCTGGACACAGAAGCTCAAGTGAGCTTCCCTGGTTGGCAGGAATACTCTGTACATGTTGCTACTCATATGACCAGGAGGAGGTAATGCCATCAATGGATCCACAGGACTCTCCTGACAGCCAGAAGCTCTACACCTTCCCAGACCTTCACCCATTGTGTCTTTTCCTTTGAATGATTCTAATTTGTATCCTTAACCTTAATAAGTATGACTGTCAGTAGAATAGCTTTCAGTGAGTTTTGAGTCTTTCTACAAATTTTCAAACCTGTAACTGGTTTTGGGAAACTCCTGAACTTTTACTAGGTGTCAGAGATCTTGGCCAGACTTAGCAGTCTGGAGGACTTCTTAGTCTTAACCTCAAGTTAGACTAACTCCATATATTATTCACAAATGATATGACTGGGCACATAGAAAAAATATAAAAAGTGACAAATTGTTAAATTAGTGAGTTTAGCAAAATTTATGGGTTCATGGTCAATATAAAACTCAATTGTATTAGTACTATCAACAAATATAAAATTTTAAAATATTTTCAAGAACATTGAAAATATAATATACCTACAAGTAAATTTTATGAAAGTTGGGCAAACTTTCTATGTAGAAAACTGTAAATGTTTTTAAGGTAACATTTAAATGATCTGATTAAATTGAGAGATACACCACCTCCCTGGATTGAAATCTCAGTATTTTAGAGACATTAATTATCCATAAATTAACCTATAAACTCAATGTAATCCCAACTAATATTTCAAGTTTCTTTGCATATCTTGATCAACTAATATGAAAGTACATGGGGAAATACACAGCCAAGAATAAACTAAACCGAAGAACAACAGTATGAGAGAAATTGTTCCACTAGATAGTAATGTTCTTTAAAAGTGGGGCAATCTCTTATTGTTGTATGGATAGACAAATAAAATAATAGAAAAGGGCAGAAGGCCCAAACACAAGGTCACTTAATATATTGACACTTGATTTATGACAAATGCAAGATGGCAGAGCAGTTGAGAGAGAATAACTCTCTTTAATAAATGGTGCTGAAACTATCATCCATCTAGACCTCTACTTCACTCTAAAAATCAGTTCCAGAACCAAGGGTGAAAAGCAAAACAATAAAATTTTTGGAGAATAATATAGGAGAACATCTTTAGAATCTCATGATAAAGAGATATTGTTAAACAAAAGTACTAAACATAATGGGAAAAATTAACTGAATACATTAAAATAAGGTAGTTCTATTAATCAAAATTAATCATTAAGAAAGAGAAATGGCAAGCCTACTGAATGAGAAAAAACTTTTGCAAAATACATAACCAACTAAATGGATAATATCCTGAACATATAAACAATTACAATTTAATAAGAAAAGTAAGACATCCAATAGAAAATTTGGCAGGAGATTTGAATAAAACTTCCTAAAAGAGGATGTTCAAATAGCCAACAATCATATGATAAGATGTCAACCTTATTAATATCAGGAAAATGTGAATTAAAAACACCATGAGATGACAGAAATTGCAAAAAGAAAATGGATGGAAATAACACATTGTTGGCATAGATGTAACATAACTGGACCTGTCACCCACTGCCAAAAGGAGGCTAAATGGGTACAATCACTTTGGAAATAGTCTGACATTATCTGCTAGAGCTAAATATACACTCCATCCAGCAATTCACCCCTACGTATACACCCAAAAGACATAGAGGCACATTAAACTCCAGGCAGGGGTGTGCTGGAACCAGCTTGCACCAGTTCAAGAGAGCTGTTGATGTGCAGCTCTCTCCAGTGCCACATTCAGAGACATTGGTAGCTTTAAAGTGGCCATGGTGGAAGTATTTACACGATAGAAATAGGCAGACTCTACAAGCAGGGCTTTTCACCCTGGAGAGCCAGTTGTTAAATATTTACCAACATACTACTGACTTCAGGAAAGTTCTTACAAGTTCTTACTGACTTACAGAAATGTTCTTAGAAGTATTATTTTTAATATGCCAAAACAGAAATCATCCAAATGCCATTCAAGGGTAGCATGCATAAGTAGTTTGTAAGTATTAATACAATGCAATGCAATTAAATGAACAAATTAGAACTACACACAGCAACATGGACAACTCTCTCAAACGTAATATTGAACAACAACAATAATAAAACAGCCAAACACTTTGAAAAACACAATAGTATTTCTATAGTATGATTCCATTTATATAAAGTTCAAAATTAGTTAAAGCTGAACTATAGTTTACAGGAATGAAAATTAAGGAGATAAAAGTCTGAAGAAAAGCAAGGAAGTGATAACCATGGATATTGGAGGAGTAGTTGAATTAGGGGTGAAAAAGGGGGCTGTGGTTAGGAATGGGCAGTGGGTGGAAAGAAGGGTGTGCCTCTATGATGCAGACAATGGTCTATTTCTTGACCTTGGCTGTGGTTACACAGGAGTTTATATTTCATTAAGCTGAACATTTGGTTTTCAGATAATTGTATATAAGGATCTGTGGTCAGTAATAGCCCCTACCTCCCAGGATGAGGCTAAATATTGATAATACATGAAAAGTTCTTTCATGCTTGGAATATAGTAACATGCTTAGAATATAGGAAGCACAGACTAGCAACTGGTAGTGGTAGTACATAACAAGAATTTAAAGTGGAATCTGTTCAAAGAAATGGTTATCTTGGAACAAAGAAGTTAGAATGTCATTCCAATTGGGTATTAAAATAATAAAACATATATTTAATATTTATTTAAGTCACCTTCTTTTTTCTTAAATATAGACAAAGTCCAGTGCTGTGAGCTGGTTATACCAAAGTGGATAAGACATAGACTCTGCCTTTGAAGCTAAATTCTAGCAAAAAAGATAATTCATTCACTCATTTATTGATTAAACAAACATTTGTTTGATCTCTACTATGTGCCAGGTACTAGAGATATAAGTAACCTTTTCAGGGAGTATACATACAATCCTGGAAAGGCATACTTAAATAATCACATTAGAATATAAATGCTATTCCAGAAATAGGTGCCCAATGCAATTGGGAAAAGAAGTAGCTATGATGCACCTGCTATGTAAATAGAGTGCTGGAAACTCTGAATTGACTCATTCTACCACTACACCACACTCGTGGTAGTTAGAGAAATTAAACATCTAAAAATTACACTTTTCAGACTCCCTTGCAACAGGGATTCTGAATGCAAATTAGACTCTCAATTAAATGCATTCATGAGATGTAGAAGGCAGAATTGGGTGGGACCATCATTTGCAATTATTGGCCCTTTCTGCTGGTATGACCATGAGATCAAGGAAGTGGAAGGTTTCCCTATAGCAGTGTCCCTGTGTGCATTCTCCAATTTCCTGGATGTCGGGAAGTCGTGGAAGGAGCAACAGTTTCAAGATCTGGCTCCTTAATCCCTGGATTGGATTTAGGTGTCCATTCTCCATCTCCCTACTAGATGAGAAACAGTTGAGGTGGAAGCAGCCTCTTACTGCCAGCACAACTCCAGGGATGTCCTCAGAGGTAGCAGCCCCTCTAGTAGGACAGTCCTGAAGACCCAGATGGAATCAGCTCCTTTCTACCTCCCTATATTTAATCTCTTTCTGCTTCACATAACTTCTCTTTTCTGCATTGTCATGAATAGTACAAATGGAAGAGTTTTCATTTACTAAACTTCATTGGAATAAGGAAGTTAATACACTTCTCATTGTAACTGCCACCAAGATAATGTCTATTGTTCTAACCACCATTGTTCCTTAGGAAATACTATCTGTGGGAGTCAGCTCTACAAGCACACTATCAAAAGTGAAAACAAAACAAACAAACAAAAAAGTGAAAACAACACATGGAAACACATATTTTCCCAAGAACATTCCTTAATAATATTTAGTATATAGAAATAGAGCTTTCTTATCACAAAGAATACATTTTCCTTTGTTGAAGTTGAATAGTGATGTGTGGCAGATATGTCAAAATGCTCATGCTGTGTATTTTACTTCTTGTAAATTCCTGACATCAAAGACAAACTTGGCTTAAACAAACAGGTGAAAGAGAGGGTGATATATTTTCAAAAATGCGACATTAAATAGATTAAAAAAATAAGGACAGGCACACACATAGATATCCCACCACTATTTGTTTATTCAAGAAATTCCAAGCATTGCCTTGGAAATTTTCCTAGAAGAAATCTGTTTCTTGAATTCCCAAGAGCTAAGAATAAAGTGAATTGGCAACACATCTCTTTGAAGAAAATGGTCCTCCTGAGCATAAGAAACCATCCAGGTAGAATTCATTCTTAAGCCTTCTAATCAGGGAAAAACATATTTCACCAGCTAACAAGATACTGGTTGTCTTACATTCTCCACAGAGCTTCCTTCGATGTGGAAAGTCCCTTTAATGTCTATTTTTCTTCTTCCCTCCTGCGCCCCTTGGGCAGGATTTAGGAGAGAAGAGCAAAGCACAGAGTTTATAGGCTCTCAAAGAATGTGTCTTAAGTTGATTGTTAGCTGTGACCAAAAGCACAAGCCAGTCAGTCACCAGCTTCTCCAAAAGGACATTCATTGCTCAATGTCATGGTGTCAGCACTTCAGGTGCATTGCACTCATTAATTCTCACAGAAACCCTACAAAGTGGGTTCTATTGCTATTCCCAGTTTTCAGGTAAGGAAACATGGGCTCAGAAAGTGAGTTTTGCTCAATGTCACATATCCTAAAGGTGAGAGCCAGGAGTATAAACCAGGGTGGGCCTCTTTTCAGATCACGATGCTGGCTGTGGGTGTAGTGCACCACTGATGTGACTTTTCATTACACTGTGTGTGGCCAGATGTGTCGCTACAGCCTGTGTTCAACTGTTCTCACAGTTTCCACATACCTCCTAAAAACTCTGGAGTAGCTGGGGACCATGGACTGCCATTCCTGCTAGAATGCATTTTTTGGCAGAACAAGGCCAAGGCCCCAGCTCATTGGCTTGTTTGTTTCTTTTAGAAATTTGGGTTATGGGAACAGGTATAGATATGAGGCAGAGCACCTGCATTGCTTCCTAGGGTGTGCTTTTTTGGCCTGTGACACCTTGAGGAGGGGAATGGAACATAGAGCTAGGCATTACTGTGGGACTGTGATAGGAAACTCCAATAAATTCCAAAAGGGAAAAATCACAGTGCAAATGAAGAGTTAATAGTAAAGGCTAGGCAGGTATGTCAATGAACCCTATTTTGTTAAAGTTCTACTTCCCTTTCCTGTGGACACACAAAACGTGCTAACTCCAAAATTCCAAAATACGCTGTGGAGAGAATTTTAATCATCTAGTGAGTTGCATCAAATACCTTAAGTCAAATTAAGACTTTCCAAGGAGCTGCACGATTGTAGCTCATAAGGTACACCCAACTACCCTAACATCAGGGGATGGCCTATCAATCCAAGCACGCTCCAAGCAAACAACTCTTGTTAGCTCTGCATCTACCACATATTGGCACTGTTCCCAGGGTGAGGTAGAGCTACCACGAGGTAGAGCAGTCCTTTATTGAAATATAGGCAAAACAAAGATTCAAGAATGTCACTCAAGGCCTGTTGTGATGCTTTTCCAAACTGAAATATACACACTAGAATTGTATAATAATTGTTTTAAACACCTCCCAGAATTTAGTGAGATTAAGGGCAAAGCATGGTGAGCTCTGAGTCCAACATTTGTATCCAGGTGAAATTAGTATGATAGGATGAAGCTCCTGAAGGTCCAGAGTTACAGGTGCTGACTCTCTAGATTACATGTTTTCATCTATTATTAGCCACCCAAAAACAGCCTGAATTCCCTAACTGTTCAGCAGGCTTTTCCCTCTTCCTGGCTGATATATAGGATTATTTGCATCTTGTGTTGCTAGAGGTGGAGGAAGAACCCAAGTGCCAGGCAGCTGAGCTTTCATTTGTGGGCAGGTATACCAGAAGCCCGGCATCCTAGCATTTCCTAGAACAAAGATTGAGGGTGCATCAGCAAGCCATCTCTCCTATGAGATTTCCCTTCATCCCCTGTGAGGTACACAGGGATTACTATGGAGTGTTGGGACTGGGCTTCAATTAGGATTGTGTGAGAGTAGGTTTGAGGAGGTTATCTTAACCTAAAATTTGGGCTAAAACTGTACACCTTCGTGACAGTCGTGTTGCACTGTTTTACTTGTTCCCAGTCATGGTTCCCAGTCATTCTGGTTGGCCAAAAATGAAACCTCCAAAATTATGGCAAGCCAAATTGGCCTTTATCTTTCTGTGAGTTCCTTCAAGAACTCAAAGGGCAGCAGCAACTATAAAAGGAGTCCTGACCCCCAAGATACATAAGCATTTCAACCCTGAAGGGGAAAAGGAGTCATTAAAGATACACGTAGTAGAGAACACGGGTTCAGGGCAGAGCAGCCCCACCCAGTGGGCTGAGCCCTTGGCACTTGCTCTTGTGCACAAATGCCCCAGCCTTCAGTCCCTTCTCTACCACTGCCTTGTGAACCACGCCCTATGCACTACTGCAGCAGAGCAGATCCCAGACGATCACTTGTCTTAGCGGTGATGCTGGGGGTATAAATGTCATTGCTTTAGTGTGACTTAGAGCCTTTGCCTTCACCAGTCAGGCAACTCTACCTCCTCCTTCCAGTCAAGAAGATATCCAGAGGAGCCATTTTGAGGGAGTCTGTCCCTATCTGTATGTCATCCAGTCACCAGAGAGCTGGTAGCTGTCATCAGTTCATCAGCACTCAGAAAGAAGTTGACTTGAAGTCAGATTTGAGTTTAAGCTCACCTCTAACACTTCATCTGGGACCTTGGGAAACTGTAATTACTTAGTGGACGTCCAAGAGGTTGCTTTCCATCACTACCTTCTCCTGGGCACTTGCACCCCCATACTGGCCTCCTGCACCCACATGGCTGCATGGAGCTGCCATGTTCTTACATGATGTCTGCCCTCTGGCTACAGGTGAGTGGAATGGGGGTGGAGGTGGGTGGGGCACTTGATGCCAGATCAGGGACCCAGAGAGTTAAGTTCTTATTCTATTCAGTGGCAGAGGATATAGAACTTAGCACCATCATATTTGCCACCATGTGAAGGAAAACAATCTGTAATAAGAAAGAATGAAAATGACATCCAGAGAAAAGTTGGGAGAAAAGATGGAGTGATATCTCAGCTGCCTTCATATTGCTGAGTGTAGTTTTTAAGGTTCAACTGCATCCCTGCTATTCCTACAGTTTGGTTAAGATAAAAAATAAATAAATAATATGGGTTAGAATTTGGCCACTTGAAGCTAAGAATCCTGACAAATTAAAATAAAATCTTTATTGAGCATTCACTTTTTTTCAGGCATGGTTGGGTATTTTACATGTACCTATTATCTTACATGATATTAACAAGAAACATTGCAAACTATAAACCATAATCCTTATTTTGCATATAGGACACTGAGGTCTAGAAAAGTTAGTAACTCATCCAGTGTCACAAATTAATAACTAACTGTCAGGCTGTGCTGGGATGTGAACACAAGTCTGTCTAATGCCTGGTCCATGCTTTTTCTACCACGGTGCCTCACTGAGATGATTATTTTTTTCTTCTAAAAAAACTTGCAAAATCAATAACTTCTTCACAGAATTTTTGAGAACCAAATGATATGATGTGTGCAAAACTTCTTTGAAAACTTTAAAGGGAATGTACAAATATTAAATGTTATTACTGCTCCAGATAATACCAGACTAGGTTTTTTACTGCAAATTTAAATAAAAATTATGTTGTTTGAGAGTAGCAGTAGTACTCTGGGCAAACCTAGAAACATCTTTACTGAAGATGTTGCAGTAGTTCCAGATTTGAAATGACTTTTTTACTACCTGCTTCTCCCAATTAATAGCTTTTGTCAGGCGTGAAGAGGTCAGTGTGTCAGTGCTACTCCGCTGTCCCTAGTGCCTTCCTCCCTGGCCTCCTGGGTCTCATTTTCTCTCTTCTTGTACCCACTCACAGATTTAAAGCCTGCTCTGTGATGTACTCAACGCCCAAATATCCTGATATGATGGCACTGTCACGAACAATTCTAAATTCTGGGTCGCTACGAGAGTGGATTCTGGAGTCAGTCAGACCTGTTCTAAATTTTGCATCATCTCTTATAAAGCTGTGGCTCTGGGACTTGTTACTCAATCCCTCTGTGTTATTAGGAAGCAATGCATATTACAGTCATGGGCTAAATGTTTCTTTGTTGTGGTTGTGGTACCAGTATAACTAGTATTTGTGATCATTCTTTCATGTTTTGTATTACTCTCTCTCTCCCCTGATGACTTCTTTGTACTCTCATTTCTCTTTCCCTGCTCTGCGTTCTCTGGTCTGCATTACATTCCCTCTCTCCTGTTTACTTTCTTCCTTCTCTGGATCCACCCTTAGGGTACTTGCACAAAACTATGCTTTCTTTCTTTTCTGTATGTCCTGCTGCTGTTTACTCTAAACCTGTAACTCTCTCCTATGTCTCTTGAACTCTTTGTAGTGCTTCAGACCTCGGTTAAAACTCAATGCACTGAATTCTGGTGTTTGGAATTTAGCTATTGTGGATTCACTTCACAATGTGGGAGGCTATGTAATTAGTATTTATTTGCCACAGCAATATGGTGGGATGTTCATCTGTATGGGGTTTGGCATTGAAAGTCTTGGTTTCAATGACCAGATCAGCCACTAACTGGGTGTGTAGAGCCTGCAAATAAATGAGAGATAATGATCCTATTAACTTTTATAAGGATTAACTGAGATAAAGTGTGTTAAAAATTCTTCATATACTAGGAGAGCACCACACATAAATTAGTTATTATTGTCTTAAAATAAACCATTATTTTGGAGAAAAGGAAACAATTCTAGGAGGAGACATCAGAAAGGTCATTCCTCTAAGAAACAAAACTAACACATTCTCTTCCTCATAGAGCTTCCCATGACCTAATTGTCAAGTGTTCTACAATTCACAGTAAAGCCACTGTATTTTCTACTTCAAAGAATGTGAAGAGCCTCTTCCTGGGCTTTAACTCTTTTCCACTCACCTCCTTTTCTGAGATTATTCATCTAAAACCTTTACTAAACCATTACATTTGCACCTCTCTCTTTGTGGAACTAGTGGGCAGAAAAATCCATATAATTTATATTCATTTAATTTGGAATTTGTAATAATTATGAGTAATGCTTAGTTTACCTGTGCTGTAGTTTACCTTTATAGTTTATAGCTTTCTTATATAGTTTACCTTTGCTCTATGAGGAACAATGTTTTCTTAAAAAATAATTACATAATAAATATTTCCTAGTTATAGTTTAAAATGTATAAATGAAATAATTAGTTTTGCATATTTTTCAAGGTAACTTGAAAACATGTTTCTACAATAACTGCTGGTACTATGTGAAAAGGCTGCTTCTAAATGCTTTATATAAATTCACTTACCTAAAAATAATTGACATGATGATTTCAAAACATTCTTATCTAGTCATTTAATTGTAGGAGAAGTTTATCCAGGCAAGAAATTTATCCAGGCAATAAAAAGAAATCTACAACTAGCCACATCATGGCCTAACTACTGAAAACGAAAGATAAAGAAAATGTCTTGAACTCACCCAGAGAAACAACAATGTGAATGACTGCTGACTTCCGATAAGAAACAATGGAGGACAGAGACAGGGGGATGACATCTTTCCATACAAAGAAAAAATTTTTCAACCCAGAATTCTATGTCCAACAAAATATTTTTCAAAATGAAGGTGATCATTGCTGTGAGAATGAAAAATGATGCAGCCACTTTGGAAGACAGTTTGGCAGTTTCCTACAAACTAAACATACTCTTACCATATGATCCAGCAATCTCACTCCTTGGTGTATACCCAAAGGAGTTGGAAATGTATTGGAGGTTGGCCAAAAAGTTCATTGAGGTTTTTCCATAAGATCTTATGGCAAAACCCAAATGAACATTTTGGCTTTTTGGCCAACCCCAATATGTGCACACAAAAATGTACACATGGATATTTATAGTAATATAACTCATATTTGTCAAAGCTTGAAAGCAACCAAAATGTGAATGGCACAACAGTTGTGCATTCAGACAATGGAAAATTATTTATTGATAAAAAGAAATGAGCTGTCAAAAAGCCACAAGTAGACAAAGAAGAATCTTAAATGCATATTGCTAAGTGAAAGAAGCCAATCTGAAAAGGATATATGTGTGTATATATATATATATATATACACACACACACACACACAAATAGAAAGAGATTTAGAATAAGGAATTATGGCTCATACAATTATGGAGGCTAACAAGTTCCGAGGTCTGCATTCAGCAAGCTGGAGACCCAGGAGAGATGATAATATAAGTTCCAGTCCAAGTCCAAGTCCAAAGGCAGGAGAAGACCAAAGTCCCAGCTCAAAGACAGTGAGCAGAGAGAGTAAATTCTCCTTCACTCAGTCTTTTTGTTCTATTCAGACCTTCAATGAATTAGATGACGCCTACCCACACTGGGGAGGGCAATCTGCTTCATTTGGTCTATCAAATTAAATGTTAATTTCATCCAGAAACATCCTCACAAACACACCCAGAATAATGTTTAACTGAATATCTGGGCAACCCATGGCCCAGTCAGGTTGACATATAAAATTAACCATCACATTGTATGATTCCAATTGGATGACATTCTGGGAAAGGCAAAATTATAGAGAAAGTAAAAAGATCAGGATTGTCAGGGGTTCAGGAGGATGGAGAGAGGAGTGAATAGGTAGAGCATAGGATACTTTTAGGGCAGTGAAACTATTTTACATGATACTATAATTTTGGACACATGTCATTATACAATTGTCAAAACCCTTAGACCGAACAACAAAGAATGAACTCTAATGTAAACTATGGACTTTAGTTAAGAATAGTGTATCAATATTGGCTCAACTATAACAAATGTATTGAACTAATGTAGGATGTTAACAACAGGTGAGGGGAAGGAGGAGGGGGTTTATGGGAACTCCCATTACTTTCTTCTCGATTTTTCTATAAACCTAGAACTGCTCTAAAAATTCAACTTATTAATGTAGAAACAAAATGACGATAGAATAAAACATTCTAAGATTAAAGAAGTTAAAATAAAGTTCTTCAGGCTGAATAGAAATGACACCAAATAGAAACTCAAATGGAAGGAATGAAGAGTACTAGAATTCATAAACATGGGGTAAATGTAAAAGACTATATTTTTTACTTAAGTTCTCTTCCTAATCACCTCTATTTGTCAACATAATGTTACCCTAAGGCTAGTTAATGTGAATATGAGAGAAAGATGCAAATTATTTTTTTAATAGTTAATAATTTATATTTTTAATAATTAAAAGATATTTTATCCCAATTAAGTTGAATTTATGGGAGAATGGATTACAGAATATGCATGAAGCCTAAAACAAAAAAATTAGGTGTTAAAATATCTGCTCTTCATTTGAGTTTGATTAATTCAGCCTGGCCAATTCTGACAGCCATAGGGGTGAGCCACTCAGACCCTCTGCAAGAAAGCAACTGTTGAAAAGATGTGCTAAGAGCTTCTAACGCAGTGCCTTTGGGATCCACTACAACATTCAAGCTAAGGACATGAGAACACGTTATCCTGGGCAGAGACTGCCAATGACAGAGGAGGAGGGGGTGGCAGGGAGCAGATAACGTAGGGTCTTGTAGGCCACAGAAAGGACTTTGGATTTTACTCTGTATGAGATGCACAGCCCGGGGAAGTTTGTGAAGAGGTGAGAGATGATCTGACTTATACTTTAACAGCATCTCTTTGGCTGCTATGTTGAGAACGGAGTGTGAATAGGCAAAGGCAGGTCACCCTCAAGACCTCTGTTCTGGCGATTTCTTCTGCTGAACGCTCATCCTCCAGACATCAGCATCTCTAATCCCCATGTTTTTGAGGAATGGATTCCAGAGTTGTTCATACTTCCAAGGAAGGTGCACTCTGCCCCCCTTTGATGTCCTTTTATTTGGGATGTGGCACTTGGAGTGTGTCCTCACCTATCAGTTCAGCGATGTATTAGAAAGTCTCTGCTCCACATACACCTAACTGTTATTTGGGCAGTGGCACTGCTTCGGAATCTACTGTACTCCTAGAAGCAAAATCCCCCTGAAATTTATTCTTTCCAAATTTAGCTACTGAAATAAATCATGAGAGGCAGAACCTAAGGCATAAATGGCCAGGGCCAATCAGGAAATTGGAATTGGATAAGCAAGCCAAGATTGGGAATTGGAGAGGCGCTCAGGTAAGCATTTACCTGGCTTGATGCGGTTAATAAAACATAAGGCTGGAGAGGAGAGGAGTTCCGAGTGCAGCTCCTGGAGCCAGAATTGTGGAATCCAAAATTACAGGCTGTGTAGGGCCCAGAACAAGTCCCTTAACCTATCTGTGTTTCAGTGTCTTTATCTGTAAACTTGAGGAGATAACAGTAGTAAATCCTAGGGGAGGAGAGGATTAAGTGAAATGCGAGTACTTTCATGAATTAGCACAGTGACACAGACAGTGCAATGAATATTAATCTCTAATTATCTGTTCCCTTTTTAAATGTAAAATGTGTTCCCTCTTGTTTTATATGGTAGTGGTAGCGCTCAGATTTTATACTTAAGTAAATTTCATTAATTTCTTTCTTATATATGAATATTATGCATATAATAATATGTTAATAGCTATATTGTTCCTGCCTTTCCTTAAAGCAACAGATCTTCCTTTATCAAAAAGCAACTGATATCTCTTTATAGGGACAGCAGGGCATGTGGAAGACTGGGTACCTGGGTGTTTTATTAGGGTCAGAGAAAAGGCTCATGGGCTATGCCTGCTGCACTACCCAAGAATCTTCCCTTCATTTTGGTGTGTTAGCCTGCATGCCAAGATGGGATTAAATGTGCAGGGATGCGATTAGATGTAATGCCGGTGGGAAGGAAAACAGGGGGTCAGAGAAGCTGGGAGAATTATCAGTCTGATCCCGAGTGAAGTGAAAAGAAGGACGGCAGGGAGGTAGAAGCGCCCTGACTGTTGCCTTGCTGTCTGAGGAAGGCTCAGCAAAGCCTGGGGAAGCAATAAAGCCAAAGTCAGTCATCAGAGGAGTCCCTTATCTCTAGTCGAGTGTTTCTCCCTCTGAGTTCAAGTTCTGGAGAGCTCAGGCATTGGCTGGGAGCAGCCGGTGGTGGGGGTGTGACTCCCAGATGATGTCAACCGAGGCTTGTGAGGAGCTTCTCCTGGCCGCCACCTGAACAGGGGGACGAGCAGGGAAATGGGCAGCGGAACTAACTCACGCGGAGCACTGATGCAGTCTGGTTGTGTGTGTGTGTGTGTGTGTGTGTGTGTATGTTTTGTTTTGTTTTTTAGCATGTTTATTGGAGTATAGTTGCTTTACGATGGTTTGTTAGTTTCTGCTTTATAACAAAGTGAATCAGCTATACGTATACATACATCCCCATACCCCTCCCTCTTGCATCTCCCTCCCACCCTCCTTATCCCACCTCTCTAGGTGGTCACAGAGCACTGAGCTGATCTCCCTGTGCTATGCAGCTGCTTCCTACTAGCTGTCTATTTCACGTTTGGGAGTGTATATATGTCCATGCCACTCTCTCACTCTGTCACAGCTCACCCTTACCCTTCCTGTGGTGCATCTGTGCACCCGAGTTTGTTATTCCTGTTTATCCTTGTTTTAAGTAGGAGATTTAATTCTCTAGCTTAATAGTTTTCATCCGCTAGTGTGGTGTGTTATTCTAGTAAGGTGGTAACTGATCCATAGAACCTAACAAAATGTCCTGTGCTTGAGGGACGTTTTGTGATTTATTAAGTCCTTGAACCGGTTCATTTATTTCACAGTCATGCATCAAGTGCCTCCTGTGTGTAAGCGCAAATAAGACGCTGCAGATCCTGCCCTCAAGACAGACAAAATGTTCTGTACGGGGCTTCCCTGGTGGCGCAGTGGTTGGGAGTCCGCCTGCCGATGCAGGGGACACGGGTTCGTGCCCCGGTCCGGGAAGATCACACATGCCGCGGAACGGCTGGGCCCATGAGCCATGGCCGCTGAGCCCGCGTGTCCGGAGCCTGTGCTCCGCAATGGGAGAGGCCACAACAGGGAGAGGCCCGCGTACAGCAAAAAAAAAAAAAAAAAAATGTTCTGTACGGTTTGTCATGTCTACGATTTCTCTCCTAGAGTACAATTGGCTGGGACCCTGAAGATGAATCCCTCTCAAGGGAAGCTTGAAAGACTGTAGCATCATACATTATATATATTTAAGAATTTTATTTTAATTCCCGCACATGTAAAGATTTGATTTTTTTTTTCTCACTGAAACATCTTAGAGGTGAGAGTAGATTGACTGCTCTGAGCTTCCTCAGCCTCAGGGGCCCTCCTCCAGCTTCTTCTCTAGAAGGAATCAGCTTCTCTGGATGTGGATTTCATTTGCTGACAGGTTTGGTGTGACTTTGCAGTAACATTTACATCCCTCTTGTCGAGTCTTGAGCTGCCTGATTGAAACTCTGATCATTTTGATTAATTTTAGCCTTTATTTATTCGGTGTACTCTGGCAATGGAATTAATTATTTCTGGGACCCCAATTTCCAGGACTGGCAGCAAAATTGATGGGTACTACCTGGAGTCATGAAGGAGTAGTGTTGTTTTCCCATGGGCCATTCCTCTAGGGATGTGTTTGTCAACGACGATGGAAATTTCTCTACCAGATTTATATACGAGCGATCCCTAGTAGTGCAGAAAGTAGCAAGTGTGTAAATCTTGGGAAAATTTTACGTATATCTCTACCCTGAAGGCTTTAATATCCTTAACCCTTCCAGCCTACTAATGGTATCACTCCTAGAGGGAAAATTTGAATTATGCTTTCAGACTCCATAATGTTGGTAAAGCAGGGGACGTGGTTACCAATTTTGAATCTGGTAATCAAGGTCCTACAAACCTAGATTACATTTGATACCAAAAGGGGTTTATTTTTCTTAGATTTAGACATCAAGGCCACCTACTCTGAACATTATTGGACATTTGACTAGAAGTACAGATGAAGTCAAGAACCCGAGGAAGATTTTCTTCCTCTAAGCAGGTCCTACATTAGTCGTTCTAAGTGATGAACTTTAACCCTTGACAAATTGCTTATCACCATAAAGTCCATCTATGGATATATTCACCACTGGTTAGAACCACAATGTGGTCAAACCAATTATTTTAAGGGGTATTTCTCTGCCCCACCCCCTTTATAGGGCCTTTTTCTTTAGCTTACTAGACATTCCATTTATATTATGTGTGAGAGTCCTTTGTCATAAATTGAAGTCTGAAACTTTGGGGCTTCCATGTTCATTAGAAGCAAGTTGCTTTAGGTGAGACTGATTCTCCATTAATTATAATTATACTTTGTATTACCTTATGGGGGTCGTATATGATAATTGACAGTTTTAGTCAACCTTTGCTCAGTGGACAGGAGTTGGTTATATGCTCTATATGGGCTCAGTTATGGATGCCTGCCTCTAAATATTTACAGGCAGATTCAGAATCACTAGGAATGGCTCTGATAAATCTAATAACACTTTCAGAGACAAGCATAAGAAGAAAGTCCCAGGAGAGAGAGAGGCCAGTAGCATGGCAGCAGATCAGAGACACAGGAGAAAAACTAGTCAGTGAAACATTTCCAGAAGGGAAGGGGATACCTGAGGAAATTTCCTGAAGTGCAATGTCTGGAGTTTAAGTTGTCTCCTGGCCTGGGCTGTGCTCTTTTTACACCACTTCCCCATTTCCTAGGTGAGACCCCCAAACATGAAGGAAAGTTCCAGCCAGTACAGCCTTGTGTCGGAGGGTGGTGAGGAGTTAAGGGACAGGGAGTAAAAGGAGGTGTAGTCTTCTCTGCATCACACTGCCAGCACCGCAAATTATCTCCTATATGCCAGGGAGTCCTGAAGCAGAAGAAACATCAAGGATGGTGGCTCAACCTCTCCTTAGGCAGTACCAGAAGATGTTAAGCCTGGAAGGGACCATTTGGGCCAGTCCAGCCTCTCATATATATGGAAGGTCTTAGAGGCAGGGGGCCTTTAGTTAGACCTGAGCTAAATCAGTTGTCAATTTCAAGCTCTGGAAGATGCTGGTGGTGTCCCCTCCATGTCTGCAGCTGCCAGAGCTCTGTTTGCTCAGGTCCCATTCTTCACCCATGCTCCTCTGGAGAAACTGGGCTCAGAGGTATCAAGGATTATTCATTTGTACTCCACCCTCTTCCTTTTCAATACTGCCTTACCTCTCCCACTCACATCTCTAAGGTCTGAAGGAAATCAGCATTGTAAATTTAAGGACCTACCTATGAAACTGCACTCCTTCAGATGGGATTCCAACCCAGTCACACCTTGGGTTGGGACTTGAACCCATAATCCCTGACTTAGGAGGGGTCTCGAACCCACTGTCTTTGAATTGAAACCACTCACCTGGTCTCAGGACTTTCTGAAGCTCAGGTTCTTTTGTCCCGACTCAAAAAAGAATTCAGTGTGAGGCAAAGTGATAGGCAAAGAGTGAGTTTATTAGCATCATGAGAGATACAAGTGGGCTGGCAGGGGGACACAGCCCCATGAACAAAGAGGGCTCCATTTTTATAATCAAAGAAAAAAGTAGGAAGGGGAGAAGACCACCTTCTTCCTCATTCTTGGGTGGATGTCAAGGCTCACATCATTAGTTCCACCTTTAACCCTAGATGGTCTAACAGGGACTGTCGTAGTGCTATTTAGATCATATATGTATTAGCACAAGCGTGAGAACATATACTAACATATGGTAATTCATTTCAGGTTTTGGTATAATGTCCCCATTCCCCTAGTCTTGTCACCTTTCACTGATATTCCTGTCTTGGCTACATGCAGGAATGCAGTTTTTTTCAGGGTCTGTTATCTTCTAGACCTCCCAAGGCCAAATGCAGGTCTTGTATCCATTTTTCTGTGGTAGTGGCCTAAGTAAGTCTGCTTAGTTTCTGATTGTTGCTTAGCTACCAGATGTTCTGGGCATTTTCTGGTTGGTGTCTAGCTTATGGTGATGTCCTGAAATTCCTCTCTATCTTCCCCTAGTGGGATTTCTAGCTGTGTAACTATCTTATTCTATCCCTAGTACCTATTCCCCTCAAATCCTACTTGTTCACTGATTCCTGATATTTCTAGGTGAGGGATAACAAATATTCATTAGGTGGCTGTTGAAATCTACAATTTGACAAAATAACTTAAAATGATGGTGCCTGTTGAGGTATCACGTGGATCTTAAAGTGAATTTGGACATGGATCAACAGCCATGACTGACTGATGTCAGGTAATTTTCATCTTTCTGGGGCAACGAGTTAGGAAGTAAGGCCTTAAGGCCCGTAAGGTTGTCTTGGCAGAGGAAGATGGCATGAAAGGGAGCTGGTGGCCACTGAAAACATAAGGAAAAAGGAGCCAATACCAGACATTGGCTTCTTTTCATAGAGGAAATTGAAGTGGGTAAGGAAAGAACCAGGACCCTAAACACAAAGAAATGTCTACTAAGGAAGTGGAAACACTGAGCACCCTCCCTGGATCTCTTGATTTTGCCCTTGCCCTCCACTGGCATACATCGGTGGAGGCTCCACTGGGAGGAATTTTTGTCCTGGAGCAGAACATTGCCCAGATAATGGAGGAACTCTGCTCTATATGATTTCTTTTTTTTTAAGAAAATACCTCTCTTTTATTTTTCTAAAATAAAAATTTGGAAGAAGTCTTTTCCCAGAATTCTAAGTTTCCTCCTCTTTTTTTCTTGCTCTCTCCCTTTTCAATACTATTTTGCCATGTGGAATAATTTGTTTATATTTTTTAACAAAGACCATTCAGTAGAGTATTATAATTGAACAAACACATTTGTGAAAATGCAATCTGTTTTTTTCTAGTATTACTTAATGTGACTGATAAAATTAAATACACATAGCACAAGGAATATGGTCAATATTATTGTAATAACTTTGTATGAAGGCAGATGGTGAGTAGACTTATCACAGTCATCATTTTGTAATGTATTTAAATGTTGAATCACTATATTGTAACCCTAAACCAATCCAACATCACAGGTCAACTACATTTCAATTAAAAAATAAAATTCGTTGAAAACCAAAATAAATACATACATACATACATACACACGCACGTCCAGTTGACTCTTGGACAGCACAGGGTTTAGGGGCGCCAACTCCCATACATCTGAAAATCCACATAACTTCACAGTTGACCCTACATATAGGTGGTTCCATATACAAAGAATCAACCAACCGCCCATCTGGTAGTATGTATTCATCGAAAAAAATCCACGTATGCGTGGATCCCCACTGTTCAACCCATGTTGTTTAAACGTCAACTGTACTTGCTATGTTTTTGAAACTCCCTTCCCTTGGAATCAGCCTTTATGTCATCCCTGATCATCTTACTCTGTGTCCTTCTCTGATCATCTTTTTTATGGACATCTTCATGTTGGGAATAGTCATGGTGAATGTGAGAATAAAAACGACACTAAATATTTATATATCATTTTATATTTTATCAAGTGTTTTGCACAGATCACCACTTTTACAAATATTTATCAAACAGTAATCACACATACCATATGGATGCATATATATTGAAGTTTATTCATTTTCTTTTTTCAAAATTTTTCTTCTAACAAAAAGTGACTCTTGTTTATGTCATCACTTTTTATCTTTCCTGCAACCTGGAGATATTTATTTATACTGATAAATATTATGAGGTTTGAAAAGGATTTTTCACTTACCTGAGGTCACATGGATAATTTTATGAAGAGTAAGGATGAAGTTAAGCTCTTCATATGCATTGTTTCTGTTTGCCGTAACAATGTTCCTCTGAAGATCTGATTTTTTAAAGCCAGCTTTATTACAAAACACCTTTGTTATCAGGGACTTGAGTTACCCTCATTTCCTCACCTTCTTTATCAATAGTCTAAGCTTCACATAGCAGAAACAGTCTTTGACCTTGGTGTCTATCACCAAAGCTTAGACCAGGCTTGCCATCTATTTTTGTAAATCAAGTTTTATTAGAACACAGTCACACCCATTCATTTCCTACTGTCTATGGCTGCTCTTTTGCTGCAAGACAGAGTTAAATACTTGCACCCCAGTTAAATACTTTCACTAAGCTTGAAATATTTACTATCTGGCCCTTTTTGGAAAACATTTGTAGACCCCTGGCTTAGAGCGATGCTAGGGCCAATAAGAACCTGGTTTAGTAACTGAGTTATTAATAATGTATTTCTCCTATCTACCTACACTTTCCTCAACTCATCCTTAATATAAATATACACACTTACATTCATCCATTGATCAATTTTACTTCTTTCCCTTCTTCTTTACTCAGGAAGGTGAGAGTTATTTTCAGACCGATGTTTATATAGCTATTTTTTATAAATGAAAATTGTTGAACAATAATTATAACAAAGGTAATATTCTGAATTTATTTCTTCCTCAGAACCAACTGTAAGCTGGGACTTACAGAAACTTCAGTGGAGTTGAATTTCTGATGTGTATGGCTGTGGATAGAGAAGATTCTCTGAGGAACGGAGATTATAAAATTTTATGAATATTTTTCCCAACACTTTTGAGATTTCACCTCACAATAAGATGCTTTTCTGCAATTTATCACAAGGAGCTGAATCTGAATGAAAAAGGAGTGGGAGCTGCTAGTCTTTCCTTCACCTTATTATAAGTTTTCCTCCCCCAGGTCCTCCCATGTTCTCTCCAACATCACAACCCATGCTGAGGTCTAGTTGTGCTGGACTCTAATCCAAACACTTTATGAACACTGCACTGCTTAACCCTTACAACACTTGGGATTTATTTGTTTTATATTTAATATATTTACATATGTGTGTGTGTGTGTGTGTGTGTGTATAAAAGTCCCTCAAAACTTATAGAGCTGGTGAATGACAAAGCCATAATGTACAGGAGGAATGGGTGTTTAACCCATGACATATACAGCCTGAAATCTTCCAGCCATGTGCAGGACTACTTGAAATGATGCCTCCCAGGAAGGTTAGTGATCACACCAAACTCTTACATCATTTTAGCATTTTAGGTCTTGCTTTTGTTCATTTTGATCAGTGAGGTATCTTATTTATTTAAAATGTTTTTCAAATTCTATCCTTTTAAAAATTTTATCTATTTTTAATTTTAAGGTATACAGTGTGATGATTTAACATATATACACATTGTGAAATGATACCACAATGAAGTTCATTAATATATCCATCACCTCACATAATTACCATTTTGTGTGTGTGTGTGGTAAGAACACTTGAAATCCACTCTCAGTGACTATACAACAGAGTATTATTAACTATAATCACCATGCTGTACATTAGATTCCCAGAACTTATTCATCTTATAACTGATCAATACCTTTTCCCACTCAACTCCTAGAAACTATTGCTCTACTGTCTGATTAAATGAGTCTGACTTTTTAAAATTCCACATATAAGTGAGATCATATAGCATTTTGTCTTTCTGTGTCTAGTTTTATTCACTTAGGATAGTCCTCTGGCTTCATCTATGTCATCACAAATGGCAGGATTTCCTTTTTATGGCTGAAGAGTATTCTATTTTGTGTGTGTGTGTGTGTGTGTGTGTGTGTGTGTACCACATTTTATTCATTCATTCATTCATTCATTGATGGACACTTAGGTAGTGCACATTAAAGGAAACCATCAGCAAAATGAAAAGACAATATATGGAATAGGAGAAAATATTTGCCAAACATATATCAAAAATATAAAAGGAACTCATACAGCTCAACAGCCAAAAAAAAAAAATCCAATTAAAAATGGGCAGAGAAACTGAATAGACATTTTTACAAAGAAGACATATGAATGGCCAACAGGTATATGAAAAAGTGCTCAACCTCAATAATCATCAAGGAAATACAAATCAAAAATCATAATGAGATATCACCTGATACCTCTTAGAATATCTATTGTCAAAAAGGTAATAGGTAACAAGTGATGGCTAGGATGTGGAGAAAAGGGAACTCTTGTGCACAGTTGGAGGCAATGTAAATTGGTGCAGCCACCATGGAAAACATATTATGGAGGTTCCTCAAAAAGTTAAAAATAGAACTACCATATGATCCAGCAATTCCACTTCTGGGTATATACCCAAAAGGAGTGAAATCAGGATCTTTAAGAGATATGTGCACTCCAATGTTTATTGCAGCATTACTCATAACAGCCAAGATGGGTAAGGTACCTTAGAAATCACCTAGTCCAACCTTCCACACATCAAAGGGATCCCCTCTGTAAACAACCCAAGATGCAGAGTCCATGACCTGATAAGCCTGTCTACTCCAGTGCAAGTCTCATTATCCATTATAACATTTGTAGCAAGTTTTATTATTTTTATAGGCACTATTACTTCACAAACTTAGTCTCATTTAATAATCACTACATTCTTGTGAGGAAAGTAGGGCAGTAATTACTTTATCCATCTAGTAAGTGTAAATTTTAGAAATCCTGGAATATTGACTCCAAAACTAGCACCCTGGGCCCCACACCAGTCTCTCTCATTCTTTACTATATTCCCTGCCTTCTGCTTTCTTACTTCAGATGAATTATGTTTCTGTCTAAAGCCAAACTTCCCTTTGGGCATTAGATCCCCTTCTCTCTCACCCACTCAAGGCCATCATTCCAGCTGATCTCCCCTTTCTCTCCTGCATTATCGATTTCCCCCCTCTACTGGAGCACTGCAGTCAGCATACAAATATGCTGCTCTATTTGTAAACATTAAAAAAATTCCTCACTAAGCCCCATGTCTTGCTCCAGCTACTTTCTACTTTCCTTATTCTCTTTTTCAACAAAACACCAATGATCATTGCTACTCATTCTTTTTCCTTTCATAATTTTTTAAACCTTAAAAAAAATAAAAGTATAATGTACATAAAGGCAAATATTTTTTCAAATGTATTTACCTAGGTAGCCAATCAAGATGTGGAACATTTCCATCACTCTTGAAAATTCTCCTGTGCAACTTTCCAGTTAGCCTTTCTTCTCCTAGGGGCAACTATGATTCTGATTTCTATCACCATATATTCCTTCCACCTATTATTGAATTTCTTATGTAAGAAATTACATGATATGAGCTCTTTTGTGTGTGATTTCTCTGCCCAATGCAAGGTGTTTGGGATTCATCCACATTATTACATGTATCAGTAGTATGTGACTTTTTTATTGCTGAGTAGTATTCACAATTTTTTAAATCCATTCTCCTACTGGTGGATATTCTTTCCAGGTTTTCACTAATGTGAATAAATTTTCTATAAATAGTTATATATAAATCTTTTTGTGGACATATGTTTTCATTTCTCTTGGAAATATATACCTAGGAGTGGAATTGGCTGATCATAGAATAGGTACATGTTTAACTCTATCAGAAACTGTCAAACCTTTTTCCAAAGTGGTTGTAACATTTTATATGCATACATTCCCAGTCAATCCATTTTTTTTAAAAGTGGTGTTTTGTGGGCATGTAATAATACCTAATTTTCATTTTAATCTTTATTTCACTGATGCCTAATGATGTTGAGCATCTTCTCATGTGCTATGGCCATTGTATGTCTTCTTTTGTGAAATATCTGTTACACTTTGTTGATTTTTTAAAAATTGAATTGTTTGTCTTATTATTGAACAATATGATGTGTTATTTTTCAAGTGCTACATGACAAATTACCATAAATTACTTATTGCTTAAACAACATCCATTTATTATCTCACAGTTTCTGTGGATCAGGAAGTTGAGAATGGCTTAACTGGGTCTTCTGCCCAGGACAAGATTGCAGTCAAGGTGATGACAAGGGCTAGTTTCTCATATGGAGCTTGGTGTCCTCTTCCAGGCTCATTCTGGTTATTGGCAGAATTCAGTTCTTGAGAAGACCTTCAAGATGGCAGAGGAGTAAGAAGGGGAGATCAGCTTCCTCTCCACAAATACATCAAAAATACATCTACATGTGGAACAACACCTACAGAACACCTACTGAATGCTGGCAGAAGACCTCAGACTTCCCAAAAGGCAAGAAAATCCCCACATACCTGGGTAGGGCAAAAGAAAAAACAGAGACAAAAGAATAGGGACAGGATCTGAGCCTCTGGGAGGGAGTGTGAAGGAGGAAAAGTTTCCACACACTAGGAAGCCCCTTCACTGGCGGGGACAGGAGCCACTGGTGGGGAAGCTTTGGAGCCACAAAGGAGAGCACAGCAACAGGGGTGCAGAGGGCAAAGCAAAGAGATTTCCGTACAGAGGATTGGTGCCAGCCAGCACCCACCAGCCTGAGACGCTTGTCTGCTCACCTGCCGGGGTGGGTGGGGGCTGGGAGCTGAGGCTTGGGCTTCGGAGGTCAGACCAGGGAGAGGACTGGAGTTGGCTGCATGAAGACAGCCTGAAGGGGTTAGTGCACCACTGCTAGCCGGGAGGGAGTCTGGGAAAAAGTCTGGACTTGCCGAAGAGGCAAGAGACCATTGTTTTGGGGTACATGAGGAGAGGGACTTCCTGCTCTGTGTGCACACAGAAGGCAGAGCACCGTCTAAGCAAGCTCCAGAGATGGGCGTGAGCTGAGGCTATCATCTTGGACCCCAGAGGTGTGCATGGACCGCTACCGCTGCCACTGCTGCCACCAAGAATCCGATGTGCAAGCGCAGGTCACTACCCACACTGCCCCCTCCCACCCGGAAGCCTATGCAGCATTCCACTTCCAGGGTCCCGTGATCCAGGACCAACTTCCCCAAGAGAAAACACAGTGTGCCTCAGGCTGTTGCAATGTCACACCGGCCTCCGCTGCCACAGGCACGCGCTGCATTCCAATTATGACTACCGTACCCCTCCCTATCCCCAGCCTCAGTGACCAAGAGAGACCTAAGCAGCCGCTGCTTTAACTCCCTCCTGTCTGGGCAGGGAACAGATGCCTGAGGGCAGCCTACATGCAGGGACAGGGCCAAAACCAAAGCTGAACCCCAGGAGCTGTGTAAACAAAGAAGAGAAAGGGAAATTTCTCTGTGCAGCCTCAGGAGCAGCAGATTAAATCCCTGCAATCGGTTTGATAAACCCTGCAATTGGGGAATACCTGAATAAACAATGATTGTTCCCAAAATTGAGGCAGTGGACTTTGGGAACAACTTTAGACTTGGGATTTGGTTTCTGCATTTGATTTGTTTCTGGTTTTACGTTTATCTTAGTTTAGTTTTTAGTGCCTGTTTTCAATGGTGGGTTTGTTTATTGGTTTTGTTGCTCTCTTCCTTTATTTTTGTTCCTCTTTTTGTGAGTGTGTGTGTGTATGTTTCTTTGTGGATTTTGTCTATTTAGTTTTGCTTTAACCATTTTTCCTGGAGTTCTGTCTGTTCATTTTGGTGGGGGGGGGGGCGTTCTTTGGGTTTTCTTTTTCTTACTTTTCTTCCATGCAATGTGGCTGGCAGGGACTTTGTGATCCAGCCAGGTGTAGGACCTGAGCCTCCAATGTGGAAGAGACAAGTCCAGGACACTGGACAACCAGAGAACTCCCAGCCCCATGTAATATTAACTGGCGACAGCTCTCCCAGAGATCTCCGTCTCAAAACTAAGACCCAGCTCCACCCAATGGCCAGCAAGCTCCAGTGCTGGATGCCCCATGCCAAACAACAAGCAAGACAGGAACACAACCCCACCCATTAGCAGAGGGGCTATCTAAGGTCATACAAAGTTCACAGACACTCCAAAACAAACCACAGGACATGGCCCTGCCCACAAGAGGGACAAGATTCAGCCCCACCCACCAGAACACAGGCACCAGTCTCACCCACCAGAAAGCCTACAAGAGCCACTGAAACAACCTCACCCACTGGGGGCAGACACCAAAAATAAGAGGACTACGAACCTGCAGGTTGTGAAAAGCAGACCCCAAACACAGTAAGTTAAGCAAAAGGAGAAGACAGAGGAATACACATCAGATGAAGGAGCAAGGTAAAAACCCACCAGACCAAACAAATGAAGAGAAAATAGGCACTCTACCTGAAAAAGTATTCAGAATAGTGATGGTAAATATGATCCAATATCTCAGAAATAGAACGGAGAAAATACAAGAAACATTTAACAAGGACCTAGGAAAAGTAAAGAGCATACAAACAATGATTAATGACTCAGTAAATGAAATTAAAAATACTCTAGAAGAAGTCAATAGCAGAATAACTGAGGCATAAGAACAGATAAGTGACCTGGAAGATAGAATAAAGGAAATAAGTGCCACAGAGCAGAATAATGAAAATAGAATGAAAAAAAATGAGGACAGTTTCAGAGACGTCTGGGACAACATTAAATGCACCAACATTCAAATTATAGGGGTCCCAGAATAAGAAGAGAAAAAGAAAGGGTCTGAGAAAATATTTGAAGAGATTATAGTTGAAAACTTCCCTAACATGAGAAAGGAAATAGCTACTCAAGTCCAGGAAGCGCAGAGAGTCCCATACAGTATAAATCCAAGGAGAAACATATTAATCAAACTATCAAAAGTTAAATACAAAGAAAAAATATTTAAAGCAGCAAGGGAAAAGCAACAGATAACATACAAGGGAATCCCAATAAGGTTAACAGCTGATGTTTCAGCAGAAACTCTGCAAGCCAGAAGGGACTGGCAGGACATATTTAAAGTGATGAAAGGGAAAAACCTACAACCAAGATTACTCTACCCAGCAAGGATCTCATTCAGATTCGACACAGAAATAAAAATCTTCACAGACAAAGAAAAGTTAAGAGAATTCAGTACCACTAAACCAGCTTTACAACAAATGCTAAAGGAACTTCTCTAGGTGGGAAACACAAGAGAAGGAAGAGACCTACAAAAACAAACAAAACCTTATGAAATAGGTAATAGGAACATACGTATTGATAATTACCTTTAATGTAAATGGATTAAATGCTCCAACCAAAAGACACAGACTGGCTGAATGGATGCAAAACAAGACCTGTATATATGTTGTTTACAAGAGACCCACTTCAGACCTAGGGACACATACAGAGTGAAAGTGAGGGGATGGAAAAAGATATTCCATGCAAATGGAAATCAAAAGAAAGCTGGAGTAGCAATTCTCATATCAGACAAAATAGACTTTAAAACAAAGACTATTACAAGAGACAAAGAAGGACACTACATAATGATCAAGGGATCAATCCAAGACGAAGATATAACAATTGTAAATATTTATGCACCCAACATAGGAGCACCTCAGTACAAAAGGCAAATGTCTTGGCTATTGTAAATAGTGCTTCATTGAACATTGGGGGTATGTATCTTTCCAGCTTATGGTTTTCTGCAGATATATGCCCAGGAGTGGGATTGCAGGATCATATGGTAGCTCTATTTTTAGCCACTGTTCTCCATAGTGGCTGTACCAATTTACATTCCCACCAACAATGTAGGAGGGTTCCTTTCTCTCCATATCCTCTCCAGCATGTATTATTTGTAGACTTTTTTAATGATGGCCATTCTGACCATTGTGAGGTGATACCTCATTGTACTTTGATTTGCATTTCTCTAAAAATTAGCAGTATTGAGCACCTTTTCATGTGCCTTCTGGCCACCTGTATGTCTTCTATGGAGAAATGTCTATTTAGATATTCTCTCCATTTTTCAATTGTGTTCTTCGCTTTTTTGATATAGAGCTATATGACCGGTTTGTATATTTTGGAGATTAATCTCTTGTCAGTCCCTTCAATGCAAATATTTTCTCCCATTCTGTAGGTTGGCTTTTTATTTTGTTTATGGTTTCCTTTGCTGTGCAAAAGCTTCTAAGATTAATTAGGTCCCATTTGTTTATTTTTGTTTTCATTTCCATTATTCTAGGAGAAGGATCCAAAAAGATATTGTTGTGATTTATGTTAAAGTGTCCTGCCAATGTTTTCCTCTAGGAGTATCAAGTCTTACATTTAGGTCTTTAACCCATTTTGAATTTTGTGTATGTGTGTGTGTGGTATTAGAGAATGTTCTAATTACATTCTTCTACATGTAGCAGTCCAGTTTTCCCAGCACCACTTACTGAAGTAACTGCCTTTTCTGCACTGTATATTCTTGCCTCCTTTGTCATAGATTAATTAACTATAGGTGTGTGGGTTTATTTCTGGGCTTTCTATCCTGTTCCATTGATCCATATTTCTGTTTTTGTGCCAGTACCATACTGTTTTGATAATTGTAGCTTTGTAGTATAGTGTGAAGTTAGGGAGCCTGATTCCTACAGCTTCATTTTTCCTTCTCAGAATTGCTTTGGCTCTTCAGGGTCTTTCTTGTCTCCACAGAAATTTTAAAATTTTTGGTTCTAATTCTGTGAAAAATGCCATTGATAGTTTAATAGGGATTGCATTGAATCTGTACATTGCCTTGAGTAGTATAGTCATTTTGACAATATTGATTCTTCTAATCCAAGAACATGGTATATCTTTCTGTCTGTATCATCTTTGATTTCTTTCCGCAGCCTCATAGTTTTGAGAGTACAGGTCTTTTGCCTCCTTAAGTAGGTTTATTCCTAGGTATTTTATTCTTTTTGATGCAATTGTAAATGGGATTGTTTCCTTAATTTCTCTTTCTGAACTTTTTTGGTTAGTGTACAGAAATGCAACAGATTTCTGTGTATTAATTTTGTATCGTCCAACATTACTGAATTGATTTATGAGCCCTAGTAATTTTCTGGTATCATTTTTAGGATTTTCTATGCATAGTATAATGCCATCCACAAACAGTGACAGTTTTACTTCTACTTTTTCAATTTGAATCATTTTTATTTCTTTTTCTTCTCTGGTGGCTGTGGCTAGGATTTCTTCCATACCTATGTTGAAGAAATGTGGTGAGAGTGGACATCCTTGTCTTGCTCCTGATCTTAGAGGAAATGCTTTCAGCTTTTCACCATTGAGTATAACGTTAGGTGTGGGTTTGTCATATATGGCCTTTATTATGTTGAGGTAGGTTACCTCTCTGACCACTTTCTGGAGAATTTTTATCTTAAATGGATGTTGAATTTTATCAAATGCTTTTACTGCATCTATTGAGATGATATATGGTTTTTATTCTTCAATTTGTTGATGTGGTGTATCACACTAATTGATTTGGGGATACTGAAAAATTCTTGCATACTTGGGATAGACCCTAATTGATCATGGTGTATGATCCTTTTAATGTGTTGTTGGATTTAGCTGGCTAGTTTTTTGTCAAGGTTTTTTGGGTCTATATTCATCAATGATATTGGCTGGTAATATTCTTTTTGTGTGATATCTTTGTCTGGTTTAGGTATCACAGTGATGGCCTCATAGAATGAGTTGGGGAGTGTCCTTCCTCTGCAGTTTTTGGGAATAGTTTCAGAAGGATAGAAATTAACTCTTCTCTAAATGTTTGATAGAATTTGTGAAGCCATCTGGTCCTGAACTTCTGTTTGTTGGGAGTATTTTGATCAAAGATTCAATTTCAATACTCATAATTGGTATGTTCATATCTTCTATTTCTTCCTGATTCAGTCATGGGAAATCATACAATTTCAAGAATTTGTCCATTTGTTCTAAGTTGTCCATTTTATTGGCATATAGTTGCCTGTAGTAGTCTCTTATGGCCCTTTGTATTTCTGTGGTGACAGCTGTAACTTCTTTTTCATTTCTAATTATATCAGTTTGAGTCTTCTCCCTTTTTTTTTTCTTGATGAGTCTGGCTAAAGGTTTATAATTTTGTTTGTGTTTTCAAGAACCAGTTTTAGTTTCATTGGTCTTTTCTATTGTTTTCTCTCTTTTAATTTAATTTAATTTATTTTTTTATACAGCAGGTTCTTATTAGTTGTCCACTTTATACATATTAGTGTATATGTGTCAATCTGAACCACCCAAATCATCACACCACCACCCCCCACCACCACTTTCCCAATTTGGTGTCCATACATTTGTTCTGTACATCCATGTCTTAATTTCTGCCCTGCAAACTGGTTCATCAGTACCATTTTTCGAGGTTCCACATGCATGCGTTAATATACGATATTAGTTTTTCTCCTTCTGACTTACTTCACTCTGTATGACAGTCTCTAGATCCATCCACATAACTACAAATAACTCAATTTCATTGCTTTTTATGGCTGAGAAATATTCCATTGTATATACATAACACATCTTCTTTATCCATTCATCTGTCGATGGGCATTCAGGTTGCTTCCATGTCCTGGCTATTGTAAATTGTTCTGCAATGAACATTGGGGTGCATGTGTTTTTTTGAATTATGGTTTTCTTTGGGTATATGCCCAGTAGTGGGATTGCTGGGTCATATGATAATTCTATTTTTAGTTTTTTAAGGAACCTCCATACTGTTCTCCATAGTGGCTGTATCAATTTACATTCCCACCAACAGTGCAAGAGGGTTCCCTTTTCTCCACACCTTCTCCAGGATTTGTTGTTTGTAGATTTTCTGATGATGCCCATTCCAACTGCTGTGAGGTGATACCTCATTGTAGTTTTGATTTGCATTTCTCTAATAATTAGTGATCTTGAGCAACTTTTCATGTGCTTCTTGGCCATCTGTATGTCTTCTTTGAAGAAATGTCTATTTAGGTCTTCTGCCTATTTTTGGATTGGATTGTTTGCTTTTTTAATATTGAGATCCATGAGCTGTTTTTATATTTTGGAGATTAATCCTTTTTTGATTTGTTTTGAATATTTTCTCCCATTCTGAGTGTTGTCTTTTCATCTTGTTTGTAGTTTCATTTGTTGTGCAAAAGCTTTTAAGTTTCACTAGGTCCCATTTCTTTATTTGTGTTTGTATTTCCATTACTCTAGGAGGAGGATCAAAGAAGATCTTGCTGTGATTTATGTCAAAGAGTGTTCTTCCTATGTTTTCCTCTAAGAGTTTTATAGTGTCCAGTCTTACACTGAGGTCTCTAATCCACTTTGAGTTTATTTTTGTGTATGGTGTTAGTGAGTGCTCTAATTTCATTCTTTTACATGTAGCTGTCCGGTTTTCCCAGCACCACTTATTGAAGAGACTGTCTTTTCTCCATGGTATATCCTTGCCTCCTTTGTCATAGATTAGTTAACCATAGGTGGGTGGGTTTATCTCTGGGCTTTCTATCCTGTTCCATTGATCTATATTTCTGTTTTAGTGCCAGTATCATATTGTCTTGATTACAGTAGCTTTGTAGTATAGTCTGAAGTCAGGGAGTCTGATTCCTCCAGCTCCATTTTTTTCCCTCAAGATTGCTTTGGCTATGCAGGGTCTTTTGTGTCTCCATACAAATTTTAAGATTTTTTGTTCTAGTTCTGTAAAAAATGCCATTGGTAATTTGATAGGGATTGCCTTGAATCTGTAGATTGCTTTGGGTAGTAGAGTCAATTTCACAATATTGATTCTTCCAATTCAAGAACATGGTATATCTCTCCATCAATTTTTATCATCTTTGATTTCTTTCAGCAGTGTCTTACAGTTTCTGCATACAGGTTTTTTTTCTCCTTAGGTAGGTTTATTCCTAGGTATTTTATTCTTTTTGTTGCAATGGTAAAAGGGAGTGTTTCCTTAATTTCTCTTTCAGATTTTTCATTGTTAGTGTATACGAATGAAGGATATTTCTGTGCATTAATTTTGTATCCTGCAACTTTACCAAATTCATTGATTAGCTCTAGTAGTTTTCTGGTGGCATCTTTAGGATTATCTATGTATAGTATCATGTCATCTGCAAACAGTGACAGCTCTACTTCTTCTTTTCCAATTTGGATTCCTTTTATTTCTTTTTCTTCTCTGATTGATGTGGCTAAAACTTCCGAAACTATGTTGAATAAGAGTGGTGAGAGTGGGCAACCTTGTCTTGTTCCTGATCTTAGTGGAAATGCTTTCAGTTTTTCACCATTGAGAATGATGCTTCCTGTGGGTTTGTCGAATATGACCTTTATTATGTTGAGGTAGGTTCCCTCTACGCCCACTTTCTGGAGAGTTTTTATCATAAATTGGTGTTGAATTTTGTCAGAAGCTCTTTCTGCATCTATTGAAATGATTATATGATTTTTCTTCTTCAATTTGTTAGTATGGTGTATCACATCGATTGATTTGCATACATTGAAGAATCCTTGCATCCCTGGGATAAATCCCACTTGCTCATGGTGTATGATCCTTTTAATGTGCTGTTGGATTCTGTTTGCTAGTATTTTGCTGAGGATTTTTACATCTATATTCATCAGTGATATTGGTCTGTAATTTTCTTTTCTTGTAGTATCTTTGTATGGTTTTGGTATCATGGTGATGGTGGCCACATAGAATAGATTTGGGAGTGTTCCTTCCTCTGCAATTTTTTGGAAGAGTTTGAGAAGGATGGGTGTTAGCTCTTCTCTAAATATTTGATAGAATTCACCTGTGAAGCCATCTAGTCCTGGACTTTTGTTTGTTGGGAGATTTTTAATCACAGTTTCAATTTCATTCCTTGTGATTGGTCTGTTCATATTTTCTATTTCTTCCTGGTTCAGTCTTAGAAGGTTATACCTTTCTAAGAATTTTCCATTTCTTCCAGGTTGTCCATTTTATTGACATACAGTTGCTTGTAGTTGTCTCCTAGGATACTTTGTATTTCTGTGGTGTCTGTTGTAACTTCTCCTCCTTAATTTCTAATTTTATTGATCGGAGCCCTCTCCCTCTTTTTTTATCTTCTCAAAGAACTGGTTTTAGTTTTATTGATCTTTGCTATTGTCTTCTTTGTTTCTATTTCATTTATTTCTGCTCTGATCTTTAAGTTTTCTTTCCTTCTACTAACTTTGGGTTTTGTTTGTTCTTCTTTCTCTAGTTCTTTTAGGTGTAAGGTTAGGTTGCTCTTGAGGTAGGATTGTATTCATATAAACTTCCCTCTTAGAACTGCTTTTGCTGCATCCCATAGGTTTTGGGTCATCGTGTTTTCATTGTCATTTGTCTCTAGGTATTTTTTGATTTCCTCTTTGATTTCTTTAGTGATCTCTTGTTTATTTAGTAACACATTTTTTACCCTCCATGTGTTTGTGTTTTTTACATTTTTTTTCCCTGTAATTGATATCTAATCTAATAGTGTTCTGGCCAGAAAAGATGCTTGATATGATTCCAATTTTCTTGAATTTACTGAGGCTTGATATGTGACCCAAGATGTGATCTATCCTGGAGAATATTCCGTGTGCAGTTGAGAAGAAAGTGTAATCTGCTGTTTTTGGATGGAATGTCCTATAAATATCGATTAAATCTATCTGGTCTATTGTGTTATTTAAAGCTGTGTTTCCTTATTAATTTTCTGTTTGGATGATCTGTCCATTGGTGTAAGTGAGGTGTTAAAGTCCCCCACTATTACTGTGTTACTGTCGATTTCCTCTTGTATAGCTGTTAGCCGTTGCCTTATATATTGACGTGCTCCTTTGTTGGGTGCATATATATTTATAACTGTTATATCTTCTTCTTGGACTGATCCCTTGATCATTATGTAGTGTCCTTCCTTGCCTCTTGTAACATTCTTTATTTTAAAGTCTATTTTGTCTCATATGAGAATTGCTACTCCAGCTTTCTTTTGATTTCCATTTGCATGCAATATCTTTTTCCATCCCCTCACTTTCAGTCTGTATGTGTCCCTAGGTCTGAAGTGGGTCTCTTGTAGACAGCATATATATGGGTCTTGTTTTTGTATCCATTCAGCAAGCCTGTGTCTTTTGGTTGGAGCCTTTAATCCATTCACATTAAGGTAATTATCAATATGTATGTTCCTATTACCATTTTCTTAATTGTTTTGGGTTTGTTTTGTAGATCCTTTTCTTCTCTTGTGTTTCCCACTTAGAGAAGTTCCTTTAACATTTGTTGTAGAGCTGGTTTGGTGGTGCTGATTCCTCTTAGCTTTTGCTTGTCTGTAAAGCTTTTTATTTCTCCATCGAATGTGAATGAGATCCTTGCCAGGTAGAGCAATCTTGGTTGCAAGTTCTTCCCTTTCATCACTTTAGGTATATCATGCCACTCCCTTCTTGCTTGTAGAGTTTCTGCTGAGAAATCAGCTGTTAACCTTATGGGAATTCCCTTGTATGTTGTCATTTTTCCCTTGTTGCTTTCAGTAATTTTTCTTTGTCTTTAATTTTTGTCAATTTGATTACTGTGTGTCTCAGCATGTTTCTCCTTGGATTTATCCTGTGTAGGACTCTCTGTGCTTCCTGAGCTTTGGTGGCTCTTTCCTTTACCATGTTAGGGAAGTTTTCAACTATAATCTCTTCAAATATTTTCTCGGGTGTTTTCTCTCTCTCTTCTCCTTCTGGGACCCCTATAATGTGAATGTTGTTGTGTTTAATGTTGTTCCAGTTTTCTCTTAGGCTGTCTTCATTTCTTTTCATTCTTTTTTCTTTATTCTGTTCCGCAGCAGTGAATTCCACCATTCATTCTTCCAGGTCACTTATCCTTTCTTCTGCCTCAGTTATTCTGCTATTGATTCCATCTAGTGTAGTTTTTATTTCAATTATTTTATTGTTCATCTCTGTTTATTTGTTCATTAATTCTTCTAGGTCTTTGTTAAACATTTCTTGCATCTTCTCGATCTTTGCCTCCTTTCTTTTTCGGAGGTCCTGGGTCATCTTCACTATCATTATTCTGAATTCTTTTTCTGGAAGGTTGCCTATCTCCACTTCATTTAGGTGTTTTTCTTGAGTTTTATCTTGTTCCTTCATCTGGTACGTAGCCCTCTGATTTTTCATCTTGTGTATCTTTCTGTGAATGTGGTTTTTGTTCCACAGGCCGCAGGATTGTAGTTCTTATTGCTTCTTCTGTCTGCTCTCTTGTGGATGAGGCTATCTAAGAGGCTTGTGCAAGTTTCCTGATGGGAGGGAGTGGTGGTAGGTAGAGCTCTGTTGCACAGAACTCAGTAAAATTTTAATCAGTTTGTTTGCTGATGGATGGAGCTGGGTTCCCCCCCTGCTGGTTATTTGGCCTGAGGCAACCTAACATTGGAGCCTACCTGGGCACATTATTGGGGCTAATGGTGGACTCTGGGAAGGCTCATGGCAAGGAGTACTTCCTGGAACGTCTGCTGCCAGTGTCCTTGTCCTCACAGTGAGCCACAGCCACCCTCCGCCTCTGCAGGAGACCCCCCAACACTAGCAGGTAGGTCTGGTTCAGTCTCCTATGGGGTCACTGCTCCTTCCGCTTGGTCCTGATGCACACACTACTTTGTGTGTGCCCTCCAAGAGTTGAGTCTCTGTTTCTCCCAGTCCTGTGGAAGTTCTGCAATGAAATCCCACTTGCCTTCAAAGTCTGATTCTCTGGGAAGTCCTCCTCCCGTTTTCAGACACCCAGGTTGGGCAGCCTGATGTGTGTCTCAGAACCTTCACTCCAGTGGCTGGACTTCTGTGGTATAATTGTTCTACAGTTTGTGAGTCTCCCACCCAGCGGGTATGCGATTTGACTTTATTTTGATTGTGCCCCACCTACCATCTCATTGTGGCTTCTCCTTTGTCTTTGGATCTGGGGTATCTTTTTTGGTGAGTTTCAGTGTCTTCCTATTAATGATTGTTCAGCAGTTAGTTGTTATTCCAGTGCTCTCCCAAGAGGGAGTCTATTTGAAACCTTCTGCTGCACTTTCTCATCTTCCATTTTCCTTGGCTTTACTCTCTCATGATATCTTCACTTCCAACTGGCACAGATGAGGTAGCCTCATAGTCTGCGATGTGGCGCTGGACCAGGACAGGCATGAGCTGAATGTAAGTGGCCATGAGGCAGTGATTGGAATAGATCAGCTTCCCAGCACAGCTGTGCAGACAGGCCTCCTCCTCAGCATCCAGAACGCAGTGGTGCAAACTGGGCACGCAGCGCTGGAAGCAGAGTTCCGTCATCCAATTGTAGACCAACAGGAAGTCCCACGTTTCTCAGCTGCTGTTGCTGTTACTTCTGCTGCTCCATCACCTCTATTGTTTTCTTAGTCTCTGTTTTATTTATTTCTTCTCTAATCTTTATGATTTCTTTCTACTAAATTTGTGGGGTTCTTTTTCTTTCTCTAGTTACTTTAAGTGTAAGGTTAAATTTTGTTTTGTATTGTTTTTTGAGATATTCCTTGTTTCCTGAGATAAAATTGTATTGCTATAAGCTTCCCATTTAGAACTACTTTTGCTACACTCCATAAGTCTTAGATCATCCTGTTTTCACTTTCATTTGTCTCTAGGTATTTTTTGATTTCCTCTTTTATTTCTTTTATTTATTTTTTATTCAACAAATTTCCATTTGTTGTTTAGTAGCATATTTTTTAACCTCCACATGTTTCTGGGTTTTTTTGTAGTATTTTTTTTTTTTTTTAGGATAAAAGATATGAGCATGATTACAATTCAAGTTTACAGTTTACATGTTACAGTTGAGCTTTCTTTTTTTTTTTTTACAATGGTGTGTTAGTGTCTGCTTTATAACAAAGTGAATCAGTTATACATATAGATATGTTCCCATATCTCTTCACTCCTGCATCTCCTTCCCTCCTACCCTCCCTATGCCACCCCTCTAGGTGGTCACAAAGAACCGAGCTGATCTCCCAGTGCTATGCAGCTGCTTCACACTAGCTGTCTAATTTGTGTTTGATAGTGTATATATGTCCATGCCACTCTCTCACATTGTCACAGCTTACCCTTCCCCCTCCCCATATCCTCAAGTCCATTCTCTAGTAGGTCTGGGTCTTTATTCCTGTCTTACCCCTAGGTTCTTCATGACATTTTTTTTTCGTAGATTCCATACATGTGTGTTAGCATACGGTATTTGTCTTTCTCTTTCTGACTTACTTCACTCTGTATGATAGACTCTAGGTCTATCCACCTCATTACAAATAGCTCAATTTCGTTTCTCTTTATGGCTGAGTAATATTCCATTGTATATATGTGCCACATCTTCTTTATCCATTCATCCAATAATGGACACTTAGGTTGTTTCCATCTCCTGGCTATTGTAAATAGAGCTGCAATGAACATTTTGGTACATGACTCTTTTTGAACTATGGTTTTTTCAGGGTATATGCCCAGTAGTGGAATTGCTGGGTCGTATGGTAGTTCTATTTTTAGTTTTTTAAGCAACCTCCATAATGTGGTCCATAGTGGCTGTATCAATTCACATTCACACCAGCAGTGCAAGAGTGTTCCCTTTTCTGCACACCCTCTCCAGCATTTATTGTTTCTAGATTTTTTGATGATGGCCATTCTGACCGGTGTGAGATGATATCTCATTGTAGTTTTGATTTGCATTTCTCTAATGATTAATGATGTTGAGCATTCTTTCATGTGTTTGTTGGCATTCTGTATATCTTCTTTGGAGAAATGTCTATTTAGGTCTTCTGCCCATTTTTGGATTGGGTTGTTTGTTTTTTGTTATTGAGCTGCATGAGCTGCTTGTAAATTTTGGAGATTAATCCTTTGTCAGTTGCTCCATTCGCAAATATTTTCTCACATTCTGAGGGTTGTCTTTTGGTCTTGTTTATGGTTTCCTTTGCTGTGCAAAAGCTTTGAAGTTTCATTAGGTCCCATTTGTTTATTTTTGTTTTTATTTCCATTTCTAGAGGAGGTGCGTCAAAAAAGATATTGCTGTGATTTATGCCATAGAGTGTTCTGCCTATGTTTTCCTCTAAGAGTTTGATAGTTTATGGCCTTACATTTAGGTCTTTAATCCATTTTGAGCTTATTTTTGTGTATGGTGTTAGGGAGTGTTCTAATCTCATACTTTTACGTGTACCTGTCCAGTTTTCCCAGCACCACTTATTGAAGAGGCTGTCCTTTCTCCGCTGTACATTCCTGCCTCCTTTATCAAAGATAAGGTGACCATATGTACGTGGGTTTAACTCTGGGCTTTCTATCCTGTTCCATTGATCTATCTTTCTGTTTTTGTGCCAGTACCATACTGTCTTGATTACTGTAGCTTTGTAGAATAGTCTGAAGTCAGGGAGCCTGATTCCTCCAGCTCTGTTTTTCATTCTCAAGATTGCTTTGGCTGTTTGGGGTCTTTTGTGTTTCCATACAAATTGTGAAATTTTTTGTTCTAGTTCTGTGAAAAATGCCAGTGGTAGTTTCATAGGGATAGCATTGAATCTGTAGATTGCTTTGGGTAGTAGAGTCATTTTCACAATGTTGATGCTTCCTATCCAAGAACATGGTATATCTCTCATTCTATTTGTATCATCTTTAATTTCTTTCATCAGTGTCTTATAATTTTCTGCATACAGGTTTTTGGTCACCTTAGGTAGGTTTATTCCTAGATATTTATTCTTTTTGTTGCAATGGTAAATGAGAGTGTTTTCTTGATTTCACTTTCAGATTTTTCATCATTAGTGTATAGGAATGCCAGAGATTTCTGTGCATTAATTTTGTATCCTGCTACTTTACCAAATTCATTGATTAATTCTAGTAGTTTTCTGGTAGCATCTTTAGGATTCTCTATGTATAATATCATGTCATCTGCAAGCAGTGGCAGCTTTACTTCTTCTTTTCCGATTTGGATTCCTTTTATTTCCTTTTCTTCTCTGATTGCTGTGGCTAAAACTTCCAAAACTATGTTGAATAAGAGTGGTGAGAGTGGGAAACCTTGTCTTGTTCCTGATCTTAGTGGAAATGCTTTCAGCTTTTCACCATTGAGGACGATGTTGGCTGTGAGTTTGTCATATATGGCCTTTATTATATTGAGGAAAGTTCCCTCTATGCCTACTTTCTGGAGGTTTTTTATCATAAATGGGTGTTGAATTTTTTCAAAAGCTTTCTCTGCATCTATTGAGTTGACCATATGGTTTTTCTCCTTCAGTTTGTTAGTATGGTGTATCACATTGATT
Organism: Monodon monoceros; assembly: GCF_005190385.1. Classification (NCBI taxonomy): domain Eukaryota; kingdom Metazoa; phylum Chordata; class Mammalia; order Artiodactyla; family Monodontidae; genus Monodon; species Monodon monoceros. Next base: position 28,360,466 of record NW_021703774.1, read on the forward strand.
GATATGTGTATATTGAAGAATCCTTGCATTCTTGGAATAAACCCCACTTGATCATGGTGTATGATCCTTTTAATGTGCTGTTAGATTCTGTTTGCTAGTATTTTGTTGAGGATTTTTGCATCTATGTTCATCAGTGATATTGGCCTGTAGTTTTCTTTCTTTGTGACATCCTTGTCTGGTTTGGGTATCAGGGTGATGGTGGCCTCGTACAATGAGTTTCGGAGTGTTCCTCCCTCTGCTATATTTTCAAACAGTTTGAGAAGAATAGGTGTTAGCTCTTCTCTAAATGTTTGATAGAATTCGGCTGTGAAGCCATCTGGTCATGGGCTTTGGTTTGTTGGAAGATTCTTAATCACAGTTTCAATTTCAGTGCTTGTGATAGGTCTGTTCATATTTTCTATTTTTTCCTTATTCAGTCTTGACAGGTTGTGCATTTCTAAGAATTTTTCCATTTCTTCCAGATTGTCCATTTTATTGGCATAGAGTTGCTTGTACTAATCTCTCATCATCTTTGTATTTCTGCAGTGTCAGTTGTTACTTCTCCTCTTTGATTTCTAATTCTATTGATTGGAGTCTTCTCCCTTTTTTTCTTGAAGAGTCTGGCTAATGGTTTATCAATTTTTTTTTTATCTTCTCAAAGAACCAGCTTTTAGTTTTATTGACCCTTGCTATCATTTCCTTCATTTCTTTTTAATTTATTTCTGATCTTTTCTTCATGATTTCTTTCCTCCTGCTAACTTTGGGGGGTTTTTTTGTTCTTCTTTCTCTAATTGGTTTAGGTGCACATTTAGGTTGTTTATTCGAGATGTTTCCTGTTTCTTAAGGTAGGATTGTATTGCTATAAACTTTGCTCTTAGAACTGCTTTTCCTGCATCCCATACATTTTAGGTCGTCGTGTCTCCATTGTCATTTGTTTCTAGGTATTTTTTGATTTCCTCTTTGATTTCTTCAGTGATCACTTCGTTATTAAGTAGTGTATTTTTTAGCCTCCATGTGTTTGTATTTTTTACAGATCTTTTCCTGTAATTGATATCTAGTCTCATAGCATTGTGGTTGAAAAAGATACTTGATACAATTTCAATTTTCTTAAATTTACCAAGGCTTGATTTGTGACCCAAGATATGATCTATCCTGGAGAATGTTCCATGAGCACTTGAGCAAAATGTGTATTCTGTTGTTTTGGATGGAATGTCCTATAAATATCAATTAAGTCCATCTTGTTTAATGTATCATTTAAAGCTTGTGTTTCCTTATTTATTTTCATTTTGGATGATCTGTCCATGGGTGAAAGTGGGTTGTTAAAGTCCCCTACTATGAATGTGTTACTGTCGATCTCCCCTTTTATGGCTGTTAGTATTTGCCTTATGTATTGAGGTGCTCCTATGTTGGGTGCATAAATATTTACAATTGTTATATCTTCTTCTTGGATCGATCCCTTGATCATTATGTAGTGTCCTTCTTTGTCTCTTTTAATAGTCCTTATTTTAAAGTCTATTTTGTCTGATATGAGAATTGCTACTCCAGCTTTCTTTTGGTTTCCATTTGCATGGAATATCTTTTTCCATCCCCTCACTTTCAGTCTGTATGTGTCTCTAGGTCTGAAGTGGGTCTCTTGTAGACAACATATTTATGGGTCTTGTTTTTGTATCCATCCAGTCAGTCTGTGTCTTTTGGTGGGAGCATTTAGTCCATTTACATTTAAGGTTATTATCGATATGTATGTTCCTATTCCCATTTTCTTAATTGTTTTGGGTTTGTTATTGTAGGTGTTTTCCTTCTCTTGTGTTTCTTGCCTAGAGAAGATCCTTTAGCATTTGTTGTAAAGCTAGTTTGGTGGTGCTGAACTCTCTCAGCTTTTGCTTGGCTGTAAAGGTTTTAATTTCTCCATCAAATCTGAATGAGATCCTTGCTGGGTAGAGTAATCTTGGTTGCAGGTTTTTCTCCTTCAACACTTTCAATATGTCCTGCCACTCCCTTCTGGCTTGCAGAGTTTCTGCTGAAAGATCAGCTGTTAACCTTATGGGGATTCCCTTGTGTGTTATTTGTTGTTTTTCCCTTGCTTCTTTTAATATGTTTTCTTTGAACTTAATTTTTGACAGTTTGAGTAATATGTGTCTTGGCATGTTTGTCCTTGGATTTATCTTGTATGGGATTCTCTGTGCTTCCTGGACTTGATTAACTATTTCCTTTCCCATATTAGGGAAGTTTTCAACTATAATCTCTTCAAATATTTTCTCAGTCCCTTTCTTTTTCTCTTTGTCTTCTGGAACCCCTATAATTCTAATGTTGGTGCATTTAATGTTGTCCCAGAGCTCTCTGAGACTGTCGTCAATTCTTTTCATTCTTTTTTCTTTATTCTGCTCTGCAGTAGTTATTTCCAGTATTTTGTCTCCCAGGTCACTTATCCGTTCTTCTGCCTCATTTATTCTGTTATTGATCCCATCTAGAGTATTTTTCATTTCATTTATTGTGTTGTTCATCTTTGCTTGTTTCATCTTTAGTTCTTCTAGGTTGTTGTCAAATGTTTCTTGCATTCTGTCTATTCCGTTTCCAAGATTTTGGATCATCTTTACTATCATTATTCTGAATTGTTTTTTGGGAAGACTGCCTATTTCCTCTTCATTTCTTATGTCTGGAGGGTTTTTATCTTGCTCCTTCATCTGCTGTGTGTTTTCCTGTCTTCTCATTTTGCTTATCTTACTGTGTGTGGGGTCTCCTTTTTGCAGGCTGCAAGTTCGTACTTCCCGTTGTTTTTGCTGTCTGTCCCCAGTGGCTAAAGTTGGTTCAGTGGGTTGTGTAGGCTTCCTGGTGGAGGGGACTAATGCCTGTGTTCTGGTGGATGAGGCTGGATCTTGTCTTTCTGGTGGGCAGGTCCTTGTCTAGTGGTGTGTTTTGGGGTGTCTGTGGACTTATTATGATTTTAGGCAGCCTCTCTGCTAATGGGTGGTGTTGTGTTCCTGTCTTGCTAGTTGTTTGGAATAGGGTGTCCAGCACTGTAGCTTGCTGGTCATTGAGTGAAGGTGGGTGTTGGTGTTAAGATGGAGATCTCTGGGAGATTTTTGCCATTTGATATTATGTGGAGCTGGGAGGTCTCTTGTGGACCAGTGTACTGAAGTTGGCTCTTCCACCTCAGAGGCACAGCACTTACTCCTGGCTGCAGTACCAAGAGCCTTTCATCCACACGGCTCAGAATGAAAGGGAGAAAAAGTAGAAAGAAATAACGAAAGGGGATACAAGAAAATAAAATAAAGTTAGATAAAATAAAATAAAGTTATTAAAATAAAAAATAATTATTAAGAAAAAAAAATTTTTTAAGTAAAAAAAGAAAAAACAGGCAGATAGAATCCTAGGACAAATGGTGAAAGCAAAGCTATACAGACAAAATCTCACACAGAAGCATACACATACACACTCACAAAAAGAGGAAAAGGGGAAAATAATCATAAATCTTGCTCTCAATGTCCACCTCCTCAATTTGGGATGATTTGTTGTCTATTCAGGTATTCCACCGATGCAGTGTACATCAAGTTGATTGTGGAGATTTAATCCGCTTCTCCTGAGGCTGCTGGGAGAGATTTCCCTTTCTCTTCTTTGTTCGCACATCTCCCGGGGCTCAGCTTTGGATTTGGCCCCACCTCTGCATGTAGGTTGCAGGAGGGCGTCTGTTCTTCGCTCAGATAGGACGGGGTTAAAGGAGCAGCTGATTCGGGGACTCTGGATCAGTCAGGACAGGGAGAGGGTGGGGCACGATGCGGGGCGAGCCTGCAGTGGCAGAGGTCAGTGGGACGTTGCACCAGCCTGAGGAGCACCGTGCGTTCTGCCGGGGAATTTGTCCCTGGATCCCGGGACTCTGGCCATTGTGGGGTGCACAGCCTCCCTGGAAGGGAGGTGTGGATAGTGACCTGTGCTCGCACACAGGCTTCTTGATGGTGGCAGCAGCCGTCTTAGCATCTCATGCCCGTCTCTGGGGTCCACGCTGTTAGCCGTGGCTCGCGCAGAGCTCTGGAACTCCTTTAAGCAGCACTCTTAATCCCCTCTCCTTGCACACCAGGAAAGAAAGAGGGAAGAAAAAGTATCTTGCCTCTTCAGCAGGTCCAGACTTTTCCCCAGACTCCCTCCCAGCTAGCCGTTGTGCACTAAACCCTTCAGGCCATGTTCACGTCGCCAACCAAGCTTTTGAGATTTTGAGGATTGTTGTAGCAATGAAGTTAGACCAACTTACGCTATTAAGCAATGTTGCTAGTGTTGGAGGATCTCCTGCAGAGGCGGGGGGTGGCTGTGTCTCACCATGAGGACAAGGACACTGGCAGCAGAAGTTTTGGGAAGTACTCCTTGGAGTGAGCCCTCCCAGATCCACCATTAGCCCCACCAAAGAGCCTCTGTAGTTTTTTGTTTTTTTTTTCTTGTAGTTGATTTCTAATTTCATAGCATTGTGGTCTGAAAAGTTTCTTGGTATGATTTCAATTTTCTTAAATTTTCGTAGGCTTTCTTTGTGGCCCAGCATGTGATCTATTCTGGAGAATGTTCCATGTGCACTTGAAAAGAATGTGTATTCTGCTGCCTTCAGATGGAATGCTCTATAGATATCAATTAAATTCATCTGATCTAACATGCCATTTAAGGCATGTGTTTCCTTATTGATTTTCTGTCTGGATGATCTGTCCATTGATGTAAATGGAGTGTTAACGCTCCCACTATTGTTATTTTACTGTCAATTTCTCCTTTTACAGCTCTTAGCATTTTATAGCATATATAAATTAGGATGCACCTCTGTTGGGTGTATATATATTTACAATTGTTATACCTCTTCTTAATCATTATGTAGTGTCCTTCCTTATCTCTTGTAACAGTCTTTAGTTTAAAGTCTACTTTGTCTGACATGGGTGTTGCTACCCTTGTTTTCTTTTGATTTCCATTTGCATCGAATACCCTTTTCCATCCCCTCACATTCAGTATGTATGTGTTTCTAGATCTGAAGTAGGGCTCTTGTAGAGAGCATATACACAGATCTTGTTTCTGTATCCATTCCACCAGTCTATGTCTTTTGGTTGGAGAATTTAATCCAGTTACATTTAAGGTAATTATCAAAATGTGTGTTCTTATAGTCGTTTTCTTAATTGTTTTGGATTTGTTTTTGTAGGTCTTTTTTCTTCCTCTCCTCTTTTGTTCTCTTCTCTTGTGCTTTGATGACTGTCTTTAGTATTGTGTTTGGATTCCTTTTTCTTTTTTGTGTTTACCTATTATAGAATTTTCATTTGCATTTGCCATGAGGTTTTGATATAGCAGTCTGTATATATACATGGTTGTTTTAAGTTGCTGATCTCTTAATTTCAAATGCATTTCAAATATCCTGTATTTGTACTCTCCTCCTCTCACAATTACTAGTTTTGATTTCATATTTGTGTGTGGATGATATCCTACTTTACTGTATAATTCCCTTTACTGTTGAGCTTTCCCATTTCATAATTTTCTTGTTTCTAGTTGTGGTTATTTTTTTTTTCCACTTAGAGAAATTCCTTTGGCAGTTGTTGTAATGTTAGTTTGGTGGTGCTGAATTCTTCTATCTTTTGCCTTTAAAACTGATTTCTCCATCAAATCTGAACAAGAGCCTTGCTGGGTAGAGTATTCTTGGTTGTAGGTTTTTTCCCTTTCATCACTTTAAGTATATTGTGCCACTCTCTTCTGGCCTGCAGAAAAAGAAATTAGCTGATAGTCTTATGGGGATTTCCTTGTGTGTTATTTGTTCCTTATCCCTCATTGCTTTTAATATTTTCTCTTTGTCTTTAATTTTTGTCAGTTTGATCAATATTTGTCTCAGCATATTCCTCCTTGGGTTAATTCTGTATGGGACTCTCTGTGCTTCCTGGACTTGGGTGACTCTTTCCATTTCCATGTTAGGGAAGTTTTCACCTATTATCTCTTCAAATATTTTCTCTCCCTTTCTCTCCCTCTTCTCCTTCTGGGACCCCTATAATACGAATGTTGGTGTGTTTCACATTGTCCCAGAGGTCTGTTAAACTGTCCTCATTTCTTTACATTCTTTTTACTTTATCCTGTTTCATGGCAGCACTGATCCATTATTCTGCCTTGTTTATTCTTCTATTGATTCCTTCCTGGGTATTTTTTTTTTCAGTTATTTTATTATTCAACTCTCTTTGGTTGTTCTTTATATTTTCTATCTCCTTGTTTTAAAATTCTTGTAACTTCTTGCTCTGTGCATCCATTCTTTTCCTGAGTTCTTGGATCATCTTTACAATAACTACTCGGAACTCTTTCTCAAGTAGATTGCCTGTCTCCACTTTACTTAGTTGATCTTGTGGGGTTTTATCTTGTTCCTTTGTCTGGAACATATTCCTTTGATGTCTCATTTTGTTTAAATTTCTATTTGTATTTTTATGTATGTAGTAGCTTAGTTACATTTCTCAACCTTGGAGAAGTTGCCTTCAGTAGAGGATGTCCTATGTATCCCAGCAGTACACTCCACTCTCATCACCCAAGGGCCAGGGACCAACTGGTTCCAGGGTAAGTTCTGACCTGTGTTTGCAGACTCAGTTCTGCAGGCTGCAGGACTGTAGTTTCCTTCCTTCTGGTGTCTGCCCCCTGATGGATGAAACAGGTCTAGAGACTTGTCTAGTTTGGTTGATTTTTTTCTATTGATTTCCTGTTTTCAATTTCATTGATTTCAGTTCTGATTTCTATTATTTCTTTTCTTCTACTTACTTTGTATTTAATTTTCTCTTTTTTTCCAGTTCCCTAAGGCAAAATCTTTGTTTGTTAATTTTAGTGGCTTCTTTTCTAATACAAGCATTCAATGCTATAACTCTCCCTCTAATGGTTGCTTTCACTGCATGGCACAAATTTTAATAAGCAGTGCTAAGATTTTCATTTAGTCACAATATTTTTTAAACTCTCTTGAGATTTATTTTTTTGACGTGTTATTTAGGAGTGTGTTGTGTAATCCCCAGGTATTTTGGGATTTTCTTGCTGTTTTTCTGTTACTGATTTCTAATTTAACTTCATCATGGTCTGAGAAAGGATGTGATGTATACCCTTTTAATATGTTAAAGTATATTTTACAGTCCAGAATTTGGTCCATCTTGGGGAATGTCCCATGTAAACTCAAGAAGAATATGTATTCTGTTGTTGGATGAAGTGTACATGCCAATTATATCCACTCAATTAATGGTGTTGTTGAGGTCTATCATGTCCTTATTGATTTTCTATCTGCTTTATCTATCCATTTCTGATACAGGGGTATTGAAGACTCCAGCTATAATGTGGACTCATCTATTTTTTCTTGATATATTCTCAAGCCCAGATATTTTTCCCTCAGTGGTGTCTAGTTGACTTAGGAAGCCTATCAAAAGCATTCTTCCTTTCTGTGGCTGTGTTTTTTATCTCTAGGATTTCTTTTTTAGTTCTTTCTTATCATTTTCTTCTCTCTACTTACACTGCTGACCCATTCTTTTCTTTTTCTTTTTCTTTTTTTTGGGGGGCAGGGCCGTGCAGCATGTAGGATTTTACTTCCCCAACCAGAGATCAAACCCATGCCCCCTGCAGTGGAAGCACAGAGTCTTAACCACTGGACTGCCAGGGAATTCCCACCCATCCATTCTTGTATGTGTTCTATTTTATCCATTAGAGACTTTAGCATATTAATCATAGCTGTTTTAAATTCCTGGTCCAATAATTCCAACAGTCCTGCCATGTCTGGTTCAGATGCTTGATCTGTCTCTTCAAATTTTGACTTTTGCATTTTATTATGTCTTATCATTTTTTTCTTAATAGCTGAACATGACACACCAAGTAAAATAAACTGCTGTAAATAAGCCTTTAGTAATGTGGTAATGAGCTGTGTGGGGAAGGGAAGAACTGTAGAGTCCTATGATTAGGTATCAGACTTTTAGTGAGCTTGGAAGTGCCCCTGAACTGTGAACTTCACAAATGTTTCTCAGTTTTTCCTCTTCTCCCTTGGGTGGGACAGTATAGGACTGGAATTGGGTATTTCCCTTCCCCGGTTCAGTAGGATCTGATAATATCCTAGGTTCTGGCTAACTAGTTTCCCCTGAGGACAGGACTTGAACAGTGTGCTTTGTGGTATCTCAAAATGTTTCCTTTTCTCTTCCCCCTGCTGGAAGCATGAGGGGATTTTTCTCCTATGTTTACTACAGGAACCTGGTCCAGTTCCTGGAAGTTAATTTTTCAATATTGTAGGGAACCTCTATGACAGGGTCATCCTGGAGTTTTTAACTCTTAGAGGACACACACTGAGCCTCCAGCAATTTGTAAATTACAGTTCAGGTTTTCCTATCCAGGCACTGGTTCTTATGGCAGTTTCTGCTTGTGAGTCTCTGCTCAGTAAACCATGATTTCCTGTATTTGCCTGTCCATCTCTCCAATCTTAGACACATTGTTTGCCCTGTGTCCTTCTTCTCTTAAGGATCTAAGAAGAGTTGGTGATTTTTCAGTCTGTTTAGCTTTTTACCTGTTGTTAGGACAGTGTTCCCACTTCCAAGCTCCTTACATGTGGGACTTGAAACTCCTTCAAGTCTTTGACTAAATATTATTTTATTAGACAGGACTTTTCTGACTATCTTATGTAAACAGTAACACCTCCTGCAATCCCCATTCACTTGCATTCCCCCTTTCTGCTTTATTTTTCTCCATGCCAGTAATTCCTTTGTGATGTATGATATACTTACTTAATCATTCATAAGTATGCTCAATTATGGCAAGAGTTCTGCTTACCACTACATCCTCAGTGTCTAGAAGAGTGCCCAACATATAATAGGGGCTCAAGAAATATTTCCTTAATAGATGAATGAATGAGTTAGAGTCCTGCTTTGATCTTTGCTATTATATTCTGCAACTCAGCCTCTTACTTATTCCCTTTAAGTGCTATGAAACTTTGAGAAACATTTCCCATATTGTTCTCATTGATTCTCTTTTCCTAGAAGCCAGTGGTTAGGATCTGAGGCAGAGACATGACTGTGAATATGCTTTTGCCTCCCTGCCCCTTACCTCTATCTTTGATGCCCCTCTAATCTAGTCTTTTTTTGGGGGGGGGCGGGGGTAGGAGTTTATTAATTAATTAATTTATTTTTGCTGTGTTGGGTCTTCGTTTCTGTGTGAGGGCTTTCTCTAGTTGTGGCAAGCGGGGGCCACTCTTCATCACGGTGCGCGGGCCTCTCACTATCACGGCCTCTCTTGTTGCGGAACACAGGCTCCAGGTGCGCAGGTTCAGTAGTTGTGGCTCACGGGCCTCGTTGCTCCGCGGCATGTGGGATCTTCCCAGACCAGGGCTTGAACCCGTGTCCCCTGCATTAGCAGGCAGATTCTCAACCACTGCGCCACCAGGGAAGCCCTAATCTAGTCTTTTACATTAGAGCTTTGCTTCCTTGGCAACTTTCAATCTTCCACTTCTCTGTCTAAAGCCACGCAGGTCCCAGGAGAGTAGCACAAAACCTTCTCAGCAGATGCTATGTCATTAATAGAATGATAACCACACACTTTTCTGGTATCCATGCAAGCTCTATTGTAAAAATGAACCTAGAAGTAATGTGTAGCTGGTAATATGTGTCAGAAATTAAAATTGAATGAAATTATGCCTTTGTTCTACAAGGTGCTATGGAGATAAAAATAAACATAACAAATCTCATGAAAATATGTACAATAAAAATATCCAATATATAAAAACTGCTGTTAGTTCCCTTTCTACTATCTCCACGCTGAAGTAGCAAGAACACTAACTTGGCAGTCAGAAGACATGGGCCCTGTCTTTTGATCTCTGATAGATGTCGTTGATCAGCTATGTGACCTTAGATATGCCTCTCTCAGTTGTTCAGGCTAAAATCGTTGACTTCATTTTTAGCTCTTCTCTTTCTCTAGTAACTTACATACAATCCATTAGCAAATCTTGTGCATCTACCTTCAAATTATACCGAGGATTGAAACACCAGCTTCACTGGTATCACAATGGATCAAGCTACTGTCCTCTCTTCTCTGGGCTTCTGTTTTGTCCTTTCCAAACTTAGACAACTCCTGAGATCACCTCCACCTCTAGTATTATCAAGTCTGGATTTTGTGACTTGGAGGTTTTGGAAACTTTGGTGCATTATCCCTCAAAAAAGAATGTATGTCATTTTTTGCTACCAAAATAAAAGTGAGCATGTGGGCAGCTTTTATCCTAACAAACAAGGGAGGAATTTCCACTCATAATATATCCAGAGAATCCAGACCCAGGAACCAGGACATGTGGAAATTGGTAAGGCCTGCTGGCCGGTTGCCACCTGAGCTGTTTTTACTCACAACACTTCTGACACAAAATGTGTGGGGTTTTTCTCACACCAACAACCAGTTCTCCAATTCACTGGACACCAACTAGGTGTCCTATAATTCACCTCTCAGTTCTGACACTAGATACCTGGAGTCAGGGCAGACCCCATAGATTAAGGACTCAGTCTTACAAGACTGCCCCCACATAAGACAACAGTCTCAAGTATTCAGTTCCCAAACCACCCACACTTCTCTCCAATTTGGCTACAAAGTTGGGAGTTCCACAGCCCTGCCCTTTCAGTTCAATAATTTGCTAGAATGACTCACAGAACTCAGGAAAATACCTTACTTACTATTAGAGGTTTATTTTAAAGGATATGACTCAAGAATAGCCAAATGGAAGACACTTAAAGCAAGGTAGGGTGGGGGAGGGAGGGACCAAGAGTTGCCATGCCTTCCCTGGACATGCCACCCTCTCAGCACATGGATCCATTCACCAACCAGGAAGCACTCTGACATCTGTGGTTTAGGGTTATTTATGGAGGCTCTATTACAGAGGCATGATTGACTAAATCATTTGACACCAGCAATTAACTCAATCTCCAGCCTTTCTCTGCTTCCAGAAGATTGGGGGAATGGGACTGAAACTCCAACCCTCTCATATGGCTTGCTCATTCTAATGCTGACAAGTCCCAAACATGAAGCTACCCAGATCCACAGCCCCAGTCACCTCATTAGCATACAAAAGATAGTATTATCACTCCAGAGGAGTTTTAGGAGCTGTGTGCCAGAAACCAGCGACAAAAAACATTTATTTTTTATTGTATCACATCACTAAACCCACAACTTCTCTTTGCCTCGTAAAGAGAATTCCTAGCTAGGCTATTCAATTCAATCTGTTCTTTCAGACTTCATTGTCTCCTTGGGACAAACTGGAGCCAAATTAAAATTTAAAAAAATAATAATCATATTTATAGTCATCTTTTTCTAAAAAGCATGATTTTATTAATACAATAAGAAGCCAAATATTGTTGTAAAGATGAGCTTCACATAATCAGAGGCAGAAACACAAAATCTTACCCAGATATATAGGTCAGTCTTACGCCTTCAAATAAAGCTGCAAATGTAAGCAGCTCTTTGCAGGAAACTGCCTTCAGCAGGAAGCCTCTTTATTCTTGTCACTTTAGCAAAGCTACATTGTAACTAAATTTTAAATCAGGAGCCCCCATGCTCTACTCATATTCAGCCTAAGCACACCATTCAAATCTTTTGGTCACAAATACCTTGCCTAACCTATTGGTTCTTTCCATACGTCAAAGAAGTAGAAATGAAGAATAAGTAAATAACAGATGACAAGATCCCTTCCCTAGCTTCTCCTTCAGTAATCTCGTGAACAAACTATGTGAACAAGATAACATCTAAAAAGAAAATCACAAAAAGTTGACAAGCTAGCACACAGTGGGAGATGGTGACTAGTATGAACCCTTATCTCAATGATTATATGAGCTTACTTTCCCTTTTCCCTTTAAAAACCTTCATGGCCAAGCAGAATCTTCAGAGTTGGTTTGGGGGGGACATGAGTCCACCTTCTCCCCAGATTGCCAGCTTTTCTGATTAAAGCAACTTTCCTTTCTACCAACACTTGCCTCTCAAGTATTAATTTTTGAGTGGCAAGCAGCTGGACCTGAGTTCAGTAACACAAATGGTCTCAGACTGATGTGTTTATTTTGGAAGTTAGCTGGCTTTATTAGTTAAAGATCCTTTGGTTGTGTATCAATCAGAATAACTTAATTTATGTTACCCTAGCAAACTACCTCAAAATCATAGTGGCTTGTAATAACAAAGTTTTATTTCTTGTTCACGTTACACATCCTTCTTGAATCAGCTGGGATACCTCATACCAGGACCCAGACTGACCATTTCAATAGCTGTCAGTCTCCATTGTGGAGGGAAAGAGCTCCGAATGCCTTGAGCTTTGTCCTGGAATAAAATGCTCTGTGCTGGAAGTGACACCTGTAACCACAGCACACAACACATTGTCCAGAACTAGTCATGTGGTCCTCCTCAACCAGAAAGGCAGGAGTGAGGAAGTACAATCCTTTCATGTGTCCAGCGCTGCAAGATTTGATGAACAGCATTATCAAGTACATACATGTTTCAAGGGACAGAAGCACAGTGTAAACTACTTAAGCAGAAAGAAAAATCAGTTTTTAAAGGATCTCAGAAACCACTAGAACAAGAGAAGAAAACAAAACTCTCTCTTCAACTCTCTCTTGCCTCTTTTTTGTGCATATCCATTCTTATTTTCGTCTTCATATTCTGGCTTCTTTTAATTCTCAGGGACATACAAGCAAGGTGGCCAGCATCAGATCACTAGCTTTATATCTTATCATTTGGATACTCTATTAAAACTGGCTTCTTATTTCCATTCCAGGTGAAAGACCCTGATTGTTCATGCCTGTGTCAAATGCTCACAAATGGTCTAGATAATTCTTGTGTGTATCAGGGTCAAAAGCAAGAAGATTCTTCTGTGTGTCAGGATCAAAAGCAGCTTCCATGTGAATGTGAGCAGTAACAGTTCTTAGAGGAAGAGGTTGTTTGGCAGACAATACATAAATAAATAAATTTTGTTTCCTACAAGATTCTTTGTGCATAAGACAGTGCAAAAAAAATGCCCTTGAGTTTTCCCTGTGGGCCTAAGGCATGAATGTAAGGGGGGGAGTGTTATTTAAAAATCGATATTTGAATAGCTAGTTTTTGTTCAATTCTTCACAATATCTGAAGTTGAAGATTTCTATGTTTACTACAAAGAGGCTTGAGTGAGACCTGCCCTAATATTTAGCACCTGCATGTTTGTGTATATAAATTCTATAAGGGCAAGAACCACATCTGTATCCTCAGATCTTCACATATTTTTTAAAAAAGATACAATAGAACTTTAAGGAAAGAAGAATCTGGAGCAAAAAAATCACATCATTTTGAGTAAAGCTCAGCAGAGTGAAACAATAATTTAAAATTTGATTTGCCAGTAATAGGACCTGAAAAATGCATACAGAAAAATGTGAACAAAATTACAAAGCAAAGCTATAGTAATTAAAACAGTATGGTATTGGCATAAAACACACACATAGGTCAATGAAACAGAATAGAGAGTCCAGAAATAAACCCACACATATATGGTCAATTAATTTACAACAAAGGTGCCAAGCACATACAATGAGAATAGGATAGCCTCTTCAATAAATAGTGTTAAGGAAACTGAAGAGCCACAAGCAAAAGAATGAAACTGGAGCACTATCTCACACCATACACAAAAAGTAATTCAAAATGAAATAAAGTCTTGAACATAAGACCTGAAACCATAAAATTCTTAGAGGAAAACATAGGTGACAATCTCCTTGACACTGGTGTTGGTCCTGATTTTTTAAATTAGATACCAAAAGCAAAGGCAACAAAAATGAAAATAACCAAAAAGGACTGCATCAAACTAAAATGCTTCTGCTCAACAAAGGGACCCATCAACAAAATAAAAAGACAACCAACTGATCAGAAAAAAATATTTCTATATAAATATATGTATGTATATATATATATATATATATATATATATATATTTAAAATAATGTGTTAATATCCAAAATATATTTTAAAACTTACACAGTTCAGTAGCAAAATCCCAACAATCTGATTAAAAATTAACAGAGGGGGCTTCCCTGGTGGCGCAGTGGTTGAGAGTCCGCCTGCCGATGCAGGGGACACGGGTTCGTGCCCTGGCCCGGGAAGATCCCACATGATGCACAGCGGCTAGGCCTGTGAGCCATGGCCGCTGAGCCTGCGTGTCCGGAGCCTGTGCTCTGCAACAGGAGAGGCCACAACAGTGAGAGACCCATGTACCGCAAAAAAAAAAAAAAAAAAATTAATAGAGGATCTGAATAGATATTTTTCTGAAGAAGACATACACATAGCCAAAAGGTACATGAAAGGTACTCAACACTACTAATCATCAGGAAAATGCAAATCAAAACCACAATGGGATATCACCTCAGACCTGTTAGAGTGGCTATTATTAAAAAGACAAGAAATAGCGTGTGTTGGCAAGGATGTGGAGAAAAGGAGCCCTACAACACTGTTGGTGGGAATGTAAATTTGTACTGCTACTATGGAGGAGTCTCAAAAAACTAAAAATAGAACTACCATATGATCCAGCAATTCCAATTCTGGGTATATATCCAAAGGAAATGAAAACTCTAATTTCAAAAAATATCTTCACCACCCCATGTTAATTGCAACATTATTTACAATAGCCAAGACATGGGAGCAATGGAAGTATCCATTGATGGATAACTAAAGAAGATGTAGTACATGTGTACAATGATTATTCAGCCATAAAAAGAAAGAAATCTTGCTATTTGTGATAACATGGATGGACCTTGAGGGTACTATGCTAAGTGAAATAAGTCAGAGAGAGAAAGATAAATACTATATGATCTCACTTATAAGCAAAATCTAAAACAAACAAAAACTGAACTCATAGATGCAGAGAACAGATTGGTGGTTGCCAGAGGCAAGGGAGTGGGGGATGGAGGATGAATTGGGTGAAGGAGGTCAAAAGATACAAACTTCCAGGTATAAAATAAATAAGTCATGGGGATGTAACATACAACATGGGGACTATGGTTAGAAATACTGTATTGCTTATTTGAAAGTTGGTAAAAGAGTAGATCTTAAAATCCTTGTCACAAGAAAAAAAAATTTGTAGCTACATATAGATGTTAACTAGATTTATTGTGGTGACCATTTTGCAATATATAAAAATATCAAATCATTATGCTGTACACCTGAAACTAATATCCTATTGTATGTCAATTATATCTCAATTTAAAAATATTGTTATGAACTGAAAAAAAAATACAAGAAAAAATATGAAAATCCACCATCACATCGAATATTTTTAACCCGTTACTTTCATTAATTGATAAAACAAGCAGACCAAAAATCAGTAAAAATATGAGAATATTTAAATGACAGACTAAGAAACTGGATTTAACATACATAGATAGATTTTGCACTGCAAAACTGCTGAATATACATTCTTTTTAAACACACAGAGAATATTTATAAAAGTTATTCATATATTAGACCTTAAATTTAATGTCTTAACAAATTTCAAAGAACTGAAATAAATCCCTCTAACATCTCACTACAAGGGAATCAAATCAGAAATAAATTACAGAAGTAAAAGCCCCACATTTTCACAACTAAGACGTACACTTATAGAACACTGGCAAAAGAAAAAAAATCATAATGCAAATAAGGTTACATTTAAAAGTAAACAATAATGAAGGTACTGTTATCAATTTCTGAAGGATGTAGGTAAAGCAGTATGAAGAAAAAGAAATCCATGGCCTTAGATTCTTATGATATGAAGGGAGAAGGGATAAAAGTAATGAGATAATCATTCAACTCAAGGAGTTAGGGAAAAAATAGAAAAATCAAAGTTAAACATACGTAAGAAAATAATAAAGATAAATGCAGAAAGTAATAAAATTGAAAATCAAATTAAATTCAATGAACATGACAAAGTTAAAAGTTGATCATTTAAAAACAACCCAAGGTAACTCTAATCAAAAATGAGGGAGAACCCACAAATAAATAGTATTTGGAGTGAAAGGTGGTACATAATTATAGATGTTGCAAATATTAAAAAGATGGAAGAGGATATTATGAACAATTGTATGCCAGTATATTTAAATGAAATGGAGAACGCTTAGAAAACTACAAAACTGGCACAAAAGAAATAAAGACTTTACAATTTCTGTAATATTTAAATAACTTGAATTAGTAGTCAAAAATCTGCCCACAAGGAAACATCCACCACTATATGAATTTGCCAGTGAGGTCTACGACTAAAAAGATGATAATTCCAATCTTGCACAAACTTTTCCAGAAAATAACAAAACAAGAAAACATTCCCCAACTCATTTAATGAGTCTGGACTAATCTCAATACCAAAACCAAATGTGAACAAGTATGAGAAAGAGAAATTACAGGCCAATCTTATTATGAAGACAGATGAAAAAAAATCATCATAATAAATGAGCACACCAAATCCAGCAATGTATAAAATGCATTATATAATGTAATGACATTTAATTTATCATAGGAATGTAAGGTTTATTTATTAACAATAATAAATAAACCTAAATCACCACATTATTTAGCTAAAGGAAAATAAAGGAATCTCAATAAATGCGGAAAGCTTGGTAGAGAATTTCACATCCACTCATGCTTTCAAAAACTATGAAGAAGTGGGAAATTTCTTAATGAGGTAAAAGGTACATAAAAAAACATGCAGAAGGCATCACATTTAATGATAAAGCATTGATAGCATTCCCATTGGAACTACACTGGAGGTTCTAGTCAGTCAGTACAGTTGGGGAAGGTGAAAAATAAGACATAAAATTCAGAAATGATATGCTTATGAACAAATCACCCCAAATAATCTGTAAACAAATTATTAGAATTAACTTAAAATTTGGCAAATTTATTGATACACAATCTATATACAAAGATACATTGCATCTCTATATGCTAGTAATAAATAGAAAATGAATAGAAGATATTATTTACAGTAGCAATAAAAGGTATGAAGTAGCCATGGATAAGTCTAATAAAATGTGTGCCTCACATAAAGACAAAATCGTAACATGTTATTAGATGTCTAAAGTAAATAAATATGTCATGGTTTTATATAGGAAGCCAATATTTTAAAGATGGCTCCTCAAATGGGTGTATAAATTCAATGCAATGTCACTCAATCAAAACACCAAAAGGTGTTTCACTGTAGTTCTTTTTGTCCTGAGAATATATCATCAGTGAGCATACAGTCAGAATAGTGGTTTAAAAGTTATTTGGATTACTATTTTTCTTCTGAGTATTAAAATTGATACAGTAAGGTTCATTTGTTTCTGTTGACATGAAATTGTAGTTTCTTATTATTTTTATTTCTTATTGAAATATGTTAAATTTCTTGAATATGTAACATACTAACATGGTTTGAAATAAAAAAATACATTAAAAGATGTATACTAAAAGTTTTCTTTCTTTCACCTGCAGCACTTCCTACTCACCCTCTGGATAACTAATTTCACTACTGGTTTATCTTTGTGTTTCCTTTTGCCATGTTATGCAGATATGAACTAAAAAGAAACAAATCTCTAATACAGAGGACTGAGGAAAGAAATTGTGATAGACTCATACAATGGAACATTACAAGCAGTGCAAATGAAGAGAGGGCAGCAAGACACATGAGCATGGATGATTCCCAGAAACATAATAAGGAAGGAATAAGCAAGTTTCAGTGAAACTAAGCAATATTTGTTTAAGGATACACAGACAGGTAAAACAACCATAGAGTCAAGCACTAGGATGACAATGGCAGAAGTCAGGGTAATGATTGTCTTGGGGTTGGAGAAGAAATGCAGTCTGCTGGGGAATAGAAGTGGTCAAAGTTCTGTCTGGTAACGTGGATAATGGTTATACAGGTGATTACTTTATTTTTATTCTTTAAATACAGATATACATTGTATATAGTCTTCTCTGTATATGACAAGTTAAAAAAGCTAAAGTTTTGCAAGTTAAAAAAGAATTATAACCTAAATATAACATTATGACTCAAAAAGTAGATTTTGTTTCCTTACTAAAAATTAAGCTTCAACTGTTAGTGTTTTTATAGTCTTTTCCACTATGATCATCTCTGCAAATTATATTTATTGACTATTAACTCCTGGTTCAGTGTGAAACTTACCTATATTAAGTTGACAAGAAGGAAAATAAAAAGTGTATTTATGTCTCCTTGCTGTCCACAGGGAAGATAACGAGGCCTGGGTTCTCTTCAGTTGTGGGATAAAGGGAATAATCAGAGTGTTGGATAAGGTTGCAAATTTTTCACCATGACATTTAGGACCTGGTTAGCCTCATTATTTCCGCCAATATACCCAAGAAGGGGTGGAAAGATAAGAGAAGGAAAAAAATCTCCTTTGTAATTTCAATTTATGGGCTAACAAATTCATTTTCATGGAAATAAACCAAGAGATATTCCATACAATGTAAGCGAGCCATCTATCATTGTTATAGCACTGGGATGTGGTTTTCAATCTCAGTGCCTTATATCATCTATGAGTCATATTCCAGAAAATTTCCCTGCTGGCCCTGAGTCAGTTTGAGTACGTAAATGATTTGATTAGCAGGAGGAAGAATCCTAAACTCAGAGCAGTATGACTTAAATGGTAATGCAATCACCTGGAGTAGGTGACCCTAGGACTTTTGGGGATCTATTGCTCATGACATAAGTACCAAAGGGATCAGGCACAGGAGCCCAGCCTATTATCAAATGATGATCAGTGCCTGGAGATGTAGCCTCCACCGACTCAGCCTCCACTGATCACATTGGCATGGGAGTGGGGGCAGCTTTTACTGCAGAGTCCCTCTGGCTCCCCCACTGAGCTTCCCTGTGGAGCTTAATGCAACCTTTGCCTCTGTACTCATAGTAGCCTCCTTTAATGCTGAGAGAGGGTAGATGACAGGACGAAGCACTTCGTAAACGCATGTTAGGTATAGGATTGGAGGTAATGACCTCTTATTAAAAATTCCTCAAATTTTATTCTCCTATGCACCCCTCTACTCTTTCAAATTTTCAAAGTAATTTTATACCAGTTAATTTCTACTTTGACATTCACAACAACGTTGGTCTCAGTAGGTTCTCATGTAAATGGAAGAGAAGGACTAGGGTATACTGAAAACAGGAGACTTGTATTTGGAGTCCTTGGAACAAAAAGAGAAAAACTTAAGCATATGGTTGATTATGGCTCTCAAAATGGACTTTACTAACTTTTTGCAAAAACCTGTATCTAATAGTTTCAGTTTTGGGTTCTAGACATCTAAAAGCTAAAATTTTGCAAGGATGTCTCCTTCCTCTCCACCTCCCTCCCTCCTCTCTTTATATGATAAGCATGACCAGAGCTGCTACAGAAGTAGATTTGTCCCCTATCCTTAAAGTAAAGATCTTTTGGCAAAGAGAAAATCAGATCATACTACTGCAGAGTCCTCCTTGAACCCTAACACCAGCCAATTCTGGCATCATTTTTTATCCATGGGGTCAGTGTGCCCTTGGTTCTTCTGGAATGCAGCACTGAGTCACATTGATACACCTGTTCTTTCACTCATTAACTAGCCCTCCTTAAGCAGATTACTTGGTTCTCTGAACCTCATTTCCACATCTGCAAAATAAAGAAAATAATAGCTAACTGGGAAGATTCTCATGAGTATTAAATAAGATGATGGAGGTGAGAATTTTTCTCATGATAGACCTTTAACAAATAGCTACTTTTAGTAGCTATTATTGTCTCCACCTAATCTTTGGTGTAACTGTGCCATGGAAACACCCTCTACAGAGTAGGTAGAGAAGGTTGAAGGGTAATGGGGGGGTCAGAAGTTGGTGAACAAGCACGGTGTTTGGAGTTTGGAGTATGTGGGTCTCAGAATTTTCATCTACAATAAGCTTGGAGAGGGAATGGGCTAGATTTTCAAAGCTTTTCTCTAAGGTCAAGAGCGGTCAAACTGGTTCTTCTCAATTTTTTTTTTTTCATCCCTAACCCAGGCAATGGGCTGGCCTTTACTGGTATAAGTAGGGATCTTTCTGACCCCTCCATTCTACCAGAGAATATTCATACACTCACAGAAAGGGAGAAGTAATATGTGGTAGAGTCAGGATCTGAACTCAGAGCTAAGTCTTACCAGTCAGATATTCTTTACTTTCCACCACGGTTGTCAGTATTAAGGAAAGTGGCAGGTGGGAGGTGGTCACTTTCTGTCTTTTCAATCATAAGGATGATGAAAGAGCCAAGGAACAGAACACAAGACACCCATCATTAGTTCGTGAACATTCTAGAGTTGGCAATGAATATATGTATGTGCATGCACATATGTGTGTGTGTGAAATGAGTATGTGTGTTTTGTATGCATCTATATATCCCTTGCAAGGGATATATGTCTATCTATCTATCTCTATCTATCTATCTCTATACATATAGAGAGATATAGAGATAGATATGCAAGGGACACACACACACATATGTGCAGCACCACATAAAGGCCACTACTTTTGTAAATTCCATTCATATTGATATTGATTTCAAGTTTACATTTCCTTGCTCCTCAAAGCAAATTCTCTTACTAAAGACATGATAGTTATGTTTTAGGGAGTAAGGAAATACTCTAGAAGAATTTTTAAACTTATATGTATTTTCATTCATGATAAGGAATTATAATCAATTAAAGAAAATGTGGAAACAGCAAAAGAAAAATGAATCACTTTGAATTTCAGTGCTCTAACACAATGACCATTAGTATTTTGATCTCATTCATTCCAGTCTCCTTCCTTAAGAAATTTTCTCTTCAATAGTCTTTACACCCCTCGGTTAAAATATGTTAAATCAATAAAATATCTCAATAATCTAACTGACAGTATTAACCATTACTTCCTCTCCCAGTAGATTTTAAAGTCCTTTAAGGCAGGAACCATGTGTTATTCAACTTTCTATTTCTGATTTTTCTCTTTTCCCCAAGGCCTACCATACTACCTTGTACCCAGCAAGTATGCAATGAGTCTTGCTGTATCATATTTTGCATGAAAATTGTAGGAGACTTAAGAAGCCCTGGGAATAAAGATTCAAGTGTCAAATGAAAGATGGGTTTTAAGTTGAAGACATAGTAATAAAGCATTTACACTATTCCCAGGAGACCAGCCTGGTTCCAAATATGCACTCAACATTGGGATTTCCATTTTCTCTCAGGTAAGAGTATTCCAATTTATTGGATCCATTCACAACTTGAGCAGATTCCTGTCATTCAAATCAAATTGGCTTACAGCAATGCCCTTATGCAAGAGGAACATGTAAAGTAGATTTTTATTAACAAATGTACCTGCTCAGTCTCCAAAGGAAGTGGCAGAACTGCTTTTCACATGATAAAGAGGATTAAATAAATGAAGAGCTGCAGTTAATCTCTGAGTTTGCCCTGATTGTTCTGGAGTGCTCTTTTCAAAAATAAAATTTGAAGGTCTTGACTTCACTGGAGTTTTTCACTGCAACTTATTTAAACTTCAAAAGGAGTTCCAAATGTGGATGAAGTGTGTGTGTCTGTGTGTCTGTGTGTGACTGTGTGTGTGTATGACAGACTGTCCTACTTTGGTCTAAAACTTTTGAACTTTAAAATATTATAATAATCATAATACAAAGTAACATGAAATTTTAATAGAATCTTGGTATCTTGGGTTTAGTTATCTAACTGATTCCTCCTTCCAGTCTTTAAATCTGCATAGCAGTGGTCTCTCAGCCTGTGCTTGAAGGTTTTCAGTCTTGGGGAATTTACTACGTCTTCCTGCAAAAAATCCATCTTTGAATGTGGAAATTTCTGAAGACCTTCTCCCTGTACCTTCTACTCACTGATATTACTTCTAAGAGAGAAAGTTAATGAGTTATGATTGCCCACTAAAGTTCACTTGAAGTGGGACCTGTTTCCTACATCTCCAGACCACCTATATTGCCCAGGCTGGCCCAGGAGACTTAGATACTGGAGTTTAGCAGAGGGAGTGGCAGATACACATCTGGAAATTGTCAGAGGTAAAGAAAACAGATTTTGCGTGGAAGGATGGCAGAAGTATTTTAAAAACCCTATAAAACTGTGACAATAGAAGAGAACTGGGTGGGGTGAACTGGGATGTGTGTACGCAGGATGTGGGGAAGGGAGTTACAGGACAGAGAGGAAGTAAATTCCAAGCCAAAGGGGCTCTAGAAACCAAGGAGGGGCCACAGAACATGAACAGGAAAAAGACTTTGAATTCAAATTTGAATGCCCTAGATTTTTTACTGGATCCTCAACCTCATTACCCTACTCATCCCTTACTCCTCTGGAGCACCAACGTGAGGGGACAGGGAAGTGAGCCATCCTCAGTGAGCTAGCTGTCCAGAGAAACCTTCTAAAAGGAATGCTAACCACAGTTGTTTATAATGAAGTGCTAAGGCTTTTACCTACATCATCTATTTTAATCCCCAAAGCACCCTCTTAGTTATTCTCATTTTACAGATGAGGAAACTGAGGCAGAGAGAGGTAAATAACTTGTGGAAAGTAAAGCAAATTAGTGACAGGGCCAGGATGCAAACAAAATCACATGACCCCGGAGCCCATGATCCAACCTTCACACCACACACTTGCCTGTATGCTGGAGGCACATAGCCATAAACAAGTGTTGGTGGAGGTGACGGTGGCAATAGATGTAAGGGGTGTGTGTGTGTGTGTGTGTGTGTGTGTGTGTGTGTGCTCAGTATCTTCTGCCTAGCCTGCAACTAAGATGGCCCAGAGACTATCTAAAATCAGAGAACAAACTCAACTAAAATAACTGAGTTCATGAGGGAAATAGATAGAGATGAACATTTGTTGAGAATCAACTTGATACCAAGCAGAATGCTAGAAGCTTAAGATAATAATAAACCACATAATGGATATAATAAACTAAATAATAAATAAACTGTCTTTTGAAAACTAAAATAGTAAGAGAAACTATAGCAGAAAATTTTTATTGAATTTAATGCTACTTAGACCCGACTCTAATTCCATGTGCTTAATATATTTATTAAATTAATAATAGATGGATAAAGATCTCCAAAATAAGGTAAACAAGAAGCTTAAGTTAACACTGTTTATGAGCACCCAACAGGATTCTATGCTAGTGGGACAAGGGATATAAAATGAATATGACACAGCCTTCTCCCCTCACACACACACACCAGGCAAGATATCTAAAAGAATCTACAGACGAGATGGAATATGCTAAGCATCATATATGAGTAGAGAAGTGAGGAAAAAAAGAAGAAAGGCAGGTTTTATATAAAGGAGGGGAATAGATGAGAGACATTTCACTGTCCTTGAATATCAAGGCTCAGCTTTGCAAAATTGAAAAAAAAAAACCTTTGTTCTTATACATAAAGCAAATCCTGAACTACCTACTACAATGACTAATGATCCCTGAGCTGGGGACATGCTTTGGGAGACATCTGTGAAGACACACTCCTTGCACTTGTTTCCAGTGGGATTTACATAAGGGAGGAGAACTGCTTGTTAAGCTTCAGACAAAGAGGTTGTGCGACATCAGGTTTTCCTTTACTGATAACTGCCTCTAGGTCAAATAAACCTTGATTGTGGGTCCCCCGTGGCCTCCACACCATCACCTGCCCTCAACCTTCCTTATATCTCTCTCCAAGGGCAATTTGTTTAACTCTTGGAAGCCAAATACAATTGTAGTATTTTTTTTTCTTATCCTCTTTACAGATAATTCTTAAAGCACTGGTGAATTCCAATTTATCTATTTTGGCCATTCCATCCCAAGATTCTGATCTTTTGTCTCTATTATTTCCAAATGCCTTCAGGTTTTTGTGTAAGAAACTTAAAAGATTAGAGTCCAGGGGCATTGCTGAAGATCGTTAAAGTGTTATATGCTCACAGGATAAAGGTGCATCTGTGAGTCTCTGAGTTTATTTTCAGAGAAAATGGAAGTGATAAAAACAAAGGTACAAAGAGTATGGAGCTAAATGGGCAATGCTGTGACAGAAGGTCTTGAGAAAAGGCATCCTGTGTCACACAGGGATAGAACCACAGTGTGCAGTGCCTGAGGTCAGCTCTCAGGAAGCAAAGGTGACACTGGTTACAACAGTCACATTTCCTCCTCTCTTTTACTGATTCCCCTGCATAGGGACAGGCAACGTAAAGGCTATAGCCACTTAACCTCCTTACCAGCAGAATATCCCAGAGAGTGTCTTGTTCTCTTTTGCATTTTCATCAGAAGCAAATCTTCCAGCCAGATAAACAACATGCTGGTTTTCAGCTATATCCATGCAAAACATAAACTAACGTATTGATGAAATAGGACTGTTGCATTGTAATGAAGTAGGAAAATGAGCCATATTTGTCTCTTTTTTTCTTTTCCTGTGTGCAGTGGTGTCTGGTGAATGTTTAACCACCAGCTCTTGAAGCAGGGAGATGATGGTAGGAGGAGTCCATATTTGCTGATTTCCATAGTGTAAATACTCCCATCATTGCTGATTTCGAGTTACCAGCCTGAAGTCACTGAACATGGATTTGGGAGGAGATGTGCACAACCACCCCTCCGGCCTGTGGGTGCCAGCTCTAGCCTGACACTGCCTATACACCAAGCCAAGAGAATAAGACTCTACAAGTAAAACTTAGCCCTGAAGTTAGAACTCCAATATTCTTCATGATTGGGTCCTGACCTGGGGAACTATTACATTCAAACGAAGATAAATGTTATTACTATGATATCATCATAGTGAGTATTGAATTTTTGATATATATTTCCTGTCCAAGTGGGCCAGAACACTATGAATGACTCTAAAAAATAAGTACTACAATTTAAAGCTGACTTCACACTGCTTATATTCACACATTGCTCCGTGCTTTCCTGGCATGTCATAAAATTAGGTGCTTTGTGTAGGTTCTTCTGGTAAATGGTGGTAATTTCGTAGGTGTCATTTGTATTCCCAGAGGGACTCTGAGAAAGAAGTAATATAATCTAGCAGGGAATCCCTTTTGAAGTATTTTTACTAGAGGATTTTTCTTGAGTCTCTTAAATTAACTTCATTCCTTTTTTCCCTGGATAGTCTACCCATGGACTTCAAATTGCTTCACCAAGAGGTCTGCAAAAAGAGATGGGAAGATAGGCAGAGGCAAATAAAAAGAAATGACTTATAAATGAAAATAAAGGAGATCTTTGAAAATTATTCTAAATTCTAAGCTATGAGACGTAAAGGAAATAATGAAAATTTTGGGGTTTAAAATCCACAGGTTCCTAGATTTTTTCTAATAATACAAAAAAAAAAAAAAGGATGGGAAGGGGGATGGAAGGAGGAAGGGAGGGAGGGAGGAAGAGAGGAAGAAAGGAAAGAGGGAAGGAAAGAAGGAAGGAAGGAAGGAAGGAGGTAAAGAAGGAAGGAAGGAAAGAAGGGAGGGAGGGAGGGAGGAAGGAGGGAAGGAGGGAAAGAAGGAAAGAGGGAAGGAAGGAAGGAAAGAAAGAGAACTTATCTTTCATTTGATAAGCTTGTACAAGGCATATGGTCTTTGTTGCTTTTTCCTTTTATCCTTAGGCAGCCTTCCTTTACCCTGAGCTATTTCTAGGAAGAAACAGAATATATCACTCCCTTTGGTCAACATAACGTAATGTAAAACTTATTATGATATCAATCATGAAATTCTGTCTGCCCTTCTCATCATTTTCTCTCTTCCTCCTCCTCCTGCATGTTTTACCTTCTATAGAGAATAGGATATACACCTGTAACTTATCTTCACATTGAGTTAAAATTTATGCAACTGTTTAGAACAGAGGTATTGCAATCTCTACCAATCCCACCAGCTGGTGAACTTTTCTTTCCCTCCCTGTTTCAACATGGTAGCTCTCATGATGACTGTAATACTTGAGTGATAAAATGTTCCAATTTTACCACCTGGAATCATTCATTTGACTATCATAGATAGGGATTTCCCCCACTTCTTCTTTGTGCTAGGAGAATAGGCAGAAGATGGAATCTGTTTTTCTGTGACTTCTAGGTGGTGGTTTTACCTGAATGTGGTCAGTACCTGTGACTATCATTGCTCTTTGGCTTTAGCTTTTGAGAACTAGGGGTATTTGGCAAGTGCAAACCACCTAATTGTTTCTTGACCCTGCTGATTTGATAGTCTGGGTTGGCTGCACATAACTTCTTCTTATTTGCCATTTGTTATTTCCTGCTGGCCAAGGAAATGAATGGATCAAGAAATATCTGTGCATATGTAAGCAAGGCTGATGTAACAAAACTTAAGCATCGGTGAATGGGTCGACACTTCCCGCTGATGGATGAGAGAAAAGCCACAATAGGAGAGAGACTGGGTTTCCTCTGCTCAGGTTTGGATTCTTTGGGACTCTTAGTTGAATGGGGTCAGTGGCAGTCAGATATTTTTTCCTGTGGCACATGGTGGAGCTAGTTGCCCCTACATACTCTGCCCAATAACACATTTACTATTATTGGGGAGGAGGTTTCTAGCATATTTATGGAGCTGCCCAATTACTCATTGTGGAGTGATATGTAAAAGTCATTTTAAAATCTAAAGTACTACTCCAATGTATGGTATTATTATCCACACTATTTCTAATGGTGATTATAATACAATATGTCTTGTATTTCACTTAGGGACTTTTATTTTTTAAATTTTATTGAAGTATAGTTGATTTACAGTGTTGTGTTCCATTTCTGCTGCACAGCAAAGTGACTCAGTTATACATATATAGATATTCTTTTCCATTATGGTTTACGGCAGGATATTGAATAGAGATCCCTGGGCTATACAGTAGGACCTTGTTGTTTATCAGTCCTATGTATACCAATTTGCATCTGCTAATTCCAAACTCCCAATTCTTCCCTCCCCCACCCCCCTCCCCCTTGGCAACCACAAGTCTGCTCTCCATGTCTATGAGTCTCTTTCTGTTTTGTAGATATGTTCATTTGTGTCATATTTTAGATTCCACATACAAATCATATCACATAGTATTTGTCTTTCTCTTTCTGAATTACTTCGCTTTGTATGATAATCTCTAGGTCCATCCATGTTGCTGCAAATGACATTATTTCATTCTTTTTTTAATGGCTGAGAAATATTCCAGTGTGTGTGTGTGTGTGTATGTGTGTGTGTGTGTACATATATACCACATCTTCTTTATCCATTCATCTGTCAATGGATATTTAGGTTGTTTCCATGTCTTGGCTATTGTAAATAGTGCTTCTATGGACATAGGGGTGCACGTATCTTTTCAAATTATTGTTTTGTCTGGGTATATGTCCAGGAGTAGGATTATTGGATCATATGGCAACTCTATTTTTAGTTTTTAGATGAACCTCTATACTGGCTGCACCATAGTGGTTTTCCATAGTGGCTGCACCAATTTACATTCCCAACAACAGTGTAAGAGGGTTCCATTTTCTCCATACCCTCTCCAGTATTTATTATTTGTAGACTTTTAAATGATGGCCATTCTGACCAGTGTAAGGTGGTACCTCATTGTGGTTTTGATTTGCATTTCTCTAATAATTAGTGATGATGAGCATCTTTTCATGTGCCTATTGACCACCTGTATGTTTCTTTGGAGAAATGTCTATTTAGGTATTCTGCCCATTGTTTTGATTGAATTGTTTGGTTTTTTGTTATTGAATTGTAGGAACTGTTTGTATATTTTGGAAATTAAGCCCCTGTTAGTCACATCATTTACATATATTTTCTCCCAGTCCGTAGGATATCTTTTCATTTGTTTATAGTTTCCTTTGCTGTGCAAAAGCTTGTAAGTTTTACTAGGTCCCATTTGTTTATTTTTGCTTTTGATTGGGTCCCATTTATTTATTTTTGCTTTTATTTCTATTGCCTTGGGAGACTGACCTAAGAAAACATTGGTACAATTTATGTCAGAGAATGTTTTGCCTATGTTCTCTTCTAGGAGTTTTATGGTGTCTGGTCTTATATTTAAGTCTTTAAACCACTTTGTGTTAGTGTTGTGTATGGTCTGAGGGTGTGTTCTAGATTCATTTATTTACATGCAGCTGTCCAAATTTCCCAGCACTACTTGCTGAAGAGACTGTCTTTTCTATATTGTATATCCTTGCCTCCTTTGTCGAAGATTAATTGTCTATAGGTGTGTGGGTTTATTTCTGGACTCTCTATTCTGTTCCATTGATCCATATGTCTGTTTTTGTGCCAATACCATGCTGTTTTGATTACTGTAGCTTTGTAGTATTGTCTGAAGTCTGGGAGGGTTATGTGTCCTGCTTTGTTCCTTTTCCTCAGGATTGCTTTGGCAATTCTGGGTCTTTTGTGGTTCCATATAAATTTTAGGATTATTTGTTCTAGTTCTGTGGAAAATGTCATGGGTAATTTGATAGGGATTGCTTTAAATCTGTAGATTGCTTTGAGTAGTATGGTCATTTTAACAATATTAATTCTTCCAATCCAAGAGCATGGTATATCTTTCCATTTCCTTGAATCATCTTCACTTTCCTTTATTAATGTTTTGTAGTTCTCAGCATATAAGTCTTTCACCTCCTTGGTGAGGTTTATTCCTAAGTACTTTAATTTTTTTGATGTGATTTTTAAAGTAATTTTTTGTTTACGTTCCTTTCTATTTCATTGTTAGTGTAAAGAAATGCAACCAATTTCATTATGTTATTTTTGTATCCTGCTACCTTGATGAATTCATTTAGCAGTTCTAGTCATTTCTGTATGGAGTCTTTAGGATTTTCTGTATATAGTTCCATGTCATCTTCATATAATGACAATTTTATCTCTTCCCTACCTGTTTGAATACATTTTATTTGTTTTTCTTCTCTGATTGTTGTGTATAGGATTTCCAATACTATGTTGAAGAGAAGTGGTGAGAGTGGGCATCCTTGTCTTGTTCCAGATTTTAGCAGGAAGGCTTTCAGCTTTTCACCATTGAGCATTATATTGGCTGTGGGTTTGTCATAAATAACTTTTATTATGTCGATATATGTTCCCCCTACACCCAGTTTTGTAAGGATTTTTATCATGAATCGTTGTTGAATTTTATTGATGTTTTTTCTGAATCTATTGAGATGATCATGTGGTTTTTGTCTTTTCTATTATTGATGTGGTGTATCACATTGATTGATTGGTGTATATTGAATCATCCTTGTGATCCTGGAATGATTCCAGCTTGGTCATGGTGTATATTTTATGTGTTGTTGGATTCAGTTTGCTAATATTTTGTTGAGAATTTTTGCATCTGTATTCATCAAAGATATTGGCTTGTAATTTTCTTTTCTGGTAGTGTCTTTTGGTTGTGATTTTCCCTTTCCTATAGATCCTTACTTCTTTTATATTTAGAGAAGACCTTTCAATATTTTCTTTAGGATAGGTTTAGTATTGTTGTATTTTTTAAGCTTTTGCTTGTCTGAGAAGTTCTTTCTCTCTCCTTCTATTCTAAATGATAATCTTGCTGGGTAAGAGTATCCTAGGTTGCAGATTTTTCACTTTCAGGACCTTGAATATATCTTCACACTCCCTTCTGGCTTGCAACATTTCTGTAGAGAAATCAGCTGATAGCCTTATGTGGGTTCCCTTGTAATTAACTCTTCATTTTTCTCTTGGTGACATTAGAATTCTCTCTCTTTTTTTTTTTTTTTCAGTAAGCGGCCCTCTCACTGTTGAGGCCTCTCCCGTTGCAGAGCACAGGCTCTGGACACGCAGGCTCAGCGGCCATGGCTCACAGGCCTAGCTGCTCCACGGCATGTGGGATCTTCCCAGACCGAGGCATGAACCCGTGTCCCCTGCGTCGGCAGGCGGACTCTCAACCACTGCGCCACCAGGGAAGCCCCAGAACCCACTCTTTAACTTTTGCAATTTTTATTATAATATGTCTTGGTGTAGGTCTGTTTGGGTTTATCTTGTTTGGGACCCTCCATGCTTCCTGTATCTGGATATCTGTTTCCTTCCTTAGGTTTGGGAATTTTTCAGCCATAATTTCTTCAAATATATTTTCAACTCCCTTTTCTCTTTCTTTTCCTTCTGGGAATCCCTATTATGTGTAGATTGTCACGCTTTATATTATCCCATAGGTCTCTTATATTGCTTTCATTTTTTTTCATTTGGTTTTCTGTCTTCTGTTCTGATTGGGTGATTTCCATTATTCTATCTTCCAGATCAGTTATTTGTCTTTCTGCATTATTCATTCTGCTATTCATTGCCTTTAGTTCAGCTTTCATCACTACAAATGAATTTTCTAGTTTTTCTTGGTTCCTTTTTATGGTTTCTAGTTTCTTTTATAATAATCTGTATTTCTGTTGGTAGCCTTTCTTAATTCCTTCAATATTTTCATTATCTCCTTTTTGAACTTGGTATCGATTAGACTGAAGAGGTCTGTTTCATTGTTCTTTCAGGAGAATTCTCTTGATCTTTTGATTGGGAGTGGTTCCTCTGCTTCGTCATTTTACTTATATTTCTCTTATATTATATTTTATTATATTATTATATTATATATATATTATATACATTATATATATTATATATATATTATATTTATTATATTATTATATTCTCTTATATTTTACTTATATTTCTCTTTTACTTATATTTCTCTTTCTCTGTGCGTTTAGGAGAAACAAGTATCTACTGTGGTATTGGAGGGCTAGTTTTATGTGGGAATGTCCCCACATTCACGTGTAGCCTGAATGGGTTTAATATTTTTCGTGTAAAGGCTATTTTTAGTATGGATGCCTGCCACTTCTTTCCTCAGTGAATGTTGGCCATTATCCCCTTGATAAGAGGTGTGACTGGTGTTGTGGTGACCAGACCCTGCACTGGATGTTGAGCAGGGCCTCCTCTTTGCTCTGTGGTTGTCACTGCCCTGTTAGGGGCAGGATCTGCTCCTTTGTTGTTAGAGTAGAAGCCCCCAGATCTGTTTCTGAGCTGAGGTGTGAGGTAGGCACGATTGGAGTGCTCCCACTGGGAGAGGAGCCAGTGAGTATTCATCCACCGGAGTTGTTCACTGATGAGTGTGCTCTGTTGAGTCACCTTTCACCCATTGTGCGAGCTCACAAAATACGCTCTTTTTGGCACTATCCTTGGCCCCACCTCAACCATGGGAATGCCGGCAATTGGCCCTGATGCCTCTCAGGTGTCATTTTCACAAGGTCACCAGCACAGATGCACTGAAGTCAGGTGACAGGTCACAGTAGTCCTACACCTGGATCCATTTTGGGAGCTATAGAGGCAGTTCAGACCTTAACCCAGCCCAGTCCCCATGTGCATGCACCCACAAAACCCACAGCTGCTAAGGCCAGACCAGTCATTGAGAGCACCCATTGTCCTTTTGGATGTCCCACAGGTGTTGAATTTACAAAGCCAGCAGGGGAGGTGTAAATTCGTGGCTCACACAGCCACAGGGAGAGATTTCAGCCCTGCTTCTGAAGTCGCATGGCCCCTGGGGCTCACCTGTGGTTTCAGCCCTGCCTCTTCATGTGGGCAACCCATTGGCATCTGCTCCTGGGGCCTGATGAGGTGGTGGCTGGCACCGAAGTCTGCCTATGAGGCAGCTGAGGTGCACTCTCCCAGAGACTGTGGAGGTGGGAGAAAGAGGTTGTAATGGCAGTCCCACCCCTCTCTTCCCAAGCCACTTAACTATGATGCTTCCCTTCTATGGCAAGCCCTGGCTTCTTCCACAAACACCCCTGGTGGCAGCTGTACCAGACTCCAGCCCCTTCAGGCTGTGTCCATGCAGCCAATAGAAGCTCTCTCTCTAGGTCTGTCCTCTAAGCTCCGAGTTTCAGCACCTAGTGCCCACCCTCACCAGTGGATGCACATCTCAAGCTGGGATGCGCAGAGTGGTAGCACATACCATCTGTGTAGGTCTCTCTCTGTTCTGCCTGTCACAAACCGGTTGTTGCTCTCTCCTCTTTAGCCTCTGAAGCTCCTTTTCTGTCCCAGATGATCTCCCTGCTGGTGAGGGGGCTTCCCAGGGTACAGGAACATTTCTTCTTTTTCAGCTCCCTCCCAGGGGCACAGGTCTTGTCCTGCTTCCTAATTTTTTTTCTTTTTTTTCCTTTCATCCTACCAGTTACATGGAGATCTTTCTTGTCCTTTCAGGTGTTTGAGGTCTTCTGCTGGTGTTCAGTAGGTGTTCTGTGAGAATTGTTCCATTTTTAGACGTATTTTTGATGTATTTGTGGGAGGAGGTGATTTCACTTCCTACTACTCTGCCATCTTGATTCTCCCCCTTAAGGACTTTTCTAATATATAGAAGATGTTGCCCCAAATCCTCCTTGACTTTACACCTGCTTAAGCCAGAAGACTGGGGGCAATGTCTCAGGTGTTTTTAACACACTGATTCACAATGTGAGAACTGAACTGATTCTTGCTAAGTCCCAGAGGAATTATTAGAATTGAATGGAGACTATAAAAACTCAGATACTTCTTAATAATAGCAATAAGCTCTTGGTATTCAAAGCTATTTAAGCCCCTACCAGTTATTGGATTGACACTCCTTTTAGTATATTTTAACCTATATATCTGAACAGGGTTATGATGTTGGTTATACTGCACTGGTATGGACTGTGTAGCCTTGTGAAAATTGGTTGTCACAGCCAGGGAAAGTACAGAGCAGATCTTAACTCTTCTCAAAATGCAGAGTGAAAGCATGGCCCAGGTGGTTGGGGGCAAATTATCAAGTGAAAAGAACACATAAGTATCTTTGCTCAGGGAGACTGCTCAGGCTCTTTGTCTTCAAAGTGTGACATGTGAAAATAAAGGGAGTGTTATTTTGAAGGGATAGAAATGTAGAAGTACTCAACATATGGATTATGTGGTACCCATCCTAGGCACACCCCTGTTCATCTTACTGCAGAATAGATGGGCTCTCTGTCTCTGTCTGCCTCACCATAAGGGATGCCTGCATGGATGTCACCTTTCGTATGGCATCACACAAGATTTCTGGGATCAAGCATTTCATGGCTAGAAAATGGAAGCATTCCTTGGTGGATTCAAATGAAAAGTGAGAACACAACCAGGTTCATTCCCAAAGGAGACATTGGAGGAGAATGGAGCTGGACTTATATGGTAGCATACATATTTTTGCCACATAAAGTCCAAGCTCCTCATTTTGTTAAGCTGAAAACATCACTATCAAAACATTTGGACATAATTTGTTAGAAAAATAGACACTGACACTTTTTTTTCTGTATTGATTCATAACTGGGTCATAAAAATATGACATTATTAGAGATACATTAAATAAAGATTAGATAGGAATTAATTCCCAAACCCAGTACTAAGTCCAGTAGTTGGCTGGAATGTGATGCTTGCAGGAACTTCTGTCAGGTCTGTGCTTAAGCAGTTTGGGACAATTTTTGACAGCTGGGGTTCATTCTAATTTAAATAAGTGATGACATGGTACTACATTCAGCATGGAGCACTTGGGTCATGCCTTATCATTTATTTTGTCAAGATCCTATTGGTCATGGCATATAACATCAGTCTTGGTAGGGACAGCACTTGGGAGAAAAATCTGCTTGTTGGGGATGTATTTTCCCTAGTTACTCACCATGATATCCACCTTCCTTCCCTCCTTCCTATGGATGACCTTTAAATACTCCTCCTTGCATTAGAACCAAAGAGGGTTTTCAGGCCCTGGGCAGAAAAGTGAAAGGCAGTCTAATGAGACTGCATGCTAAAGGTTGTCTTAATGTCTCCAAATATCAACAAAGATATTGATTAAGAATAATGCCAAAGGGAGTTCCCTGGTGGCCTAGTGGTTAGGATTCACACTTTCACTGCAGAGGCCCGGGTTCGATCGCTGTTCAGGGAACCATCCTGCATGCTACACAGTGCGGCCAAAACACAAAATAAATAAATGAATAAATAAATAAAAAAGAATTTAAAAAAGAGTAATGCCGGGGCTTCCCTGGTGGCGCAGTCGTTGGGAGTCCGCCTGCCGATGCAGGGCACACGGGTTCGTGCCCCGGTCCGGGAGGATCCCACATGCCGCGGAGCAGCTGGGCCCGTGAGCCATGGCCGCTGAGCCTGTGCGTCCGGAGCTTATGCTCTGCAGCGGGAGAGGCCACAACAGTGAGAGGCCCACGTACCGCGAAAAAAAAAAAAAAAAAAAACAGTAATGCCATAGAGGCCAAGGACTCCTAAGGTGCTAGACCAGCCTTGCAACAGCCGACTTCAAAAATGATTCTTCTAGATTAGCCCATCATCTATTTCTAAACTAGATGTGAAAAGGCAGAAAATTCATTGACAGGTTAAAGAAGCCAGGTGGTGAGGATTTATCAGGGAAGAGATGTTTTCTCCAGCCACCTCAAGCCAAGTGAGGGGTCTTCAGAGAACCAGTTTGGGAACTTGAGGAGTGATCCCTGGGGCTTGGGGGACAATGGACCTAGTACCCAATCCCTTCCTGGGAAAGTCTACAAATGGAAGGTCATGTCTTCCTCTTGAGGAACACAAAGTCAGGGCTACACTGAAAAGTTCTACATGTCTGGAGTGGAGGGACAAGGATGTCTGATTTTATGAGCTAACGGTGGAAGTTTTTCTGGCATCGGTCATCTTTGAACGCTCTGCCCAAGAAGCCTGCTTGGGAGGTGAAATAACCCAGCAGAGGATGGACCTGAGGAAGCCAGGATGGAAGGGAGCTCAGAGGGAAGTTTTAAGCAGCTTCCCTGAGTGTTCATCACCAACGTAAGAACTGCAGGAGAGAGATCCTTAGTGACAAGAAGACCTTCAAAGAACCCTCCAAATTTCACCCATGAGAGGAAAACAATCAGCATTGGTATCTGCTACACGCAAGGAGCATCAGGGCCAGATAACCATCTGGCCAGGAAGATGTTCCTTCCCTCTTACCATTGCTCCCTGTAGTGGAAGCTGTGGTATGCCATAGAGACCCTCTTCAGAAAAGAAAGGCTTATTCCCTCAGCTTTCAGGAGTGCTACCTGAAGATGGCCCTCAGCTGTCAGCTTTCTTTGGGGACTACCTCAGCTGAAGAAAACTGCCTTGCCCAAGGTCACAGCTCTTTCCAGGGGCGTAGCCCATACAAAGACTGATCAACATGGGGTACAAATGAATTCCCAGCCCCTTATTCCAACTCAGGCCAAGTTGAAGGGCCACCCCAGCTCCAGAGCTCCCCATTGGGTCATCTGAAGCCTTTGTTGGGATTGATTGGCCCCTCCCTTTGCCCCCTCCCTTCCACAGATGTTAATCCCCAAGGCTGTCCTTGCACAATAATCTCCACTTTAGAGTCTGCATCCTGGGGAACCCAACCTGCAACATTCTTTATTCTAATGCCTGACCGGGAGGGGCCACAAGCAGTGGTTACCAAGTGGTAGAGGAGGTGGAGCAGCCTCCCTACCCAAGAGCAGGTTTCCAGGGAGAGTGAAAGATCTGTCAACTGCATGCAAAACTGGAGTACTGTGATTCTTAGACTGAATCTTCCTAAAATTAAAAAAAATAAATGATAAAAATAAACTATGAAACATGTTAGAAGTGTCCTCTATGAGCAAGGAAAGAATGGTTCCACAGTATGAGTTTAACAGGGAGAAAGTGCACAGATGCTTTCTACTCATTTAATGATTACAGTAGAATACATGTTAGGAACCCTGGGTTGGATTCCAAGTTCTGTCACTTACTTTTATGTGACCTTGAGCACTTCACTTAACTTCTTGAAGCCACAGTTTCTAGAATATGAAATGGAGGTAATAGTAAATTACTGTGAGGATTAAATGAGAATGTATACAAAGGTCTTAGCAGAGTGCCTGGCATGAAGTAAACATTCAAACTTACTCCCTTCCTTATATACCCAGAAAAAACAAAAACACTAATTCTAAAAGATACATGCACCCAATGTTCATAGCAGCACTATTTACAATTGCCAAGATATGAAAGCAACTTCAGAGTCCATCTGTTGACGAATGGCTTAAGAAGATGTGGTATATATATATATATATATACATATGGTGTATATATAATATATATATATATATGTGGTGTATACACATACACAATGAACTAGTATTGAGCCATAAAAATAATGAAATATTGCCATTTGCAGCAACTTGGATGGACCTAGAGAATGTTATGCTTAGTGAAATAAGTCAGACTGAGAAAGACAAATACTGTGTGATATCACTTATATGTGGAATCTAAAAAATATTACAAATTAATGTCTATACAAAACAGAAACAGATTCACCGGCATAGAAAACAAACTTATGGTTACCAAGGGTGGGGGAGGGACAAATTAGGGGCATGAGATTAACAGATACACACTAAATTAGGGGCGTGAGATTAACAGATACACACTATTATACGTAAAATAGATAAGCAACAAGGATTTACTGTATGTATAGCACAGGGAATTATACCCAATAACTTGTAATAACCTATTATGGAATACAATCTGCAAACAAACAAAAAATCCCTGATTCAGTATGCTGTCCACCAGAAACAAATACAATATTGTAAATTAACTATACTTCAAAAAAAAAAACAAAACCTTGCTCCCCTCCTGAATAAAGAGCTCCTGTGGTTTTAGAAAGATCCAGGCAAGGATCTTTCGGGATAGGGAGGGTGTGGAAAGTGATGTCTCAGGTTGGGCTCTGTCTCTTCTCACATACGAAGAGTGTGACAGGGTTAATCTTAAAGAGAGTTTATCTAAATCACATACCATTTTATTTCTCATAATAAAATTGTAAATAGAAGCAATGATTCTTTGTAACTCCAGCTGGCTTGTCGCAATTTTGTCTTTTCTGAACTGTTTCATGACAATTTACATTCAATTCAGCAAAATCAGTTTTCCTTCTATGTTTGCTATGCAGGTTCTTACCTAGCTGCTGATACCTGATTTTGTTAACTTGTTTCCTATCCTCCCCTCCTTTTCTATCTGAGTTCCTGGTCTGGAGATGTGTGAGTCCTTTTGTCTCTCGTGCACACTAAGGGACTCCTTGGCCAGGTTTTCTAGTTATAACTTGTTCCTTCCCCGCTGGGTTCACCGGCCTTCCTATTCCTTTACTAGAATTTATAGCCTCCCTCATCCATCACTTGCAGGTAGATGAACACTGTGATGTCTGATGAGTGTAAGCCAGGGAGCTTTCTTCTTAAAGAATCTAAAAGCTTTGATTGCCTTTCTCTCATACTGTATACATTGGCTTTGAGAGTCTCTGTCAAGACTTTGGGAAGTGTACATATTCAGGGGTAACTGAGGATTTTAGGAAATACTTTACCATAATTCATTTTTTTCTGTCTACAAAATTCTAGTTGAACAATCATTTGGAATAACCCTAAGTATACTAATGGTTTATTATAGTTTATGCATCTATATCTGTAAAATAAATAATTGGGTGACAGTAACAGGATTAAAAGGGAGGAAACTGCATGCACCTGTTACTATGATGTTAAGTGTAACATATTCCTTACAAATCCATTCCCAATAAAGAGACTGAAGCCTGCAGAGCTTACCTTTTCATTCTGAAGCTGGGAGTACAACTGAATTATAACCCTCAGTCCAGGTGTGTGTCAGATTCAGCTGGTGAGCTTTCAGAAGATATCCTGAACATGCACCTATTCCACAGTTAACACCTTAGCTACATCAAATAAATTAGTATCTCTCTTCTAATCAGACCTTTTTATTTTAGGTTTAACTCTGTTAAACGACAGTAGGAACCAGCTTCCTACCTATAACCTACTGGATTTTCCAAACCAAGGCTTCCTAACCTTCTCATCCAAGTTATATACCCCAAACTCTGGGAATGTTTATTCTTCAACAGCATAAAAACTCTGGGAATGTGTATTTTTCAATGCCTCATTGGAAACTACTGATTTAGTACTTTATTTCTTGACATTTGATCATTTCTTAACATTTGATCATAATCGCATGTTACCTGTGGTTTCATTAGAGTTTGTCTATTTTTAAGACTGTAAGTTCATTTACATTAGGCTTTATGATTTCTCCAAATTTTGAATTCTCATGGTGGTTACCAAACCCTAAGTACACACTAGAAATTCAATACATGTTTGTCAAGTTGAAATTCAGCAAAGCCAAACTCTATCTCCCTGCTAAGATCATCTGAATGTGTAACCACATTTTCTTTTTAGAATCTTATTTTTTAATTTTTTTAACATCTTTATTGGAGTATAATTGCTTTACAATGGTATGTTAGTTGCTGCCATATAACAAAGTGAATCAGCTATACATATACCTATATCCCCATATCTCCTCCCTCTTGCATCTCCCTCCCACCCTCCCTAACCCACCCCTCTAGGTGGACACAAAGCACCGAGCTGATATCCCTGTGCTATGAGGCTGCTTCCCACTAGCTATCTATTTTACATTTGGTAGTGTATATATGTCCATGTCACGCTCTCACTTCGTCCCAGCTTACCCTTTCCCCTCCTGTGTCCTCAAGTCCATTCTCTATGTCTGCGTCTTTATTCCTGTCCTGCCCCTAGGTTCTTCATAACCATTTTTTTTAAGATTCCATATATATGTGTTAGCATACGGTATTTGTTTTTCTTTTTCTGACTTACTTCGCTCTGTATGACAGACTCTAGGTCCTTCCACCTCACTGCAAATAACTCAATTTTGTTTCTTTTTATGGCTGAGTAATATTCTATTGTATATATGTGCCACATCTTCTTTAACCATTCATCTGTTGATGGACACTTAGGTTGCTTCCATGTCCAGGCTATTGTAAATAGAGCTGCAATGAACATTGTGGTACATGACTCTTTTTGAATTATGGTTTTCTCAGGGTATATGCCCAGTAGTGGGATCACTGGGTCATATGGTGGTTCTATTTTTAGTTTTTTAAGGAACCTCCATACTGTTTGGGGTCATTTTCTCCAGTTCATCCTTCTCCTGGTTCCCGTACACCTGTAGCTGTGTTATAACATTGACCTGTCTGCTTCTCCAACCAGATGAAGCTTAACTAATTTTTAATGTTGTTTTGTTTTATCTTGTGACTCCATGGCCTAGCAAACATAAATTGCTAAAATGAATGCAATTTTGGGAAGAACTGGGGTGACTTGAGCATAACTAGAATAGAAATGTTCAAAGAGGGAAATGAAAGCTATTTAATGTGCACTGTCCATCTTTGTATATCACTTTAATAGTTTTTACAACTTGAAACCAATCCATCAGACTGACATGTTGACAGGCAGTCTTGGTTCATGACAGATTAACTAATTCTTCATCTATTACTTATTCTCTGCCTACATTTAACAAAGTCATTTGCAAAAAACAAAGATTAGAAAGATAACATCATTAAAACAAGGGCAAAGAACTAGAACCACATAATAAGGAGTGGGAGAAGGACATCACGGGCTTAGAAAACCTAAGACCAACAAAAGCTCCAGCAACTGAGCATAAAATTTAGCTCCAAGCTTTCTGAATTTCATTGTTGGGTATTGAATATGTTACATTTTACCTTCAAAAGATATTGCATAATGTACAGAAGCTATCAACAGTGCTTGGACAAGCATTGAGATGGTACACATCAGCATATATTTGTTTAAGTGATTTACTACAGAAAAAAACTACTCTAATTGCCAGGAATACTGAATATCTACAAAGCCAGTAAATTCCTTTTTAGCACAGATGAACAAGTGGGGGATGTCAGAGGTGTCTAAATACTTTTATGACATTTACTAATTCTATATTATTGATGTCATAACAATGGTTTCCTAAAAAGAACAAAAAGTAAAAGAAAGCTATGATCACTACCAGGGTGGAATAAAATTATAAGAAACCATACAAAGTACATTCTTCATGGGTGCCCAGATTCAGTAAATATACATCATTCTCACATCACTTTATTTAAGGTTAGGTTTTAGTTTTGAGATTCTAGGAATGAGTGAGAATTATGGTGTAACCTACATTATGATCAGATATTTCCTTGTTTACTGTTGAGTTGGACATACTTTATACTGGATACCATAAGAGACATACAAAAGACTGTCCCAGGTACTTATAATTGAATTTAGACTGTCAGGGTGATCTTGAAATGTTAATTCACTGTTCAATCGCTGTAGGCATGAAGGCCAAATGAAGTGGCAATTTAAGCAATTGTCTGATTGATTTAATCCATCCACATTATGAATTAGGATAATTCAGACTTTTTTCCCTCCCAGAAGCTTTTAGTTGTACTAAGCATCCAGTTAATCTTTTCAACTATCCTCTTTACTTTTTTCTCAGTATAGACATTGGCTAATTCTTTGTGACACAGCCAATCAGACGTGTTGATATGATTTATCTGTCCAGTGCTCACTGCAAAGGTCAACTTTGTGATTAAACCATAGCAACTTGACAGATCCAATTCGGCAAAGCATTTTGATTAAGTCTCACTATTGGTTGGTTTTCAACTGAGTTGGCAATAGAACCAATGTTTTTAACCCTCAGAAATATCACAGAGGTATCTGATTTGGTTCTCCTTGTGTGAATAAGATGTGAGCCTCTAACAGTATAAACTCATTCTACTAGGGTCTCATCCTGGAGGCTAGTCAACTTCTCCCACTACTCACCAGCTTCTTTCCAGCTCACTATGGGGCTCTCAGCTCAGCAGAGATGCCAGGAGCCCAAGCAAGACCAGACAGGTTTGTGTTGTGAGACGGTATTGAGAGTTGAGCCACCCTTGAGTTTCAGCCATAGTGTTGTCTCTTGTTAGCTGTGTCTCTTGGGCAAGTTAATCTTCCTGAGTCTTTGTTTCCTCATCTGAAACATGGGAATGGTTATGTTTACTTTGCAGGGTTTTTGTGAGAAACAAATGATATAATACCTTTGATGACAGTGACCAGCAAAGTAGGCACTGAAAAAAAAATGAGAACTGTTAGTCTAAAATAAGTTTGTATGCAGATAAATACACTTTGTTAATAATTTAACTTAATATTTAAAAAATCCTCATTGTCATTTTATAACTAATCAATAACAACTACATGGCTAATTACATGGGGGTGGGTTGGGGGGGAGGAGAATACGTGGAGCACTGAGGATTTTTAGGGCCCTGAAAATATTCTGTGACACTATAATGATGGATAATGTCTTTATACATTTGTCCAAACTCATAGAATGTACAATACCAAGAGCAAACCCTAAGGTAAACTATGGACTTTGGGTGATTACGATGTATCAATGTAGGTTCATCAGCTGTAACAAATGTACCATTCTAGTGAGTGATGTTGATAATGAGGGAGGCTGTACATGTGCAGAGCAGGTAGATATGGGAAATTTCTGGATTTTCCCCTAAATTTTGCTAAGAACCTAAAACTGCTCTAAAAAATAAAGTCTTTTTAAAAAAAGTGACGCAATCTTAAGCTGCTGGATCAACTTGACAACAAAGAATAGAGTATCTCTTGGGTCAATGTTTTAATATGATCCTTCAGAGTGTGAGGGTAATTAGTGAGGACATAATGCACACTACCAAGGAAGGTCTAATTATTGAAATGATTTTTTTCATCAGTAATAAACCTTTAATGAAACCTGGTAATACTTAGTAAAAATAAACACATAAAAAATAAAACGTTAAGTGCTAAGGAGTATTCACTTGAGATATTTTGATCTTATGTGGTTAAAAAAAAATCCTTTATTTAGAGTCAATGAACACAGCTTGTAGACCAGATTCTGATTTATTAGATACATGGCTTTGTGCAGGTCATTTAATCTCCATGAGCTTCAGTTTCCTCCTTTCAAAAAGCGGAGATGTTAGCAATTACCAAGGCTACTTTCAGATAATTTTTCCATGAAGTAAACATGATAAAGGGAATGAAAACATGCTACAAATGTAAATATTATGGAAATGTAACGTATTATTATTGTTATGAAAGGCTTAATAAAATACTCTGTTACGTCTTGATAATTTCAGCCTACTCTAGCCTTAATTCAGACAATGTTAACAATTTCTGGCCAATGGTATCTAAATCTAAGTTTGAAATCAATAGATGTTGATGGCTCATATATGTTTTACTTGAAAATTCTATACAGTTTGAAAGTATTATGTAAAATACCAGTAGTGACTTTACCAATACCAAGTAAAGTATTTATAAAATAAATATAAACGTTAATGAAATGCAAATTTGTTGCTGAGTGCAGTGTCTATGATTAATTAGAAGCAATCAAGGTTAATTGATAAACTGCCAATGAAAATGAATAACATCATTAGAATAACATAAAGAACATTCCTGTGCCTTGATGTTCTAATAACAATAACATAGCACTCTATACTTTATATGGTGTTTTCTTATGTATTATATAATTTTATCCCTGTAGCAATCATTTGAGGTAGTAATGATTAATCTCCATTTATTAGATAAAATTGAAGCCTACTGAAATCAAATGAAAATCATTTAGCACTGTAAAGGATCAGGTGTGGTCCCGGTTCCCAAAGAAGCCAATGTACTAATAGGATAGATAATCATAACATCTATGCTGCCTTAAGAACATATAAGAGCTATGAAAATGTATAGGCAAAAGTGCTATGGGAGTTAATTACAAATTCAATAATATTTATACATTTCAATAATATTTTTTAGTGTAATATTATCATATTGTAATTGGCCACCTTCAGAAATACTATTTTCTCTACAACAGTTTGAACTGAGTTCAGTTTCATGTAAAATTCTCTTTTGAAGGTCCACCAGAAAATTCCATATGAATGTCATAATCAATGAGTTTGGACAGGGATCCAAGAGAGAAAAAAACAATATGATTGCACCCAGGTTTATTTAAAATTGTTGAATCCATTTTGATGTCTGGCACTGTACACTAAATAGATGAAATGTGAAACAGCACAAAATCTATGCTTTGCCTGATATTTTTGATCATAAAAAATTATCTATGAATTGATTATAATGCTCAATTCAGTAGTCTGCCTGTAACACATATACTACCAGTCTATTCTTTTAAAAAATAATGATAGTAGTATCTACAGTGTTTTCCCCTAAACAGGTATAGTAAAGAAAAAAAAAATCTATTCAATATGAAAACCTGACTTGATATGGAAACCATTTGTTTAAATTCTACTACAGTGGAACATTTCATTAGTACTCTGAATTGGAAATCTGTCACTTGCCAAGGTTTGGCTATATCACATGACCTACAGTGTAATCTTATAGAGCAAAAAGCAGAGGTAGCCTTTGCAGAAGGGCAGCCTGGTTTTTCTAACACCAATATTATAAAAGATATATATATATACATATATATGTGTATATATATGTATATATATATACTTGTAATCATTTAAATTGTATGTTTATACTTTAAAAAGCAAAAGCAGTGAAAGCTAAATTGTAATAGCAAAATATGAGAGACAAGACGGTGGAATGTATAGCGTTAGCAGCCTTTTAATCATGGTTCAGATCCTTGCTTTGAAGTGGGATTCATGCCTGAGTCTCAGTTCCTTCCCTCACCAGGAAAATGGGGTGAATAACCTGTGTCTTGCAAAATAACTGTGAGATTTAGAGATAACCCACAGACTGGGGTACACATTACACAATGCAATTCAGCTCCTAAGAAAACCGATTTAGAATAACCAAGAATTGTGTGTGTTGTTTATATGTAGCTGCTTCATCCTCAAATTGACTGCTCATAGGGTTCTATTTCAACTATTATTACAATACCATCCTCTCATATGGAGACTTTAAAAGGGTATGATACACAATCCTTGCCCTCACAGAACTTCATCAAATTCCAACCCAGAATGTCTTTCTTTGAAACTATAATGCAAGGTGGACAGTTCTGGGGAACAGTTCTGCCAAGGGCTAGAGAGTTCAGTTTACCATCTGTGGCTCCCTTTAAACACTCCATTACACTTCTCTAGCTTTCAAACATTTAACAAGCTTTTAAATGGACCTGAGAAATCCTTAACACTAGTTGTTATTCAGCGTTTTGGAAAACCAAAGAATGTCTTGAAAAACGTTGATTTCAAAAATAGAAAAAGATAAAGAGATTTAATTATTAATATGCC
This sequence comes from Monodon monoceros, assembly GCF_005190385.1. Taxonomy (NCBI): domain Eukaryota; kingdom Metazoa; phylum Chordata; class Mammalia; order Artiodactyla; family Monodontidae; genus Monodon; species Monodon monoceros. The sequence continues at coordinate 28,404,348 of NW_021703774.1, forward strand.
GCCTTATTTCTAAAAAATCGTCGAGGCAGCCTGTCTTAAGTCTAGGCCTGGGAGGGAAAGCCCGGGTAAAAAGCTTTGGGGATGTAAAACCTGGCCCTGGGAGCCCGGAATCAAGAAGAGAACCGCACGGCTCTCGGGCCCCAGAGCCTTCAGAACGGAGTGGAGGCGGAGTATTTGCAGCAGGGGTCCGGAATCGCCCTCCCAGGATCCGAGGGGCGAGGCTGCTAGGAGCTACGCTCCGCCGCTGGGCTACCGCACCGGGAGGGTCTGCATCACTACACCCTCCAAAGGAAATCGTGCCAGGCTCAAGAAGACACTCGTCCTTGGGGCCATTTTCTGGGGTTGCTGGACACCCTCTGTTCGGAGTCCCCCAGGGTGGGACAAATGGGCTCCGGAGGCTGGAAGTTACTGAACTTTGAGAAAGAGGGGAGGCAGAGGTCGGAGGCGGCGAGTGGGGGAAAGGCGGGGTGATGCCAAGGAGGGAGGGGGCACGGAGACAGCGCCGACTTCTCCAGCTGCTCTTCGCTTTCAAGTAAAAATGCGAGGAGAAGACTCGGAGCCCTGCTGAGGGAAGGCTGCGGAAGGCAGGTCCGCCGCCCGGCCACCGCTGGCCTAGGCGCGCGGGGAGGGGCGGCGGACGGACTCGCAACCCTCTGCCTCCTCACTGCGCCAACCTGCAGGCGCGCGCCGCCCCTCCCCCCTCCCGCCGCCCCTCCCACTCCCACTCCCCCGCCCCCTCCCGCCGCACTCAGCCGGGGGCCGGCGTGCTGAGCGCCCGCCCGGGACCGCAGCCGCCCGCACCTTGCGCCTACGCCTAGCTGGCGGCCTCCCTCCTGCTCCATCTTTCTCCTCTCCCTCCTCCCCTCCTTTCCTTCTCCTCCCCCTCCCTCCCCGTCCGCTTCACCCCGCCCTGCCCGCGCTCGGCTCCCCGCGCCCTGCCAGCGCCCGCTCGCTCCTCCCTCAGCCCCGGCCGGCTTCTCGCACGCCCATCCCGAGCTCCCTGCGCGCCGGCCGCCGCCTGGTCATGTCAGCATGGAGATCCGGCAGCACGAGTGGCTCTCGGCCTCCCCCCACGAGGGCTTTGAGCAGATGAGGCTGAAAAGCCGCCCCAAGGAGCCCTCGCCGAGCCTGACCCGAGTGGGCGCGAACTTCTACAGCAGCGTCAAGCAGCAAGACTACAGCGCCAGCGTCTGGCTCCGGAGGAAAGACAAGCTGGAGCACGTAAGCGCGGCTCGCTCCCCCGACCGCGGCCCTGCACCTGCCACACGCGCGCCCCGGGGCCGGGCGCGGGGACCCCGCCGGCCGCCCGGCTTGGGACCGGGGCGTCCGGGTCCTACGCCCGCCCGGGGCCTCTCCAGCACTTTCCTGCCGGGAAGGAGCGGGCTGCGGGGAGGGGAGGGGAGGGGAGGGGAGGGGCGGGGCGGGGTTGTTCCCTTCCGCACTGCCTGGACCCGCACACCTTGACCTCTCCGGGCTTCCACTGCGGGGGGGGGGGGGGGTCGTTCGCAGTGCGTTTGTGGGGTGAGCAAGAAGGGGAACTGCCCCAGCGTGGCTCCAAGGAGCCGGCGTTGCACGGTAGTGGGCTTCAGAGGGGCGTTTGCTCGCGTCTTCGGGGCTATTTTACCCGGTCCGGAACTAACATGAACAAATCCGTAAAGTTGTCGCCGCTGGCATCCAGCCTGTGTCCGCGCAAGATCCATTCGAGTTTTCTGCAGCGTATCCTCTGGGATGAGCAGGTGGCGGTCCTCTCTACTTGCGCCCAGCTAGGGAGAGGTTTGCACATTGCAAGGAGAAACAGAGAAAGGAAGCGCAGGTCGCCCTGCTCCCGGGACTCGCCGCTGGAGGGTGGGGGCTGGCGAGCGGGGACCCCGTCTCCCAAAGAGTGCGTGTTTCGCCGGAAACGTTATTGGCGCTGGGGCCGAGACCCTAGGCTCGCCATTCAGGAGAGAAAAAGTCCCTGTAAAACGGCGTTTAGTGGATTCACAGTGTCAAATCTGACCCATCAGCATCTCCTTAACCAAACGTTAACATGAAACTGAGAGAGTTATCTCGAGGGCAGCACAGCTGGCTACAGAGAAAATGCCGTTTCTTTCCGCGGAGCTGCATAATCCAAATTGAGTCTGTTAATGGATTGTGGAGGTTTCCTTGTATTTGGGTCACATCGCCAATTATGATAGAAAGAACTTCTGGAACTCACACATCTACCGCCGCAAGGACCTACCCCTCCCCCGTCTCCTCCGCCCCCCACCCCCTACTCCGCGCGCTTCTCTTCTCTTGGGCATTTCAGCAGCAACTAGCTTCCCAGGAGGAAGAGGGCAAAGGAGTATTTCTCTTACCCCGTCTGAAAGGAAGGTCTTTGCCTTTTCTCTTAGGGCCTGATCAAGTCCGAAAGCGCAGGTTTAAAGATTTGAATTGGGGTGCATGCTGTCTTGTGTGTAGAGACAATATCAAATGGATGCCTCAGATCCTTAAGACCATGGAAGTAACTGAAGGAGATTTCTAGGATGCAAGTTGTTTGAAAGGCAGCAGTATCTGTTTAAAAATGCAAGCTCCACAATTAGCGAAGGAACCTGTGGTTATTAAAGAGGGGCAAATAGCATCTTCCTGTAATTTGGATCCTGATGTCGTTTTATGAGTACTAGGGAGAATGGTCTACCCTTAGGATGGTGATAGAGTATGTCTTCATTTCAGTGTCACTCTGAATATGTGTTCATTTGCAGCTTGTGCTTTTAGCTGGTCTAGTTCCTTTATTTTCTTACTGAAAATAAGTACGACTTGTTTACGACTATGTCTCCTTGAGTCACAGACATTGCACACATTATACTTAAATGGTTTCTCACTTTTAGATTTTCACTGAAAGTATTAAGTCATACAGGGTGGGCCACGGCAGCCTCACCTTTGTGGATGAGTATAGGATGCTCAGTGCCTGCTGAGGGTTAGAGACCAAGGAAAGTGAGATCTCGTTGTTTGCACATAAGGATCTATGCTTTCTTCTTCACTCAGATGCTCCAAAATAGAACCTTGTACTTATTTTTTGAAAAATTACCTCTTTTGTTATTTAAATCAAAGTAACAGTTTTGTTTGCTTTCTCAAATACATATCATGAAACATATTCTGTTCTGATATTTTCCTGTACACTTGCTTTCAGTTAGAAAGGGGGCTTTGCTTCCAGTGACATTTTTTTGTGATATTCTCTTGCCCCTTTGAAACATCTATGAACACTTTAGTGAAATAATATTTATGAAAGTGCTATGGAAAATTAAATTAGCATAACAATGTAATTTTATTTTCATTCAAGCTCATCTGTCCTATGTTGTCTACACTACGATGTTTCAAGTAGTATGATGTTAATTTCTAATTAGATATTTAAAATCTAAAAACCCATAACAGATATAACCCAGTATGTTATTGCCACACAAAGCATGAAAATGTAATGTTGACTTTATGATAGACAACATTCTGAACACATGTGACACCTTCAGATTTAGATGTTGCAGAGATTAGGATGAGTGTATCATGTGAAATTCAAAGGTGATATATGGTAGTTTGACCCCTTTGATCTGTCTAATCAAATGGATGACTACCATTTTTATTATGTTAAAAATGAATAATTATAATGGAGATCATATGCATGAGAACAGCCTACTGTTATTTTGCTCATGCTTTAAAAGCCAATCCAGTATTAAGGCCATAAATAAATTATGGCTTCAAATGGTATGCATATTCAGTCATCCCAATAACGGAGTGTGGACTCTGTCCAGACTTCAGAGGCATTGCTTAATCTGAAAGTCAATAACACAATGTAAAGTGACAGCTAGAAAATATATTTCCACTCAATTTGCTAAAAATGAGAATAGTTTACCTCTCCTTTTCTAGTTTAAAGGCTGCAGGACTAATCCCCAGATTGGACAAAAGTGACAGAAATTGAATGATTAAGGATTGGAATACATTCAACTCATCTTTAAATTTTTTTTTAACATCTTTATTGGTGTATAATCGCTTTACAATGGTGTGTTAGTTTCTGCTTTACAACAAAATGAATCAGTTATATATATACATATGTTTCCATATCTCTTCCCTCTTGCGTCTCCCTCCCTATCCCACCCTCCCTATCCCACCCCTCTAGGTGGTCGCAAAGCCCCGAGCTGATCTCCCTGTGCTATGCGGCTGCTTCCCACTAGCTATCTACCTTACGTTTGGTAGTGTATATATGTCCATGCCTCTCTCTCGCTTTGTCACAGCTTACCCTTACCCCTCCCCATATCCTCAAGTCCATTCTCTAGTAGGTCTTCTGTTGTTGGTTGGTTGATACTTAAGATGAATACCCATTAAGAAATAAATGTATGTGAGGGAATTTTCCCATTCTTAAGTCATGATTAGAAGATACAAGGAAGTTATGTTTATACCATGAATTCTAGATTTTGAACTCTACTTGTAAATTTCAGGAAAAAGTAAAATTTCTGGGCCCTGCGTAGAATGTTGTCTTATTAGCTGCAAATAGTGTCTTGGTTCTTAGAATCTTTCGCCTCCTGTTCTGCCTCGTAACGCCTATGGCTTTAGAAAGCATTAGGTTTGGGAAACAATGGAAGTCTTATTCTCTGTAGGATCCCATATTTACTTTAGGTATAATGTAAAAGTGAAGGTTATGATCTAGCAAAGAAGAGGAGCATGGGGCCACTTTTTCAACTCTAACCCACTCTGCTCTGTCAGCCCTCCCTGGGGCTGGATCACTTTGAGAGTCATCATTTAATACAGTTTGGCTATCCCAGAGGACGGTGTAACATTAGGCTGGTGTCCTTTGGTGGTATATGCCTTGATTGACTTTTTTTTTTTTTTCCACAAAGTTAGAGAGTTGCAGTGGCTACTCCGCTAAGTCGCCTGGCCTGATGTCAGTTGTGTGTGTAGAAGTTCCTGATGCTGTTTATGGAGATGGGGGTGTCTTATTTTCTCTCCCGCTTGTTCAGTTAGCTTTTGCCACAGTGTGGTTAAGAGTGGGGCTCTGGTTAGATAGGCCTGGGCAAAGGACCCACAGTCACCAGGATGTACATTCAGTCCTCCATAAGGAGTTGCAGGTTTACTGGGTGATTCAAGGAGACAGCCCATGCCTATACTCCAGTGATGCACAGTCCCCTTATGGCAGGGGCTCAGTAAGTACTACAAAAGAAATTTTTCTTCACTCTTCTCACCTGTGCAGGTTGGCAGGTGTCTTAGTTCGATCTGCTGTAACAGACTGGGTAGCTTTTAAACATTTATTTCTCACAGTTCTGGAAGCTGGGAAGTCCAAGATCAAGGCACAGGCAGATTTGGTGTCTGGTAGGGCCTGCTTCCTGGTTCATAGATAGCCGTCTTTTTGCTGAGTCGTCACGTGGTGGTGGTGGTGGTGGTGGTGATGGGGGAGCTCTCTGAAGACTATCTTGTTCATGTGGACTCCAGCCTTATTACCTGATCACCTCCCAAAGGCCCCACCTCCAAATGCCAGCCTATTGAGGATTGGATTTCAACACGTGAATTCGGCTGGGGTGGAGGGGGGCATAAGCATCCAGATATCCAATCCGTAGCAGCAGGGTATTTTCCACATCTTAGTTGCCTGGCCTGCTGGGAGCTCCATCCTGATACTTGTTTTCATGATTGTCAAGTCAGCTGAAGGGAAGCTGGTGAATCATGTAATGCCTTTCAGTACTTCTACCCAGAAGTGGTGCATCTATTTGACTCATGATAGTTGGCCAAAGAAAGTTTCCTGGCCAAGGCTTTCTTGAAAGGGGGTGAGGAAGGTGCATTCAACCAAGACCCAAAAGAAGGAGAAAGAGAACATCCATGACTAGCTCATAAGGATGACCATGAGACATAAAACTCTTAGCACAGCATATGGCCCGTGCTCAGTGCTCAACACACAATACCTATAGGTATAATTGCTGCTCAGGTGTTGCTTGGCTGAGCCTGCACTCTCCACCCAAAGAGCTTCCAGATTTCATATTTGAGATCAGCCTGCTGGAATTATAGTTCTGGACCCAGAAGTGTATGGGTCCTTTTGTCAGCAAGGCCAGCTCACCATTCCTGGCCTGTTAAGTTGCCTCTTTGCCTGGCTTCTGGTCCATTTTCTGGGGGCTTCTTTCCTGGGCCAGTGGGCCCCTGTTTGTTCCCTGCCTGGCCATTCTGAGGCTGACTCTTGTTCTCACTCTCTTTGTGGGCTCTGCTAGTGGAGACCAACTCCTTGCTCTGTCCCCAACTTCTGCTTTCCTTCCCAGCTTTGCGCTGGTGGTGATATTTATCTGCATGGTGGCTCAGAAAGCTTGTTTAAAATGGAAAGAGAAAGCAGAAGAGAGAAACTGTGAAGAGTAGAAGACAGAATCCTTAATGTTCACACTTGTAGTGAGCCCTAGTGTCTTGCTTGGTTTAGTAAGTGCCTCACTAAAAAAAAAAAAAAATTGTCTTCTCTAAGTGTGAATTTTCACACTTAAATAGAGTTTATGTTACCAGTGAATAGTAGATAAATGCCAAGTGCACACTTGCCTCCTGGAATAAATTATTCACATGATGAGCAAAGAAGAATAAATGGATTGGAGCAAACTTGGTCACCATGGTCTAGGCTCATATTATGTAATGTTATTTATGTCCCACAGAGCAGATTCATGAAAGTAATTATACTCCACAGAGCAGATCAGTAAAGCACCAAAAGACAAAGTTCAACCTAAGGGAATGCATCTTTAAAATGTACCATTAAAAATCAACCAACTAACCAACGAAACAAACAAATGAACAAGGAGAAAATATCCTTTTTTATGTTTATGTATTTTTGGCCAGACTGGATAATTTTAGTCTGGCAAACATTTAAGAACATTAACATTTACCAGGATTATTTACTGTGACTTTAGATAAACAGAATAGGCTGAGGCAGAATTCTCTGCCTCTCTAACCCATGCGTCAAGAAATGAAAGTCTAGATGTCTCTTGAGTGTGTTCTGATGCATCAGTGTTGTGTCCATTATTGTATTTGTCATTACTTGAGGTGGCATATATTTATTCTACTAATGGACAGTGGGTTGACACTTCAGTTTGTTTTGAAGAAACTTAGACTTCTTTGAACTCTGTTGGGTATGGCTTATTGAGTTATTTTAACATAATCACTGTCAGTGATATATTAAATATATTTAACTTGAGAAGCTCAAGACTACTGAAGCTAAGATTCCTTTTTTCTTCCCTTCTTCCATGTAATAGCCACTACCTATTTCCTCTGGCTAGTTTCTCTGAAAGTTTTCACTTCTCCTCACAGATTTCTGTATCTGTCTCAGGTTTAAGCCTATGTAACAGTTTCCAGTTCTTCTGTTCTGGCTCTAAAGGTCAAGAAATCTGATGAATCTTTTGAATTTCTGGAACAAGACAGTAACTATAATATGTTATGTTCTTGTACTGAATTGACTGATAGATGGCATAGTTAGGCAGAGAGAGAATTTGTGGTAAAGTAGCAACCCAGAGATGTTGCTTCAAGTGTATGTGTTGGGGACATTTAAAGTTACTGATTGTCTCAAGTTCATACCTACATAAATTGTGCTGTGAGAGTACAACATAAATGTTGAGTTACAGTTGAAATGCCACACAGTGGTTGTGAAGAGACAGACCTTTTTACCAAAAATGTATGTTTAAATTTTTCTCAGAAACAGAGACAAAGGAGCCCAGTTTCTAAAATCACAAATCAAGCTGTTAAGCAGGGCTTATGAAGCAGAATGAAGCACATGGGAAACTTTCCCAGGTGTACTTATGTACTTTGGAAAATCTCGCTGATGCCTAACATATGAAGTGGGCCCAAGCTGGACTACCTGACTGGGTATCATGGGACTGGATGTCATGGCAGTTGGGTGATAAATATGGTTTTTTATCCTCTAGAGTAGATGGTGAAACTTGTGAACATATTCTTTTTCTGAATTGAGCTATAATTGTGCTCCTGCCAATAAGTTGTTAGGGCTCTTACAGGTATAACATGAGGAATTAAATTGAGAAAATGGGACTCATTGAAGTAAAGAAAGCGCTAACTGACACACTCATCATCAACAGATATTTATTTAGAGTGACTTTTATGTGAAAGACACTTTGTTAGGAGATTATGAGGACTTTCATTCAACAAGCATTTATGTGATGTATTACTGTGTTCCAAACAGTAGAGAGTATACAAAGACCAAAGCAAGTCTTTGCCCTCTCTCAAGATGCTTACAATTTTATAAATATAGTTATAATATGATTACAGTGTTATGAATAATACAGAAAAATACAAAGTAGCATAAAACCCTGTCTTCAAAGGACTTGTTTAGACAAGGATAAAATAAGTAATGAATCCTGTCGTATATTGATTACATATTGTAACAAAGTTAAATTTATTCCAGTAATACAAAGTTGATATAAAATTCAAAAGTCAGTGTAATTTATCACATTAACAGAATGAAAGTAAACCCGTATCTCAATAAATGAAGTAAAAGTGTTTGATGAAATTCTATACTTAGGCATGATAAAATTCTCAACAAACTGGAAATAAAAGGAAACTTCATTATTCTGACAAAGAGTTTCTTTAAAAAGAATCATAGTTAATGGTGAAATATTTAAAAATATCTCCCTGGATAGTGAGGCATAGATGTCCGTTATCATCGCTTCTGTTCACCATTGTACAGGAGGTCATAACCAATGCAGTAAGGCAAGAGTAAGAATTCAAAGGAAGTAGTAAAATTGTCATTAGCAGATGACATTATTTTGTACATTTGAACAACATAAACTACAGATAACACTTAATGAATTAATAATGTCACTGGATTTATCATAGCCACTGGATACAAAGTTACTATACAAAATTAAATTATGAAAAAACAATTCCAAAATAAAACAAAAAACTGTTACCATCTACATTAGCATAAAAATATCAAATACTTAAGGAGATTGATAAGACTTCTTTTTAATTTTCTCCCAGATTGATCTATAGAGTAGATACAATTCCAATTAAAATCCCAACAAGTTTGTATATGTTGAAAAGTGATTCTAAAATTTGTATGAAAATGCAAAAGGCCAAGAATAGAGAAGACAATCTTGATGAAGAACAACTTAGTCGACTGTTTCCAGATAGCAAATCTAGATTAATTAAAGCAATGTGGTATCGGTGTAAGGATAATTGAATAGATCAATCAACAGAAAGTGCAGAAACAGACCTGTGTATATGTTATTATTGACAGGTTCTTGATTTATGACAAAAGTGACAGGCACAGAAGTGCACTGGGAAAAAGATGGTCTTTTGAAAAAATGGTGTTGAGTCAGTTGTGTATCTGTATTAAAAAAATGTGGTTTCTCTTTCACACTGTACACAAAGGTGTTCAAAGAAAGCTTCACCCTAGGCAAAGTTTTGTACTGGGTCTTAGGAGCCTAGGAAGAAGAGCTGCTGGATATAGGACTGGCCTGAACCAAGGCTTTTGAGTGGAATCTGGTCAACAAAAAGCCTGTTTGGAAGACCAGTGGGTGAACAGGTATGACTAGAGGACAGGGTTTGTTTAAGTGAGTGTTGCGTGTGAAAACACCCGCAGTGGTAGATTAGGACAAGACCACGGAGGACTTGAGGATTTGAATAGTAATAATGCTGATGATGTTCAGGTTTATTCTGTAAGCAAACAGGAGGTATTTCAGTAGGTACTTCAGTTAGCAAGTCTGGGTTTCAGAAAACCTGCTGGTGGCTCGCAGTGTTGAGGAAGAAGAGCCTGACTTGCCAGGGGGGACCAGTGTAAATTCTCTTTCAGTGGTAGGGATAGGAAGTAACAAAAAAGTATGGTGAAAAGTAGAAAAATCGAGGAACAGATGTAAGAAATACTGTGAAATGAGAGTTCATGGGGGGAGTTCCTTGGTGGTCTAGTGGTTAGGATTTGGTACTTTCACTACTGTGGCCCGGGTTCAATCCTGGTTGGGGAACTGAGATCCCACAAGCCGTGTCACATGCCCCCCCCCCCAAAAAAAACCCTGCTACTCCAGTAAACACACGAATGAAACAGCCTTATAAAAAAAAAAAAAAAGAGTTCATGGGACTTGGTGCTTGACTGGGTGTGGGGAGTCTGAGAAAGCTCATCCATTCAGCAAATATTTATTGAGTGCCAGCATGTCCCAGGAATTGTGATTGGTGTGATGGGTACAAGGATGAACAGGGAAAATTCCAGAAATGCCTTGAGAGTTGGAATTCTGCCTTACTCATCTTTGTATCTTGGACACAAGCCATTGTTATTGTCTTGATCCATATTATCAATATTATTATGATCATAATTAACTAACAGTCTAATTTCTGCTCTCTGCAAGGAGCTGAGCTTAAGGCTTGAGAAAATTCAAATGTCTGTGATTGGGCCTTTGACATCAGGTTGCATATGGTCTAGTTCTCCAGAACTCAGCTTAAATGTTTTCACTTCTAAACCTAAAATCTGGATAAATACCCCTTTTATGTTGTCCCATAACATCATGGGGAAGCATCTGTTATAGCACTTAATACACTGTTTTTTTAAAATTGCCTGATCAATTGTCTATCTTTTGACCTCGTTGGAAGAGCTTGAGGACAACAGTGGTTTCTTATTTATAACAATGTACCCTTAATGCCCAGCACAGTGCCTGGTAGACATCCAATACTGACTGACTTGACTGTTGAAACAATGAATGAATGAATATGTGCTAGGGAGGCAGGACTTATACACAAATGAAAGAATGAGGTGGCATACACTACTTACGCTACTTGACAGACAGATGCTAAGATGTTAAATGCAACAAGAGTTCAGTGGAAAGAAACACCAGAAGCTCCATGAGAAACTCCTGAAAAGGGTTATGATTAAATGTCAGCTGGAGAAGATAACAGACAAGGCTGTATCTAAACCATCTGTAGTTTGTTTGAGATTCTATCCAGTTTTTTTTTTTTTTTTTTTTTGCGGTATGTGGGCCTCTCACTGTTGTGGCCTCTCCCGTCGCGGAGCACAGGCTCCAGACGCTCAGGCCCAAAGGCCATGGCTCACGGGCCCAGCCGCTCCGCGGCACGTGGAATCCTCCTGGACCAGGGCACAAACCCGTGTCCCCTGCATCAGCAGGCGGACTCTCAACCACTGCGCCACCAGGGAAGCCCTATCCAGTTTTTTTAAGACCTGGGAAGTGAGAGTTTTAGGGACACTTTAGTGACCTATTCCAATATCTAATGCTATTGTTTACATGAATTCTTTTTTTTTAGTTTTTATTTCTATATGTCTTTGTTTTTATTTGTCAAGAAGAATATTAATTTAAAAATTTTTCACAAGTACTTTGGTCTTTTTGCTGTGTCTAAATCTCCTGGTTCATTATTTGGCCTCTGCCCTGTTCTGGCTGAGTGCACTTGATCAGAGATTGTGAGATTACTCTACAGCAGGGAATGTGTCAAAACTGCCAAAATCCCCTTAAAGACCTGCCACTCTTGATCATTAAGCATCTCCTACTATGACTTCCTGACTTGTCTGTTTCCAAACTTTTTTCATTCCCTAAGTTCTTCTCTCTGCAATCCATGACTTGTGCACATGTTGCTTAAAACCTGTCCTGTAAGATTCCTAATACATCTTTTTTTGAAAAATAAACTTTTATTTTGGAATAACTTTAGATTTATGGAAAAGTTGTAGAGATAGTAGAGGCATTTCCTATACATACCTCACCCCAGTTTCCCTTAGTGTTAAATTCCAAACTCCAGACTTCATTAGAATTTCACCAGTTTTTACTGTCCTTTTTCTGTTCTAAGATCCAATCCAAGATAACACATTGCATTTAGTTGTCCTGTGTCCTTAGTCAGCCTCTGGTCTGTGATAGTTTCTTAGGCTTTCCTCATTTTTTTATGGCCTTGACAGTTTTTGTTTTCAGCCTAATTGAGGTATAATTGACTAATAAAATTGTAAGGTATTTAAAGGTTTCCCGCCATTGAGTTAATGAAAACATCCATCACCTCATATATTTATTTTTTTTTGTGTGTGTGTGAGAACATTTAAGTTCTATTCTGTAAGCGAAAGTTCAATTATATCACAGTATTGTCATTGGTAATCACTATGTTTATATTGATCTTCAGACCTTATTCATCTTATAACTGAAAGTTTACACTTTTACCAACCTTTCCATGTTTTCCCCATTCCGCAGGCCTTGGCAACCACTGTTTTACTCTCTGAGTATATGAGTTTGAGTGTTTTTTTTTTTTAGATTTTACGTATAAGTGATATCATGTAGTATTTGTCTTTCTCTGGCTTACCTTACTTAGCATAATTCCCTCAAGTTCCTCCATATTGTTGCAAATGAAAGGATTTCCTTTTTACTCATGGCTGAATAATATTCTATATATTTGTATATCACATCTTATTTATTCATTCATCTGCTTATGGACGCTTAGGTTCTTTTCACGTCATGGCTATTGGAATTAATGCTGCAGTGATCATGGAAGTGCAGATATATCTTCAATATCCTGTCTTCATTTCCTTTGGGTAAATACTCAGAAGTGAGATTGCTAGATCATACGGTAGTTGCATTTTTAACTTTTTGAGGAGTTTGCATAGTGTTTCCCATAGAGGCTGTACCAGTTTATATTCCCACCAATAGTGCTGTAGTATTTCCTTTTCTCCGTATGTTTACTAGCACTTGTTATTTGTTGTCTTTTTTATTATAATCATTCTAACAGGTGTTAGGTGATATCCCATTATGGTTTTAACCTGCATTTCCCTGATGATTAGTGATGTTGAGCATATTTTCGTTTATCTTTTGGCCATCTGTATGTCTTCTTAGGAAAAATGTCTATTCAGATACTCTGCCCATTTTTTAAAGAGTTGTTTGTTCTTTGCTGTTGAGTTGTATGAATTCTTTGGTTATTAACTCTTTATCAGATATATGATTTGCAAATATTTTCTCCCATTTGGTAGGTTGCTTTTTCATTTTGTTGATGGTTTCCTTGCTGTGCAGAAGCTTTTTAGTTTGATGTAGTCCCACTTGTTTATTTCTGCTTTTGATGCCTTTGCCTTTGATGTCAAATCGAAAACATTATCACCAAGACAGATGTCATGGAGCTTACAGCCTATGTTTTCTTCTAGAAGTTTTATGATTTCAGGTCTTGCATTCAAATCTTTAATCCATTTTCAATTATTTTTGTGTATAGTGGTCCAGTTTCATTCTTTTGCATGTGGCTGGCCAGTTTCCCTAACACCATTTATTGAAGAGACCGTACTTTCCCCAGTGTACAGTCTTGGCTTCTTTGTCTTAAATTAACTGACCACATATGCATGGGTTTATTTCTGGGCTCTCTATTCTGTTCTGTTGATCTGTGTGTCTGCTTTTATGCCAACACCATACTGTTTTGGTTAGTATAGCTTTGTAAAATAATTTGAAATCAGGGAGTGTGCTCTTTCTTTCTCAAATTGTTTTGGCTATTTTTGGGGTCTTCTGTGGTTCCTTATGCATTTTAGGATTCTTCTCTTTGAAAAATGCTATTGGAATTTTGATAGGGATTGCTTTGAATCTGTAGATTTCTTTGGGTTGAGTGGACATTTTAACAATGTTAATTCTTCCAATCTATGAGCATGGAATAGCTTTCCATTTACTTGTGTGTTCTTCAGTTTCTTTCAACAGTGTCTTATAGTTTTCAGTGAATAGGTGTTTCACCTCCTTGGTTAAATTTATTCCTAGGTATTTTATTCTTTTGGCTGTGATTATAAATGAGATTGTTCTCTTAATTTCTCTTTCTGTTAGCTCATTGTTACTGTATATAAACACAACAGATTTTTGTTTGTTGATTTTGTACCCTGCAACTTAACTGTATTTGTTTATTTCTAACAGTTTTTTGGTTGAGTCCCTGTAGTTTTCTATATATAATATCATGTCATCTGCAGATAGAGACAATTTTACTTCTTCCTTTCCAATATAGATGCATTTTATTTCTTTTTCCTGCCTAATTGCTGTGGCTAGGACTCCCAATACTGTTTTGAATAAAAGTGCTGAGAGTGGCCATCCTTGTTTTTATTCCTGTTCCTGCTCTTAGAAGAAAGAACAATTCTAATTTTATTTATTTTAGTTCTCTACCTTTTTTCTTGGTAAGTCTGCCTAAAGGTTTGTCTATTTTGTTTATCTTTTCAAAAAACCAGCTCTTAGTTTCTTTGATCTTTTCTGTTGTCTTTTTAGTGTCTATTTCATTTGTTTCCATTCTGTTATTTGTTATCTCCTTTCTTCTATTAACTTTGGATTCAGTTCCTTTTCTAGTTCCTTGAGGAGTAAAGTTAGGTTGTTTATTTGAGATCTTTCTTCTTTCTTAATGTAGACATTTACTGTTATGAACTTCCTTCTAAAACTGCTTTTGCTGCATCACATAAGCTTTGATATGTTGTATTTCCTTTTCATGTGTCTCAATATAGTTTGATTTCCTTTTTTCAAAAAAATTTATTTTATATTGGAGCATAGTTGATTAACAATGTTGTGTTAATTTCAAGTGTATAGCAAAGTGATTCAGTTATACATGTATCTATTCTTTTTCAGATTCTTTTCCCATTTAGGTTATTATAGAATACTGAGCAGTGTTACCTGTGCTATACAGTAGGTCCTTGTTGGTTATCTATTTTAAATATAGTAGTGAGTACATGTCAATCCCGAACTCCCAATCTATCCTTTCCCCCCACCAACCTTCCTCCCTGGTAACCATAACTTCCTTCTCTAAGTCTGTGAGTCTATTTCTGTTTTGTAAATAAGTTCATTTGTATAATTTTTTTTAGATCCTGCATATAAGCAATGTCATATGATATTTGTCTTTCTCTGTCTGACTTGCTTCACTTGGTATGATAATCTCCAGGTCCGTCCATGTTGCTGCAGATGGCATTATTTCATTCTTTTTAAAGGCTGAGTAATATTCCATTGTGTATATGTACCACATCTTCATCCATTCATCTTTCGATGGCTATTGTAAACAGCACTGCAATGAGTATTGGGGTGCATGTATCCTTTTAAACCATGTTTTTCTCTGGGTATATGCCCAGGAGTGGGATTGCTGTATCATATGGTAGCTCTATTTTTAGTTTTTTGAGGAACCTCCATACTGTTCTCCATAGTGGCTCTACCAATTTACATTGCCGCCAACAGTGTAGGAGGGTTCCTTTTTCTCCACACCTCTTCAACATTTATTGTTTGTAGATTTTTGGATGATGGCCATTCTAACTGGTGTGAGGTGATATCTCATTGTAGTTTTGATTTGCATTTCTCCAGTAATTAGTGATGTTGAGCATCTTTTCGTGTACCTCTTGGCCGTCTGTATGTCTTCTTTGGAGAAATACCTATTTAGGTCTTCTGCCCATTTATTTAGTTATTTATTTATTTATTTTTGAGCCACATGACCTGTTTGTAAATTCTGGAGACTAATCCACTATCAGTTTCACCTTTTGCAGCATATTTTCTCCCATTCTGTGGGTTGTCTTTCATTTCGTCTGTGGTTTCCTTTGCATTGAAAAAGCTATTGCATTTAATTAGGTTCCATTTGTTTATTTTTGTTTTTATTTCCATTACTGTAGGAAGTGGATTGAAGAAGGTATTGCTGCGATTTATGTCAAAGAGGGTTCTATGTTTTCCTTTAAGAGTTTTATAGTATCCAGTGTTACTTTTAGGTCTGTAATCCATTTGGAGTTTATTTTGTGTATGGTGTTAAAGAATGTTCTGATTTCATTTTTTCACATGTGGCTGTCCAGTTTTTACAGCATCATTTATTGAAGAGACTGTTTTACCTCAGTTATATAGTCTTGCCTCCTTTATTGTAAATTAATTGGCCATAGGTGCCTGAGTTTATTTTTGGGCTTTCTATACTGTTACATTGATCTATATTTCTGTTCTTATGCCAGTATAATACTACTTTGATGACTGTAGCTTTGTAGTGTAGTCTGAAGTCAGGGAGCCTAATTCCTCCAGCTCCATTTTTCTTTCCCAAGATTGCTTTGGCTATTCATGGTCTTTTGTGTCTCTGTACAAATTTAAGATTTTATGTTTTAGTTCTGTGAAAAATGCCATTGGTAATTTGATAGGGATTGCATTGCATCTGTAGATTGCCTTGGGTAGTATAGTCATTTTGACAGTATTGATTCTTCCAATCCAAGAACATGGAATATCTCTCCATCTGTTTGTGTTATCTTCCACCTTTTTCATCAGTGTCTTACAGTTTTTGGAGTATGGGTTGTTTGTCTCCTTAGGTAAGTTTATTCCTAGGTATTTTATTCTTTTTGATGTGATGGTAAATGGGATTGTTTCCTTAATTTCTCTTTCTGATCTTTCATTGTTGGTTTATAGAAATGCTACAGATATCCAGCAACTTTACCAAATTCATTGATGAGTTCTTAATAGTTTTCTGGTGGCATCGTTAGGATTTTGTATGTATAGTATCATGTCATCTGCAAACAGTGACAGTGTTACTTCTTCTTTTCCAATTTGGGTTTCTTTTATTTCTTTTTTTTTTTTGAATTTTATTTTATTTTATTTTATACGGCTGGTTCTTATTAGCTATCTATTTTATACAAAGTAGTGTATATATGTCAATCCCGATCTCCCAATTCATCCTAGGGCCACCCCTCCCCCACCCTGCCTTCCCTCCTTGAGTCCATATGTTTTTCCTCTACATCTGTGTCTCTATTTCTGCCTTGCAAAGCAGTTCATCTCTACCATTTTTTAAGATTCCACATATGCGTTAATATACGATATTTGTATTTCCCTTTCTGACTTACTTCACTCTGTATGACAGTCTCTAGGTCCATCCACGTCTCTACAAATGACCCAATTTCGTTCCTTTTTATGGCTGAGTGATATTCCATTGTATATATGTACCACATCTTCTTTATCCATTTGTCTGTCTATGGGCATTTAGGTTGCTTCCATGACCTGGCTATTGTAAATAGTGCTGCAGTGAACATTGGGGTGCATCTGTCTTTTTGAATTATGCTTTTCTCTGGGTATATTCCTAGTAGTGAGATTGCTGGGTCATATGGTAATTCTATTTTTAGTTTTTTAAGGAACCTCAGTACTGTTCTCCATAGTGGCTTTATCAACTTACATTCCCACCAACAGTGCAAGAGGGTTCCCTTTTCTACATACCCTCTCCAGCATTTGTTGTTTGTAGATTTTCTGATTATGCACATTCTAATGGGTGTGAGGTAATGCCTCATTGTAGTTTTGACTTGCATTTCTCTAATAATTAGTGATGTTGAGCATCTTTTCATGTGCCTCTTGGCCATCTGTATGTCTGCTTTGGAGAAATGTCTACTTAGGTCTTCCACCCATTTTTGGATTGGATTGTTCGTTGGTTTGATATTGAGCTGCATGAGCTGTTTATATATTTTGGAGATTAATCCATTGTCTGTTGATTCGTTTGCAAATATTTTCTCCCATTTTGAGGGTTGTCTTTTCGTCTTGTTTATAGCTTCCTTTGTGTGCAAAAGCTTTTAAGATTCATTAGGTCCCATTTGTTTATTTTTGTTTTCATTTCTATTACTCTAGGAGGTGGATCAAAAAAGATCTTGCTGTATTATGTCAAAGAGTGTTCTTCCTATGTTTTCCTCTAAGAGTTTTATAGTGTCCGGTCTTACATTTAGTCTGTAATCCATTTTGAGTTTATTTTTGTGTATGGTGTTAAGGAGTGTTCTAATTTCATTCCTTTACATGTAGCTGTCCAGTTTTCCCAGCACCACTTATTGAAGAGACTGTCTTTTCTCCATGGTATATCCTTGTCTCCTTTATCATAGATTAGTTGACCATAGGTGTGTGGGTTTACCTCTGGGCTTTCTATCATGTTTGTGCCAGTAGCATATTGTCTTGATTACTGTACCTTTGTAGTATAGTCTGAAGTCAGGGAGTCTGATTCCTGCAGCTCTGTTTTTTTCCCTCAAGATTGCTTTGGCTATTCAGTGTCTTTTGTGTCCCCATACAAATTTTAAGATTTCTTCTTCTAGTTCAGTAAAAAATGCCATTGGTAATTTCATAGGGATTGCTTTGAATCTGTACATTTCCTTGGGCAGTATAGTCATTTTCACAATATTGATTCTTCCAATCCAAGAACATAGTATCTCTCTCCATCTGTTTGTATCATCTTTAATTTCTTTCAGCAGTGTCTTATAGTTTGCTGCATACAGGTCTCTTGTCTCCCTAGGTAGATTTATTCCTAGGTATTTTATTCTTTTTGTTGCAGTGGTAAATGGGATTGTTTTTTTAATTTCTCTTTCTGATTTTTCATCATTAGTGTATAGGAATGCAAGAGATTTCTGTGCATTAATTTTGTATCCTGTGACTTTACCAAATTCATTGATTAGCTCTAGTAGTTTTCTGGTGGCATCTTTAGGATTATCTATGTATAGTATCATGTCATCTGCAGTGACAGTTTTGCTTCTTCTTTTCCAATTTGTGTTCTTTTTATTTCTTTTTCTTCTCTGATTGCCGTGGCTAGGACTTCCAAAACTATGTTGAATAATAGTGGTGAGAATGGACATCCTTGTCTTGTTCCTGATCTTAGAGGAAATGCTTTCAGTTTTTCACCGTTGAGAACGATGTTTGCTGTGGATTTGTCATATATGGCCTTTATTATGTTGAGGTAGGTTCCCTCTGTGCCCACTTTCTGGATAGTTTTTTTTATCATAAATGGGTATTGAATTTTGTCAAAAGATTTTTCTGCCTCTATTGAGACAATCATATGGTTTTTATTCTTCAATTTGTTAATATGGTGTATCACATTGATTGATTTGCATATATTGAAGAATCCTTGCATTCCTGGGATAAATCCCACTTGTTCCTGGTGTGTGATCTTTTTAATGTGTTGTTGGATTCTGTTTGCTAGTATTTTGTTGAGGATTTTTGCAGCTATATTCATTAGTGATACTGGTCTATAATTTTCTTTTTCTGTAGTATCTCTGTCTGGTTTGGGTATCAGGGTGAAGGTGGCCTCGTAGAATGAGTTTGGGAGTGTCGCTTCCTCTGCAGTTTTTTGGAAGAGGTTGAGAAGGATTGGTGTTAGCCCTTCTCTAAATGTTTGATAGAATTCACCTGTGTTTACTGTGATGTTGGACATATATTTGATTCTTAGTAAAAATTTCTTAAACTTAGTTTAAAAAAAATTTTTTTTTTACTGTAAATACAGAAGTTAAGATGATGGCTTTCTTTTATAGTCACTAAAGAGGAACTATGTCTTTTATATTTGTCTTGGAAAATACTTCTCCGTAGTGTTCATAAAGTACTATATTCCTGGGAAAAGAAAAGAAAAAGAATTCACCTGTGAAGCCATTTGGTCCTAGACTTTTGTTTGTTGGAAGATTTTTAATCACAGTTTCATTACTTGTGATTGGTCTGTTCATATTATCTCTTTCTTCCTGGTTCAGTCTTGGAAGGTTTTACCTTTCTATGAATTTGTACATTTCTTCCAGCTTGTCCATTTTATCAGCATATATTTGCTTGTAGTAATTTCTTATGATCCTGTGTGTTTCTGTGGTGTCTGTTGTGACTTCTCCTTTTTTATTTCTAATTTTATTGATTTGAGTCATCTCCCTCTTTTTCTTGATGAGTCTGGCTAAAGGTTTATCAATTTTAGTTATCTTCTCTAAGAAGCACCTTTTAATTTTATTGATCTTTGCTCTTGTTTTTTGTTTCTATCTAATTTATTTCTGCTCTGATCTTTATGATTTCTTTCCTTGTACTAACTTTGGGTTTTGTTTGTTCTTCTTTCTCTAGTTCCTTTAGGTGTAAGGTTAGATTGTTTATTCGAGAGTTTTCTCATTTCTCTATGTAGGATTATATTGCTATAAACTTCCCTCTTAGAACTGCTTTTGCTGCATTCCATACATTTTGGATCATTGTGTTTTCATTGTAATTTGTCTCTAGGTATTTTTTGATTTCCTCTTTGATTTCTTCAGTGATCTGTTGGTTATTTAGTTACATATTGTTTAGCCTCCATGTATTTGTGTTTCTTATGTTTTTTCCCCTGTAATTTATTTCTAATCTCATAGTGTTGTGGTTGGAAAAGATGCTTGATATGATTTTAATTTTCTTAAATTTACCAAGGCTTGCATTGTGCCCCAGCATATTGTCAGTCATGGTGAATGTTCCAAGTGCCCCTGAGAGGAATATGTATACTGCTGCTTTTGGATGGAATGCTCTATAGATATCCATTGTCTGGTCTAATGTGTCAGTTAAAGCCTGTGTTTCCTTATTGATCTTCTATCTGTATAATCTGTCCATTGATGAAAGTAGAGCTTTAAAAGTCCCCTACAATTATTGTGTTACTGTTTATTTCTCCTTTTATGACTGTTAGTATTTGCCTTATATATTGTGGTACTCCTCTGTTGCCTGCATACATATTTACAATTGCTATATCTTCTACTTGCATTGATCCCTTGATCATTATATACTGTCCTTTGTTTCTTATAACAGTCTTTATTTTGAAGTCTATTTTATATGATATGAGTATTGCTATTCTAGCTTTCTTTTGATTTCCATTTGCATGGAATACCTTTTTCCATCCCCTAACTTTCAGTCTGTATGTGTCCCTAGATCTGTAGTGGGTCTCTTGCAGACAGAATATATACAGGTGTTGTTTTTGTATCCATTCCACCAGCTTGTGTCTTTTGGTTGGAGCATTTAATCCATTTACATTTAAGGTAATTATTGATATGTATTTTCCTATTGCCAGTTTCTTAATTGTTTTAGATTTTTTTTTTTTTTTTTTTTTTTTGCGGTACGCAGGCCTCTCACTGTTGTCGCCTCTCCCGCTGTGGAGCATAGGCTCCAGACGCGCAGGCTCAGCGGCCATGGCTCACCGGCCCAGCCACTCCACGGCATGTGGAATCTTCCCAGACTGGGACATGAACCTGTGTCCCCTGCATCGGCAGGTGGACTCTCAACCACTGCGCCACCAGGGAAGCCCTCAGACTGCAGCTTTTAAGATATAAAAATTGGTCTCTTTCAGGGAAAGACTGGAAGATAGGTATTTCTCTCTGCTGCCTCTGCTCTGAGCCCTAGCCATAGTGAGTTCTCATGAGCCTGTTAAAAAGTGCTTTTGTGTTTGCTATAGCCTTGTGAGTCTCGTAGATG
The DNA here is from genome assembly GCF_005190385.1 of Monodon monoceros. Classification (NCBI taxonomy): domain Eukaryota; kingdom Metazoa; phylum Chordata; class Mammalia; order Artiodactyla; family Monodontidae; genus Monodon; species Monodon monoceros. The sequence continues at coordinate 28,425,425 of NW_021703774.1, forward strand.
CAAGCCCTGTTGGCTTTCAGAGCTAGGTGTTTTGGGAGCTTGTCCCTCTGGTGTAAGTCTTAGAAGTTGGGGTGGTAGATGCTGGGTCCAAACCCTTCACTCCTCAGTTGAAGCTAGGAGTTGTGAGTTTCCTCCTGATTGATCAGTGTGTCTCAGACTTTCTTACCATTTCATAGTGGTTTTTATCTCATTTGCCCAGTGTGAAGGAGTTGCTCAGCTGTTTCTGGATTCTTTCAAAGGCAATTGTTCCATGTGTAGCTACAGATTTGGTGTGACAATTGGAGGAGGTGAGTTCAGGAGCCTCATATGTTGCCATCTAGGACTGGAACCCATGACCTTGACAGATTTAAGGAGCACTGCTCAGTTCTTTTGTAGAATGTCCCTCACTTTGGGTTTGTTTGATTTTTTTTTTCTTGAACAGACTGATTATGGGTTTTTAGAAAGAATACTTCAGAGGTGAAATGCCTTTCTCATCATATCAAGGGGTATATGTTATCCGCATGACATTACTGATAACGTTAATTTTGATCACTTGGTTAAGGTAGTGCTTTCCTGGCTTCTCCACTGTAAAGTTATTGTTTTCCCCTTTCCACGCACTAAAATTTGTAAGTGAGGCATTCAATGCCAGATCCCCATACTCAGCAACTCCTAGACTAGGGAGTAGCTGCATTTATTATTTGGAATTTTTCTGTAAGGAAGATGTATCTCTTCTCCTCCAGTATTTATTGTTCGGTCACTTATTTTATCAGTAGATCTGTTGGATATTTATTTTATACTGTGGGTAGAATCCAGTTCTATGTTTTTTATTTTATTCCATAAATTGTTCCTGCTTTGGCTCTTGGGAGCTCTTTAAGTTTGTCTCCTGTGTCCCTTGGAAATGTCCCTATCTTTATATTTTTTGAGTACTTCCCTTCTGGTACTACAAAATGCTACAAGCTTATCTTGTATTTTTCTTGTCTCTTCCTAATACATTCTTAAAGATATTTTTTCATATATATGTTTAAAAAGGAGATGTTTCATTTTTAGTTCCAACTAGGTTCACTCTTAAAAGGCTCTAATAAGAGAAATACTTAGTAGTTTTATATATAAGCGAAAGTTCAAGACACATATTTTGATAAAGATGAACATCATCATTTGAAATATTCATCAAAGTCCTGAAATATCTTATTTATAACCCCACCCATAAATTCTCATTCAGATGATGGAAAGAAATCTTACACTAAGCAAATGATAGGGCACGCTGAGTGGTACAGTGACTTTATGTCATATCCTAATATTGTGTGTGATGTGTATGTGTGTATGCATGTGCACGCACACACACACACACCTCTTTGTGTATACAGATATTCTCATTCTTTCTTTTTTCCAAGGTCAGTGGTCTGTTGTTGGAGAATCAAGTTCTGCACTTGGGCATCAATAACTCCTTCCCCTGGTTTCCAATTTGGCATTATTTTTCCAACTTGTTTTTTCATGCTTAGATACTGGACCTGTGTGTAGAAAAGGGGTCTTCCATTGTCAGCCGTCGTGGTTCCCTATTTTCTGAGCCAAGATACAATCTTCTGAGATTTTAAATCCCCTTTGAAAATTTACTTGGAATCTTTTCAACATCAGCCCACTCACGCTAAGAAAACATCTCCAAGCAGAACCAAGAAAAGAATGGGCAAAAAGAAAAGGAAATATGGTGAGAAAGGCATTGAAATGCTTGGTAATTGTAGCACTCCAAGACAGACACACTTTTGGTGTGGTATCTCAGGAGTGTGAAAGTGTGAAGCATGTACCTTTGTCTTTGGAGCCTCCCATCTCTCATTTCAAGGTGAGTATTGCTCACTCTAGTCAGCCTGCATACCCGTGCTGCTCCTGACAAGCCACAAAGTAATTCGGCTTTCTCATCCTTCTAAGTTCCTATTTACACCGCAAATGTAGGCATATTGGTTGCTTATTCATAAGGGTATCCCTGAAACCCCCAAATGAAATTATCATTATGGTTATAGCTTTTTCACTCTAGAAAATACTACGAAAAAGTGGAGTAACGGCAAGGTAACAATACCTAGGGATTTGCTGAAAGTGGCTTGTGAAAGAAGTGCTTTACCATCACTTTGCCCATTTTCTTTAACAAAAACACAGATCAATAGGGAGACCGTATATCTTCTGAGTGTAAAGGAGGAAGAAAGAAAAGTAGTTGCTCAGGGGCCATGTGGAGCAGATGCAAATGAATTGGCATTAATACTGATGGAGCATCAACAATGAGCAGTGTTCAGGCAGGCATTCAAAAGAGGCAAGCCCTTGCTCGCTATGACTTATGTATAGTTGTCTTATTATATTAGGATAACTTTTTCTACTTAGATACTTCACTTTACCTAATTTTATATTGGGTTTAGAAAAACTGTCACAGAATTGGCATTCAGTTCAAGGGAAGAAAGTTGGTAGGTCTGGGTAGAATATCATGTGTTGAGGGGTTAGTAAGGCAGAAAAGTTTGCAGATTGAGATAAACTACTGGGGCTGGAAAACGTATTCACCTTAATTTAGTCTCTTATCTCTTTCCTTTTTTTAAAAATGACAGATGCTTCTTTTTTTTTTTTTTTTTTTTTGTGGTACACGGGCCTCTCACTGTTGTGGCCTCTCCCGTTGTGGAGCACAGACTCCGGACGCTCAGGCTCAGCGGCCATGGCTCACGGGCCCAGCTGCTCCACAGCATGTGGGATCTTCCCGGACCGGGGCACGAACCCGTGTCCCCTGCATCGGCAGGTGGACTCTCAACCACTGCGCCACCAGGGAAGCCCACAGATGCTTCTTGAAGGCACAGAGCATGTGAAAATCTTGCCAAAGTGGCAATTTTTAAAGGGTCTCAGTGCTTCTGATTGGGAGCTTCAAATGATACATTTGGTTATTTTCATTTGTTCACATAATAAAAGGTTTGTGAGAATGAACCTATATTTCCTTTGCTTAGAAACCTACTATTGGTAACAAAATATTTGAATAGAATTGCTGGTCAACAGTTAAAGGAAATGGATTAAAAAATTCTTCATTGATAAGATTACTAAAAAGGAAAGTTAAGTGACTTTTATGGAGAGAGAATAATGACTCCTTATATTCATTCATGAAATTTAATTCCCACTACAATAAGTAGACCAGTATCTAATCTAGCACCTATTCTGGATCTCTTGCTTCCGTGTTTCTGCACTAACACACGAGAAGATAAACGGGCTTTAGGATAACACTGTTGGGTGGTTGGTTGTTTTATTAATCCCGAAAGACATTTCCCTTTTGGTATGAGCAGAGTAGGTTTCTAGTTACATTTAGAACTCTCTTGTTTCAGCCAGTGGACTTGTTTCAAAGAGGAAGAGACTTATTAATATGATCTTTGCCAGATACAATTCCAAGTAGTTGTCCAATCTGAGAAAGTTATTAGGTGAATGGATTTATTGTTGCATTAACATTTATTTCTATAACTTAGGGTAGGTATCAACAAGGTAGGGACAATCACATGGATAATTTAACATTTTATTCACTGTCACCATCTCTATAATGAAAGGACTATCATTCTAACAAGGAAGGGTATTTCTAGTACAGCACCTCCCTAAAAAGAGCTGGGAGTTACAGCAAAGTTGTGTTGAAATGTAGAGGCTGGATGGCTAACTGGCCTTCTACAAAACACCCACATTTAAGAGTTGTGTCTCAAAAGTTTATAAATTACCACAAAAAATTGAACTTCAGGGTTGCTTGTGAAAAATTTAGACCAAATATATTAAATCCCTAAATGCCAATGTCTTGCTGTTCTTACAGCTTTTCTTAATCAGAAGCGAAATTTTGAGTTTTAAGAATGTGGTAATCAGGGATAAAAAGAATTTTAGACATTAGCTTTGCTAAAAGCTCACTCTTCTAAGTAGCTTGACTGTCTGAGGAGAGATAATGAACTCCAGAGGCAGACTTTTCTATCTGGGAGATGGTGCCCTTGCCAAGGGTACTACTATTTTCTGCTGCCCGCAAAGCCACTGGATTCACCGCTCACCCCTGGTGCAGCCCCCATTGAGGTGATCTTTGTACTGAGATGCTGCTCTGCTCTTCTCAAAGATACTTCTAAATACTGAAGCTGGTGCTGCCTTGAGCCTGGCATTGCCTGACTTAATATACCAACTTCCTGGAAGCTGACTTATGTCATTTCACTAAAGCTACTCTGGTAAGTGGCAAAGGCTCTCTTCATCTCAGTATTGTGCTCCACACTGAGCCCTTGTTTCAAAGTAGTGCTGCTTTATGCTTCCAGTGCCTTTGAGATGTTCTGTGGAAACACCAACTTTACTCTTACTGCCCCCTTCTCTCCCTAGGACCCTATTACTTCATGGAGACGAAGCCTTAAAGTAGAGCTGAGGGACAGAAAGTGTGTCTTTCTCACAATTGCCCCTTTTCTCCAGTGCCCAGGGTATATCCTGATTTCTTATTCTTCATTTTTGGATGAATTACTTCCTGGGAAGCTCATTGGTCCTTCTGCTCCAGCCCTTGGCCCTTCCCTAGTATGTACCAATTGTACAGTCTGCCTGAGCTCAGTCCTAAAGCTCCCTCAGGCCACTGTCTGAGAATTTTATTTTCTTCCTTAAAGTTAAATCTTCATTGGGCAACAAACGTGAATGGCTCAGTAAAGTGAGATTTCCCAGTCAAATTGTTCTTACACCCAGGGCTCTCCAAAGAGAGAACAGATAGCATTTAATTTAGATTTAATATCTGTATACAGTGAGAAGTTACAGGATTATTAACTTACCAAAGAAAAGCTTCAAACCACCAGAGGTTGTTCCCAGCATTAAAATTCTATATGTAAATGCTTGCACCATATTTGCTGTTTACCAGTTGATTCTAGTGCTCCAGAACTTTATTATTTTTATATGAATGGTAACAACATCTCTCATGAGTTCTTGAGGAAAAATGGGAACTTTTATACTGTCTCAAGCAAGTGCTATATGTTTGTTTTCCATTTTTTTTTAAAGTCTCTTTACTACTTTTCATTTTTAACTCTTACACTTCCATTTGTACTGCTTTTATTATGCCATCATTCTGTTTAGTGTACTGGTAGCAGAAGTCTGAGAAAGGTAATGATTTCTCAGCAGATTGGTTGGCGTGCGGGTGTGGAAGTGATTGGGTTGTATAACCATAAGAAAATACCTTCACGTATCACCTTAACTTTCATCTTGAGGTCAGATGATGCCCTTTTATTTTATTTATTTATTTTTTCAGATGATGCCATTTTAAATTCACAGCTCAGTTAGTAGGTAACTCTTTCTCTTGTCCATTACATGGAACCATAGGATCCAAAGAGATAACGCCCCGGAACCTTTCCATGATGTCTGCAGAACACAATACAATCATAAGTGTATAAAGAAAATGTGCCCTTCACAGCTTCCCGTAGAAATGCATCTTAATTCAGAAAGCTCCTCTGATGACTAATTAAATCTTCTTGTTACAAATAAACCCATTTCCCCATTGTTCTTTCCTTCTCAGTACAGAATGAAAAGTATTGACTATTGACAGTAGTTTTTCTTAATGGGGAGAAGCATCAAAATATCAGTTTAATTTCATATGAAATGTTAATTCTCCAAATTTTAAGTCATATACATCACTGCATTTCAGCAGAATTATGATTTGTAAGAAAAATTTAAAAATTTATAATAATTAGAAAAATGAGTTTTAAAAAAGTCTATATGAAAAATTGAAACATAAGGAAAATCGTGTTTCACCTAGGGAAAAATATGTTTTCCCCAAGTATTCAAATGGCTTTTTTAGAGAGATAAATTTCTAAAGTGGAGGTCAATAAACATATGCTAAAAAGTAAAATTAAGCTATAACCTTGTTTTGGGTGAGAATTTAGAATTTATTTTTAGATGTTACAGTATAAGAAGTACTTTTATAGATGGAGACAGTAATTGCAAAAGAACACCATGCTGATAATTGCCCTGCAGTTACAGATTTAGTTTGTCTAGTTTGAAAATGAATTGAAGAACTTTCTTGCTCTACTCTAGAATGATGAATCCGAAGTGGACCCTATGGATTGCAGAAAACTACAGGTTGGTTTCTCATGCTTGTTGGAGTTTAACAGGCTCTTGAATGATACTAGTTGACCCCATATTTGCCCACTTAAAAAACAATTGTTAAAGAATTTTTATTGGAGTATAGTTGCTTTACTGTGTTGTGTTAGTTTCTACTGTTTCAAAGTGAATCAGCTATATGTATACATATATCCCCTCTTCTTTGGATTTCCTTACCATTTGGGTCACCACAGAGCATTGAGTAGAGTAACCTGTTCTCATTAGTTATCTGTTTTATACATAGTAGTGTATATATGTCAACCCCATTCTCCTGATTCACCCGCCCCCATCCCCCCTTGGTATTCATGTTTTTTATTTACGTCTGTGTCTCTATTTCTGCTTTGTAAATAAGATCATCTGTACCAGTTTTTTCAGATTCCATATATATGCGTTAACATACGATATTTGTTTTTCTCTTTCTGACTTACTTCACTCTGTATGACAGTCTCTAGGTCCATCTGCATCTCTACAAATGACACAGTTTCATTCCTTTTTATGGCTGAGTAATATTCCATTGTATATGTGTGCCACGTCTTCTTTATCCATTCCTCTGTTGATGGACATTCAATTTGTTTCCATGTCCTGGCTATTGTAGCATTGAACATTGGGGTGCATGTGTCTTTTTGAATTATGGTTTTCTCTGGGTAGATGCCCAGTAGTGGAATTGCTGGTTCAAAATTGCTATGTTGAAGACAAATCAACTGGCTGCTTTCGACAGAACTTTTTTAAAGACTGGAGTAACTATAACAATACATTTTGAGAGGCACTCTAGACTACAGTTGGTTTGAACTTCTTCTTTAAGGCAATTAGACCTTCCTCCTCTTCCCACATTGATTTGTTTAACCTCTGTTTACCCTACATCAGAAAGGCCTACATAAAATTACTTTGTGTAGTTTTCTTTTGTGAGAGAAGAAATGGCAAGCATGTAATATTTAAAAAAAGGGAAACAAAACACAAAACTAGAAAACACATGCTTATTTAGTCTGTATCACTTATGATGAGTTCAACCTTAAGTAAGAGAAGAGAATACATAAGTCAGAATGTCTTAAATAGTAAGGAAGTTTATTATCTCACATAAACTATTTGAAGGGCTGAATAATTCAGCAGCCCAACAACATGGTCAAGGTCCCTGGGCTCTTTTCACCCTTTTTGCTCTGAATCCCCAATGTCTGACTTCTGTCTCAGGTTATAAAATGCCATCAACAGTTTCAGGAATCATATCCTCATAAAAAATATTCAAAGGTCAGAAGAGAGCAATGTCTCTATGTCCCTTTTTAAGAGCAGTGAAATATTTCTCAAAAGTTCTTTCCCCATTGAGCTTACCATCATGTGTTGTTGGCCTGGGGCTTCTCCTAAACCAGTCACTGGCAGGGGAAATGGAAAGCTTCCCATCCTAAGGCTGGGTGATCTGGGTTTCCCTGAAGCACTTGCCTGCTATACAACTGATCAAAAGTGGGGGCCTCTTTCTCAATAAGATGGAGGAAGAGAGGGGAGTGGTTATTGAGTGGGCAGTTAGACCTGTCACACAGCCCTTTATCCTACATCTCCATTTTAAATTTGCATAAGTCGGGAGATACACATGCTCACACACATGCACGTACCCACAAACATACAGTTATATATGATTTAACGAGTCATTTTTAATTTTCTTGAGACTTGACTGAAATAATTAAGAAGTCCAAGAAGGACTGACTTATATTTAGCAGTGTTGTTTTGTTGTCCTCTAAGTATTTGAAAATTAACAGTCTTGTTAACGGTAATCAGAATAGATATTTGGTTATAGAATTCTATTCTGTTACTGTTCTGCATAAACAGACTCTATTTAAAACGTTTTACGTGAAATCCTTGAAAGGGGCAATATATGTGCTTGGTTATTGATTAGATTTGGGGAGTACTCAAGAGAACTAGCCCTGGATTGCTCAGTTTCCTCTGTTAGGTAACTTCCTAGATGGTGGCCACCAACTTTGTAAGCCCAGGGACAAGCACAGAGCTTGAGGGGAAAGATAATGTTATGTTTTGAATATGTTAAATTTGAGGGTCTTGTGAAGCTGGAGTTATCTAGTGGAGAGTTAGATGTTTGTCTGAAACTCGGGGAGACGTCTGGGTAGCAGAGATAGACTTAGGAGTCATTAGTAACTGGTGGTAGCTAAAATCATGAGAGTAGATGAGATTGGCAAGTAACCTGTGTCTTAGTATCTTAGAGTACTTCCAGGTTTCTATCCTCCCCTCTTTCGTTTGATACTTTCAAAGTGAATATATCTTAATTTTAAATTAACAAACAAGAATTAGGAAAGTAAATCTTTTTTACTTCTTTTCCCCTCACCATATTATACATTCCAAAGCTCAAAAGAAGTTCTTTCTGGATTTTTCCTTTATTCTGCCACCTTACATATCTTTGAATTCCATCAAGAAGTACTTGGTCCCATGGCATATGCAAATGGGTTTGGTTTTAATTCTTTTTCTTTATTAACATTGATAAAGAAGAATTTACAGTGTTTGTGTCAATGAAACAGAGATAGATGTCTGCCCTAAAGTAGACAGAACTATAAATATGGCAAACTAAGGAGGGAGGAGGATGAAGGTCTTATGAAAACCTGTGGGGTTTATAATAATAGTAATAATAATAATAACACATTAAAATAATATGAGTTATTATTATGCCTAATATGGTACAGAGGAGAAGTGTGCAGTATACTCAGAGATAATCCAGTCTGACTGCTTTGCCCTCTGGTTTGAGATGTCTGAGCAAGCTGGTGGTGAGTGAGGGAATTTAGGAGGTTCAGACATGGTACGGTATAATTTTGAATCCCTTGGTAAGTAAGTGATTCTTTCTTAAATCCTCTTGTAATTTGGCTGATTTAGTGAAGGAAAATCTCAGTTCAGTGCTAATGAATCTTAAACAACTGTCTACTAGTAAAGTCATTTTATAATAAGACAGGGAGAAAGGGAGGCAGGCAGACACACACACACACACCCATAGCCATATTCATCTTCCATTTACGGTACTGATACAAAATTTCTTTTCCTTTTTACATAAATATATTTCAGTTAAAAAAGCGAGTTGACTTAAAGAAAAGTATAAAATAGCAACACTATAGGTGGTATGTGAATGTGGCCCCAAGTAACTGTCCCTAATCTTCCAGATGTCTTGCCAGTTAAAGATTCCACAGTAACCATCTCTTGAATGGAGTCCAGCTCATGGACCCTTAATAGTTTATCCTCCACCTGACCTACCTTATTACTGATGACATCCTAGTCTACTACCTCAGCTTTAGATGTCCAAGACTCCTGGGCTGTCAACCTTTGCTCATTCTTTTCTACCTCCTTCTCCTGATCTGCTCACTGCAGGAGTTAGATTCCAAATCCCACACATATGACTAAGCCCTACTATAGTGCCTTAGTCTCTGCCTGCACCAACCCTCAGAACTTTTTTGCTTTTATGAAATTTCTATTGCATCTTTGATCACTTTCGCTCCCATTGTTTCAGGTATTTTTCTGTAACCACCAAGTTATAGCATAAGTTTCTTGATGACAGAGATAGTATTTTATACTTGCCTATGGATACTGTGCTTATTAGCACAATGTTAGACTAGTTTATGAGAAATGAATGTTTAACTGGTTGACCAAATAAACTCTGCATTTTCTAAAAACTGGTCTTGCACATAGAAGTGCCCCAAAGGATGAGTTTTGTTTTTTAATACGCTGGTTTTAATACATGGCCACAAATTTTTGTCCCCATCCCTTAAACCTGGGTAGCCTTGTGACTGCTTTGGCCAATATACTATGGCAAAAGCTACACTGTGTGACTTCTAAGGCTTGATAGTCAAAGGCCATACAGCTTCTGGAACATCATTCTTGAAGCTCAGAGCCACAGTCTAAGAAGTATGACTGCCTTGGCATGCTGTAAAGAAGCCCAGACACATGTAAGAGCTCCAGCTGCCTGTCCCAGGTGAGCCCAGGCTTTGGTCATTCCAGCCAAGGTTCCGGACATGTGAGTGAAAAGACAGCTAGATGATTCTCCTGTTTAGCCATTCAAGTCACCCCCAGCCATTCAAGTCTTCCCAAGTTGAGGCGATAAATATACTTAAGGAGAGATTCCTGCTGTGCCCTTCCCAAATTCCTGACCCACAGAATCCATGATCATAATAAAATGGTTGTTACTTTATGCCTGTGAGTTTAGGGTATTTTATTGCCTAGCTATAGATAACTGGAACATTTACTTAAAAAGAGGTCATAAATCTTCATAGTTCATCCCCTGTGTAGCCCATCTTACTGCTACTTCCATTACACTAAAACAAATAAACCACCCCCCCCCAAAAGCAAACAGACCAAAATATAAAGAAAAGGAGAAAATCTTGAAAAAAAGAGAAAAAGGGCAGAAAGAAAAGGCCAAAGATACAATGATACAGATATAGATGTAGGTATAGAAGCATAGATAAATATAGATAACTATAAAGATGTAGGTATAGATAGATAGAGCCTCAGGTACATTATTAATGTAACTCTTTATTAGTAGATCTTCTTTCCAAATTCTTTATAACATCAAATCTACATAGTTAAGCCCTTTGCTGCAATTATTCTTCTTCTTGCTAATTTTTGTTTCTCCATGGAACCTACTCGTATTAGAGCCTGAGCAAAGAAGCAAGTATGTCCAAACTTTTCCCTTAATTGACTTCTCTCAGATATTACTGTGCAGTAAACACATGAAAATGGCTCATTTCACTAACAATCAAATAGATACAAGTCAAAAGAATAGTAAAACTTTTAACTTTGGGGGGACAGTAAGTTGTAAAAACTTTTGTCTAAAAATTTGGCAACATCAAAAGAATTAACACTGTTAATATGCTTTCACCCAGAATTTTTTCTTTAATAAATTTATTTTAAGGAAACTGTTATATATGCATGAAAATTTTCTTTTAGGATGTTTGTCACAACATTCATTCTTTCAGTCATTTAGTCAACAGATACTTATTGACGTTATGGTTCTGACACCAATTTGATGTGTTGGTTCTTTCCTCGCTAAGCAATCTCCGACATCCACTGGCTGGGTGTCCTACAATTCAACTCAATGATAACACCATCTACCTAGAGATAATGTCAGATCCTACAGGTTAAGGGCTCAGTTGCACAAGACTGTCCCTCTCATTTCAGATGCCAGAAGTCTGCTTCTGACCCACTGGCTGCTATAAAGAGGTTCTCACCCTCCTTGGGGTTTGATTAATTTACTCGAGCCTCTCACAACTCAAGGAAACTTTTTACTTACTAGATCACTGGTTTATTATAAAAGGATACAAGTCAGGAACAGCCAGATGGAGGAGACACAGAGGGCAAGGTATGGGGAAAGGACTCGGAGTTTCCATGCTCACTGGGCACGCCACTCTCCCCAAATCACCACCAACCTGGAAGCTCTCCAGACCCTGTCTTTTGGGGTTTATATGGAGGCTTCATTACATAGGCTTGATTGATTAAATCATTAGCCATTGGTGATTGATTCAGCCTTCAGCCCCTCCCCTCCCCAGAGGTGGGGGGTGGTGGTAAGACTGAAAGTTCCAGCCTTCTAATCACAAGGTTGACTCCTCTGGCAACCAGCTACCACCCTTAGTTGATTTCCAAAAGTAACCTCATTAACATAAGCAAAAGACACCTTTACTACTTTCATCACAGGAAATTCCAAAGGTTTTAGGAGCTCTGTTCCAGGACTGGGGATGAGATCAAATATATACACTCAGCCCTCTGTATCCACTGGTTCCAAGTCTGCAGTCAACCAACCTCAGATGGAAAATATATTTTGAAAAATTCCGAAAAGTTCTAAAAAGCAAAGCTTGAATAGTTGCCACGTCCTGGCAACTATTTACACAGCATTTATGTTGTATTAGATTTTATAAATAATCTAGAGATGATTTAAAGTATATGGGAAGATGTGCATAGGTTATATGCAAATACCAAGTCACTTTATGTAAGAAACTTGAGCAGCTATGGATTCTGGTATCTTTGGGGCTAGAGGGGTGTGTTGTTGGTGGTGGTGGTCCTGGAACCAATCCCCCTTGGATACCAAGGGACAACTGTATTTCTTATTATAAGGCACAATATCACAGCCATCTACCCTATGCCAGACCGAGTTCTTGGCCTTGAAAGTCCTCCAATGAAGAGGACACAGTTGTGGTTGTATTGGGCTTCACTTCTGGCGTGGGAATAGGGGATAAATCCATCCACATATATATTACTTTAAAAATTATAAGTGTATTAAAAGTAAACAGGGAACAGTTGTGGAGAGTGAGAGCTGTTTTAATTAGAGGCATCACGGAAAGCCTCTCTAAGGTGTCATTTTAGCAGTGTTAATTTTAGTAGAAAAAACAATAACAAAAGGGCCCAAGGAAACTTTGAGGGAGGTGTTGGATATGTCTGTTACCTTGATTGTGGTGATGGCATCACAGGTGTTTGTAATACGTGCAGTTTTTTGTATATCAATAATACCTCAAGAAAGCTGTTTAAAAAACCCCACAAAACCCTTAACTATCCCGAAATAGAGACTGTTGAATGAATTTTGGTACATCCAGATGAGGGAATTCCATACAACAATTGAAATAGTAATGACATTCAAATTTTTTCATGAATTTCAAGTGAGAAAAGAAGTTAAGAAAACTATTTGCAATTCATGTTGTGTAACCTGCATGTTTATAAAAGAGGACTATAAACCACATAGATAGAATGAAAGATAGGGATGACGTAGTATGAAATATTAACAGTGATTTTTTTCTGAGTAGTGGGATTATGAATAATTTTCATTCTTTTGTTTTTCTGTTTTTCCTAAAAGCTCTATAGTCAACATGCATTGTCTCATAAAAAGGCATTAAGAAAAATTTAAAAACCTATTTTCAAACTGCTTTCCCTCTGCCCCTGTTATATTCCTTTGCTATCTACCATGAGGGCAGGAATCCTCTTCCTGTCCCAGTACCTGGCATAGTGTCTGGCACATGGTATATGGGTACTTTATAAATAATTATTGAATGAATAAATAAGTACATAAAGACATGAAAGAAAGCAGAGAATTACATTTGTTGAGCGCCTCTTATGTGCCAGGTATAATGCTAGGTGCCTTAAATATGTTATTTTTAATTTTTTTAACTTCTTTATTGGAGTATAATTGCTTTACAATGGTGTGTTAGTTTCTGCTGTCTAACAAAATGAATCAGCTGTATATATACATATATCCCCATATGCCCTCCCTCTTGCGTCTCCTTCCCACCCTCCCTGTCCCACCCATCCAGGTGGTCACAAAGCACCAAGCTGATCTCCCTGTGCTATGAGGCTGCTTCCCACTAGCTACCTATTTACATTTGGTAGTGTATATATGTCCATGTCACTCTCTTACTTCGTCCCAGCTTACCCTTCCCCCTCCCCTTGTCCTCAAGTCCATTCTCTAATATGTTATTTTAATTAATTTCTATAGCAATGGTGTGAAGGAACAATGGAGCTGTTTTTCATGACTAGAACCAGAGGCTTAGAGAAGGTAAACAGCTAGACTGTGGAGAACTGGTATTCAAACCCAGAAGAGTCTCCATTTTATTGCCTCTCACTTTCCATCCCCTTGTCCCCCATATCCCCACACAGAGGATGTGACCCATAAATGAAGACTAAATTAGAGGAAGAGAAAGGTCTTTTTAGGTAGGTGCTTTGTGTCTGAAAGGTCATTTTCTCCTTTATTAGCAAGAGTAAAAGCAAGAAAGAATGAGGTCCAACTGGACTTTAATAAAATATTAAGATATTATTAATAGTTTTTAAAAATATGGGGACAGCATTAGGTAAGACTGTCTGACAGAAATGAAAAAACCCTGGATTTTGTGGAATTGGTAGGTCTGGGTTTTAGTCCCAGCTCAGTTTCCTCATCTGTGATTCCTTTATGCATTAGATATAGTTTTGGGTGCATGACACAGAGTTCCCAAAACTGTCGTTAAAAACATAGAACTTCATTTTCCTCTTACATGAAAGTCCAGTCGTAGGCAGCTCTTCAGCTTGTGTGAAGGCTCTACAGCCCCCTGGGACCCAGTCCCCTCCCAGTTTTCTGCCCTGATTCCCCTCCTTCTCAGAGTCTAAGGGGGAGCACCTACCTTCCCACCCACTTTCCCAGTCTTGGGATGGAGGAGTGGGGAGAAGGGGCATCCTCCCCTCCCCTTTAAGGACATAACATAGAAGTTGCACCATCACATTTCCATATGCTGCACATTTCCGCATGTCATTCCTAGCTGCAAGGGAAGCTGACACAGGTAAGCCTTATTCTGGGCAGCCATTTGACCAGCTAACATTTAGGGGTTCTCTGAGACAACAGATATTGGAGGATACTTAGAAATCTATGCCACAGTCTTTTAATGGCTGTTCTAGCATTCTGTGATTCTTTAGGTATCCCTAAAAACACCCATTTTATAAATTATTTTGATGTATGTGTTGTATATATGGGGAAAAAATGAAAAAGAATTGTAAATGACGATATTGGTAATTTTTAAACTGTCATTTCACTTAGTCATCTTATAGAAACAATCTCTCAAAGTCTGATGAAATGAAAGAAAGTGATATCCAGAAATGCTTCTTAAAAACTGCCAATAGGAACGTAATTGAGTGATGTTTGGTTAGGCTGCAGTGGAAGCTATTAAATCCTTACCTTGTATGACATTAAATAGCAAAAAACTCCATTTAAAAAAATTATTGAAAAGGGTGTCAGTCTATGCCTACTGAAGTTGAACTGCCTTTTTCAGGACTAATTGTATGGAGTATTATTTTCTTCAAAGCTGCCTTCCGTCCTAGGAGAGGAAAAATTCAAGCAAGACAGGTTCTTTTTTTTTTTTCCTGGCTTTATCTCCCTTTTGCAATTTAAAGGAGAATTAAGCTTATTTTAGTTCTCTGACTTTTTTTGCCCATCGCAAAAATTTTTTAGTTGGAATGTAATCCAGTGTTTTGAGTTATTATTGTAGTTTGCAAAGTATCCCTTGACTATACAACAGAGATATTAAAGAAAGAACTGCTTTCCCTTCAATGATAATTGCAAAAACAAAATGTAATATTCAAATGTAAATACTGAAAATAATTTCTTTAGTTTACATTATACCAATGTGTCAAAAATTAATGGGGGAGGGCTTCCCTGGTGGCGCAGTGGTTGAGAGTCTGCCTGCCGATGCAGGGGACATGGGTTCGTGCCCTGGTCTGGGAAGATCCCACATGCCGCGGAGCGGCTGGGCCTATGAGCCATGGCCGCTGAGCCTGCGTGTCTGGAGCCTGTGCTCCGCAACGGGAGAGGCCACAGCAGTGAGAGGCCTGCGTACCGCAGAAAAAAAAAAAATTAATGGGGGTATTAAGATTATATAATTAATCATAAAACATGACAAAATGTGGAAGCTTAGGACCTCCTGCTAATGTTTCATCTATAGTTTATAATAATACATTAAGTAACCATAGGGGCCTGATTAAAAATAATGTATGTGATACTTTTGTAGTTTCTAATTTTTTTTTTTTGCTGAATGTAGCCCTCTCACTGTTGTGGCCTCTCCCGTTGCGGAGCACGGGCTCCGGACCCGCAGGCTCAACAGCCATGGCTCATGGGTCCCGCTGCTCCACGGCATGTGGGATCTTCCCGGACCAGGGCACGAACCCGTGTCCCCTGCATCGGCAGGCGGAGTCTCAACCACTGCGCCACCAGGGAAGACCTTCTAGTTTCTAATTGAATAAATAATCAAAATAATGTTGATGTAAATAAGTGTTCTTAACGTCACAAGCCTTAACCCTAGATGAGGTTAAAGCCCCAGATGTATTTGATTTTAAACCAATGATCGTTAGAGATTGGGAATCATGCTAGTCATATTCTATCCTCTAGGTCTCTTCTCTTCTGGTTAACATCTCATTTTTTTCCCTCACTCATTTATTCATTCAGCAATTTCCCTTGAACACTAATACGTCTGTAACAAATTATGTTAAGATATGCTAAAGTAAAAATAACATCTCAGTAATATTGAAAATATTATTTCCCTTCTAATTTTAGAAGGACTGCTGTATCTGTATGTGTTTCTCCCGAGGATATTGCTTATAGCTTATATCTTCACTGCTGTTTTCATTCATGAACTTGTTTGAAATCCAGTTCTTCTAAAATTTTTCTTTTTCTGTGCTTGGAAAAAAAAAAAAAATCAATGGACGCCCCCTTCTGGAGGAAGTGGTGTTAGTAGCTAAGACCTCCTCACTGGGCCTGTGAGTGCTGGATGCTGGTGAACAAGCATTTACTGAGCACCTGCTGAGATCACAGTCAGAGACCGGAGCAGGGTTTGCATATTAAATAATAAAGATAATGGTGCCTGCTTCAGAGTAAGAGACAAAATCCAGTTTGTATAATTTCCTGCTGTGTCTGGGTTTTAGTTGAGGCAGAAGTGTCTGCTTGACTTGGTGAATTACTTGGTTTGTGAGTGTTAGCATTTTGTAAGAGGGAATAATAGCACCATTTCCTGCTGCCTTTTAGGAATGTGGTCACTTAGACGACAATACAGGCTCCCACTTTCGAGGGGGCACTGGGACGTGATTAAAGGAAAGAAAACTACATAGGACAAAACAGGAGTGTTCATGGGCAACCCAGGAAAGCAGGAGTGTGGCAAGGGACTGACAAAAAAGGGCTGACAAGGGAGCACATCATCCTGGGCCTTTCTTCACACTTCCAGCTTAGCAGAGCTGTGAAGTAAAACACAGCTCAGGAGGAGTTAATGGAGCAAAGATAAAAGGTCAGAGGACTAAAAATAAGGAAGGCAAGGAAGGGCAACTTGTATTTATTTACCCATAAAGGCAAAAAAATTTTAAGTAAATTTATGGTTGTGTTAGCTGATTTTCAAATAGTCCAATGAAAGGAATGTTTTTAGAAGGGAAAAAAGAAGACTTTGAGACATAGATTATTATATAAGAACCCCCGTAAAGATATAATTGGTGATGACGGGGTGATGTTTTTTTTCGGCTATTGAGATTCCATGGATGAGAGAGCCAGAAATGAGTTTGGGACGGTTTATAGTCATTTTGGAATATAAAATAAACCTTGGCTGAGGGGTAAGGTAGCATGCACCCAACAGCTCCAAATCACAGCCATCTCTGTTACGTAAAGCCTGGTTCAGCGATGACATGCTGGCTAGAGATGTGGAGGTGTGTGGTCCAGCGTTCACTCAGTGATTAGGTAATTCTGGTGATTGGGACAGACTCGAGGCATGGAGAGGGGATGGCAAAAGCAGTGGGGAAGCCATGTCCAGGGAGATGGGCGTGAACCATCTCCTTAAAGCTTGTGACCTGCAAGCAGAAGGAAGCTGCTGCAGATCTGCATGTGGCAGGCAACTAAGGCAGATCTGTGGAACATTTAAATAGGGCTGTCACACGCCTAAGTGTGCCTCGTGTACAGAACAGGGGCTCTACAGGGCACAGGGCAGAAATAGCATCCTGCATAACCTGTAGAAAGGGTATGGGAGTGCCATTTGGCCAGAGTAAAAACTGGGAAGGAAGAGAAGTCGGGAAGGACTTTAGAATCCAGAGAGAGAAGCAGGGGTGGGTACAGATGCGGGGGCAAATGTAATTATTAGCTATGATGAGAGATAAGAGAGGTTTTTCTGGGATACTTGAGCTCACTCTTAAGGACCACATTTTAAGTTAGAATAACTCATTGCTTGAGTCCCTTTTGGCAGAGCTTAACTATGAGAAGAGACTTCTGTAGTCAAGAATGCTAAGAAGGAAGCCATGGGGGATATTATTTAAAAGACTTAGCACTGAGTGCTGCTCCAAGGGCTGGTTCCAAGGAGATGATGCCCTGCTTTGCACTGTAGGTAGGAGCTCCTCCGTGCCATGAGGGTAGGATGAGAATGAACAGTCTGTAACTGTCCTGTGCTGGAGGCCCCAGAGGGAGTGTGTGGGGGGGTGAGAGCAGCAAGTTCTGGGCTCCCCTGTGGCCCATCCTGGCAGCTCCCTAGGCCAGCTTTCTCAGACAGGCCCATCCTCTCTGCATCTACCTCTGGTGGCCATGTGGGAGCCTCAGGCCTTAGAGGTGGGGAAGGGAGTCTAACCTCTCTTACCTGGCTTCTGTCAGTCCTTTCTGCCTAAGGTTTCTCCTTTGTTCTGGACCTGCCCATCCCACTATCTGAATATTTCCCTCTGACCCTTAGAACTGACACTGCCCAGAAATATGACCCTATGCTTACCTCTCTCTTTCTGTTCCAACTTTTGCATGTTGATGCTTGAACCAAAGTAGGGTTTGCTATATGTCCTCTGCACTTTTGACTTTGGATTTGAACTCCAGGAAAAGGGCCCAACCCCTTTATCCCTGTGGAGTTCCCCAACTTTTCCCTAGTCAAGTCCATAGATTGCTCTTCTCTCTCATTTCAGGAAGAGACCAGGGTCAAGACATGTATGACAGTAATGGTAAACTGACCAAGTAAGATGTTCTGAATAAAATTTAGGAACATTGCTAACATTTTTGAATCCTAAAAATAAAAGTGAGATATTCTAAGATAGTAAGAATTGAAGAAGTATTTCTAACTTGTTTTTCTAGTGAGCTTGATTTAGAAATCTATATAGATCAGGTTTGTTTCTTTCTTTTGTCATATATATAGTGTTATGGACTGGATCTTTGTTTCCCTTCCAAAATTCATATGTTGAAATCCTAACCCCAAATGTAATGGTATTAGAAGGTGGAGCCTTTGGGGGTGATTAGGTCATGAGGGTGGAGCCTGCATGAATGGGATTACTCTCTCTCTAAACATGAGAGAGATGACCCAACCTATGGTATTCTGTTAAAGCCGCCCAAACTGACTAAGGCACATGGTAAACATGTAGATTGTCTTGCAAATTCATCAGATAGATTGGATTACTATACTATGTATACTATCACTATACTGTGTGTTCATGTTGGTGGCTGAGTAGGAGAGACCAAGTAACAGAGGAGAGTGGGGGTATTCATAGAATCCTCAGCTATACGCCTTGACGGTAGATACCCTCATAAGATACTATACAGTATATTGAAAATCAGTAGACTGTGAGATAATAAGAAATAAACTTGCTGAGCTTGATATGTTGCTTACACAGACAAAAATGATAGTGACTAGCAAAGAGATGGATTGTGAATTTCAAGCCTATGGTAACTGTTTAGAGTTCTTGTGCTCCAAAGTCCGTAAAATTTTGGCAACCGCAAATCAGTATGAACGGAGTGGAAAGGGAAAATATAAATAAGCCATATATTAAGAATGTGCATGGAAGTTTACTCCAACCGTTTCATGGAGACAAAGTCTGGTTAACAGCAAGGGAAGCCTTGGGTCACCAAAGGATGTTCTGAAGTAAATTTTCAGGGTGGAAACCATAGAATGAGGTCTTATAAAACCCTTAAGGCAGAGTTTCAGGAGAAATAATGAGGCTACATAAAACTAGCAAATGAGATCAGAGGAGATTGAGAGCAAAATAAAACAATGGGCTATCTGGAGATTTTTTTGTGGAATAGAGCTCAATTCATGAAATGATTTAAATAGCTGAAGTGTTTAGATATAATACAGGATTACTACTTTTAAAAATTTTCTACTATTTTATGAGCCCAGTGGAGCTAGACCATATCCAATGTTTGTCTTCTCAAGATTTGACAGTCTTTGGAGTTTTATTTATTTTATTAAGCAGGTCAGTGTGTGCATATATATCTCTATATATCTATACCTATATCTGTCTATCTATCTCTCTGTCTATAAATAATACGGAAAAGAGGACAGAGGGTATTTTGAATTTTCTCATTTAGAATCATGATTAACAACTAAGAGGAAAATTTTAAATTTTTAGGAGACATGAAAAGATTAATGAGTGTGAATTTGGAAGGTCTAATACAGAAAAAGAAGGTGCTATATGCAAGCATACTGAACTAAAATATGAAAATGAAAGAATATGAACGATAAGGAAGATACTAGGAAATTTTAAGCATGCACAATTACCAGTGAGAATTAGGAATATAATTTAGATCCATTTAGCCTGAAGAATCTCTTAGCCAAGGTCAAGGAAATAAAATGTTTCTGAAGGTAAGAGATTGCCATGTCCCAAAGGTATTTACATGGGGAAGGTCCAAAGCCTGGTGTACAGGAAGCTCTCGTTAAGCCTTGTTACTCAAAGTTTGGTCCACAGCATCACAGCACAAGCATCCCCTGGGCTCTTGGACCTCAGGCACCTCCCTCCAATTTACTGAATAAGGGTCTGCAGTCACCAGGATTGCAGGATGATTTGAGAACACATTGAGTTTGAGAAGCACTGTTCCTAAGGGCATTAAATAGCAGTAGGTTTGGTGGACAGCTTTTGGAGGATATTGAGATTCTCAAGATTAATGAGGAGATGAGCAGTGAAGAGATTCTATAAAGCAGATGTGGGCTCTAGGCAAAGAGTTACTGCATTTGAGGCATTGCCATGTAGTCCCAATATTGGATATTTTAGAAATAAAGTTAAAGCAATAAATGAGCTGTTTGATCCAGCCAGTGAGGAACTTAGGCTATTAAAGAGAAGAAAAACATGTATTATTAAGAGAAAGTATAACTGTACAAAATTGAAGGTCATAGATAATTTTATATTCAGGTTATAGTTTTGAAATTTTACATTTAAAAGAAAGATTGAAAGAAAATTTATATGTACACACATAATTGCAATACAAGAAAAAATATACTTGGTTTATGTTAGCAAAGCAATGGTCTCTAAAGAGCCATGAAACAGCTTGCTGATTTTGCCTTTCTGGGTTTATTACAAATGGATACATAAAAGCCTTGAGGTAAGAAGTGAAATTCTGGGAACAGATGGTACAGGATCACCGATAAGACCCAGGCCTAACCAGAGACTGTTTCTGGGGCCATGCTTCTCGTTTGTCAGTGGTGGGCATCAGAACTCACTGATGTCACACTTCCCTCGTGCAGAGGAAGGTGCAGATGCTTCTCCTTGCAGAGGTGAGCTCAGTCATTATAGTGAATCCCTTAAAACATTCTGAAGCAGAGGTCTCTCAATTACTGAAATACCAGATTTAGGTGGAAACTTTCTCTGTTTTAGTCAAAAATCTGGTGACAGAAACTTCATCCTCTACATTGCAACTTAAATATTCTGTCTTGAGAAAGCTTATTTTTGCATATTACCAGTGCATTCTCTACACGCACTTCTGCAGAAATTGTTTCTTCATCTCCCCTCTCTTCTATGCTTGGTGAAATCCTATGAAATTCTGCTGATTCTTTTACAATTCAATATGAATATCACCTCCTCTGTAAGTAGTTCCTTGACTGCTCTTCACTCCAAACTCCCACAGCTAAGTAGCCTTCCTCTCCCTCCTTCCTTCCCTTCCTTTCTTTCTTCTTACAGTGTTGTGGGTATTGTTTTTAATATAACATTTTTATTATGAAAGGAATGATACTCAATATTAGAGAATGGAAATACAGAAACATATTAAGAAGGAAATAAAAAGTACCTACAATCTCATTTTCTAAAGCAATCATTACTAATATTTCATTGCAACTTATGTCTAATCCTCTCTGTCTCTGTCTTTCTCTCCCTCCTTCCTTCCCTCCCTCTCCTTATCCCTTTCCTCCTTCTCTCCTTCCTTTTCTCTAATTGAAACTTCTCTGTTTTTTCTCTCTAGTTTTAAAAAAATCAAATATATTCAGATATGATTTATATTCAACAAAATGCACCCTTTGCACAGCTAGGTGTGTTTTGACAGGTGTATATACTGTTATAACTAATGCCTCAATCAAGATGTATAATATCTTCATTACCCCAAGAAGTGATGAGTGATGGACCCATTCATGCTCCTCTGAAATATACCCCCTCTCAGCTCCCTGCCACAGATAACCACTGATCAGGTTTCTTCCACTTAAGATTAGTTTTGCCTGTTTTAGGGCTTTGAATAAATGGAATCATGCAGCATGTATTCTTTTGTGCCTGGCTTCTTTCACTCAGCATGATATTTTTGAAATAGACCTGTATTGACGCAGACATCAGTAGTTTATTACTTTTGTTTCTCAGAAATGTTTACTTCACAAATATTTTACTGCTTTCATATTCTTAGTGCTATTATTATTGGAATTCATTTTTGACTTTTTATCATTAATACTATTAAATTTTTTTAATCAATAAACTTTACTTTTTAGGTCAGTTTTAGGTTTACAGAAGAGTCAAGCTGAAAGTACAGAACATTCCCATGTAGATTTGACCCTTGAACTATGCGGGCATTAGGGGTGCTGACCCCTGAGCCGTAGAAAATCTGCCTATAATTTTACAGTTGGCGCTCTGTATTCCAGTTCCACATCTGTGGATTCAACCAGCAGTGGATCATGTAGTACAGTAGTACATTTAGTGAAAAAAATCTGCATATAAGTGGACCTGCACAGTTCAAACCTGTGTCGTTCAAGGGTCAACTGTAGTCCCTTACCCTCCCCAACACAGTTTTCTTGATTATTAACATCTGTTAGGTTGGTATGTTTATAATAAGTGATGAGTCAATATTGACACAGTATTATTTACTAAAGTTCATAGTTTACATTAGGATTCTCTCATTGTGTTGAACATTCCATGGGTTTTGGCAAAAGTATAATGACATGTATCCACCATTACAAAACTGCATACAGTAGTTTCACTAAATATTTGCTATGCTCTATCTATTCATTCCTACTCCCCTGCCCTCCCACTGAGCCCCTGGCAACCACTGATCTTTTTACTGTCTAGATAGATAGTTTTGCCTTTACCAGATGTCTTATACAGTATTTGGAATCATACAGTATGCAGCCTTTTCAGTCTGCCTTCTTTCACTTAGCAATATGTGTTTAAGGTGCCTCCATGTCGTTTTGCAGCATGATAGATCATTTCTTTTTAGTGCTGAATAATATTCCATTGTATGGATGTACCAGCTTGTTTATCCATTCATCTATTGAAGGACATCTTGGTTGCTTTTGAGTTTGGGCAATTATAAATAAAGCTGCTATGAACATCTTTGTACAGGTTTTTGTGTGGACATAAGTTTTTTTTTTTTTTTGCGGTACGCGGGCCTCTCACTGCTGTGGCCCCTCCCGTCGCGGAGCACGGGCTCTGGACACACAGGCCCAGCGGCCATGGCCCACGGGCCCAGCTGCTCCGCGGCATGTGGGATCCTCCTGGACCGGGGCATGAACCCGCGTCCCCTGCATCTGCAGGCGGACTCTCAACCACTGCGTCACCAGGGAAGCCCTGGACATAAGTTTTTGACTCATTTGGGTAAATTACATGTGGTGTAATTGATGGATTGTATGGTGAGAGAATGTTTAGTTTTGTAAGTAACTGTCAAACTGTCTTCCAAAGTGGCTGTGCCATTTTGCATTCCCACCAGCATTGAATTAAAGTTATTGCTGCTTTAAATCTTCATTGGTATCTGGTATTGGTATTTTCATTCTTTTCGATTTTAGCCATTTTAAGGGATGTGCATTAGTATTTTATTGTTTTAATGTGCACTTCCCTGATGACATATGATATTGAGCATCTTTTTATATGCTTATTTGCCATCTGTAGATCTTGTTTGGTGAGGTGGGTAAGGGGTCTGTTCAGATCTTTTTCTCATTTAAAAAAAAATCAAAGTATAATTGAACTACAACACCATGTTAGTTCCAGGTGCACAACACAGTGATTCAATATTTCTATCTATTACAAAATCATTACCACAAAAAGTCTAGTTACTATCTGTCACCATACAAAGTTATTACAATATTATTGACTATATTCCTATGCTGTACATTTCATCCCGGTGACTCATTTATTTTGTAACTGAAAGTTTGTACCTCTTAATCTCCCTCACCTATTTCACTCATGCCCCCACTGCCCTACCCTCTGGCAACTACCTGTTTGTTCTCTGTGTCTATGAGTCTGTTTATGTTTTGTTGTGTTTGTTCATTTGTTTTTCAGATTCCATGTATAAGTGAAATCATATGGTAATTGCCTTTTTCTGTCTGACTTATTTCACTTTGCATAATACCATCTAGGTCCATCCAAGTTGTTGCAAATGGCAAGATTTCTTTTTTTTTATGGCTGATATATATATATATATATATCACATAAAATAACTTCTTTATTCATCTGTTACTGGACACATAGGTTGCTTCCATATCTTGACTATTGTAAATAATGCTGCAGTGAACATAGGGGTGCATATATCTTTTTGAATTAGTGTTTTTTGTTTTCTTTGGAAAAATACCCAGAAGTGGAATTACTGGGTAGTATGGTAGTTCTATTTTTAATTTTTGGGGAGCTTCCATACCATTTTCCATAGTGACTGTACCAACTTACAATCCTACCAACAGTGCACAAGGGCTCCCTTTTCTCCACATTTTAGCCAATACCTGTTATCGTCTGTCTTTTTGATAATAGCCATCCTAACAGGTTTGAGGTGATATCATGGTGGTTTTGATTTGCATTTCCCTGATCATTAGTGAGGTTGAGCATCTTTTTATGTGTCTGTTGGCCATCTGTATGTCTTCTTTGGGTTTGGTTTGTTCTTCTTTTTCTAGTTGTAGGTGTAAAGTTAGGTTATTTGATTTTTTGTTTGTTTGTTTCCTGAGGTAGACTTGTAACAGTATAAACTTCTTTCTTAGAGCTGTTTTTGTTGTTTCCCACAGATTGTGGATCATTGTGTTTCTATTTTGTTCTGTTTTCTTTTTGATTTCCTCTTTGATTTCTGCAGTCCCCCTTTGGCTGTCCAGTAGCATATTGTTTAGCCTCCACATGTTTGTCTTTTTTGCAGGTTTTATCTGGTAGTTGATTTCTAGTCATAGTATTGTCAGAAAGGTCATAAAAGTTGCTTGATATGATTTTAATCTTCTTAAATTTACTAAGACTTGTTTTGTGGCCTAGCATGTGATCTATGCTGTAGAATATTCAATGTACACATGAGAAGAATGTATGTTCTGCTGCTTTTGGATGGAATATTTTATATATATCTATTAAATACACCTGGTCTAGTGTGTCATTTAAAGCCAGTATTTCTTTATGATTTTCTGTTCTTTGATGTAAATGGGATGTTTAATTGTCCTACTAGTTTTATGTTTCTGTCAGTTTCTCCCTTTATGTTTGTTAATATTTGCTGTATGTTTTTAGGTTCTATGTTAGGTGCGTATATATTTTAATTGTTATAACTTCTTGTTGGATTAATCCTTTATCATTATGTTGTGTCCTTTGTCTCTTGTTGCCGTCTTTGTTTTAAAGTTATTTTGTATGATGTAAATATTGCTACCCCAACTTTCTTTTTGTTTTCATTTGTAAGTAATAAGTTTTTCCATCCCCTCATTTTCTATTTGTGTGTGTCTCTATGTCTGACATAAGTCTCTTTTAGGTAGCATATATTTGGATCTTGTTTTTCTATCCATTTATCCACTCTATGTCTTTTGATTGTAACATTTATTCTTTACTAAATGACTTTACATTTAAGTATTTATTTATAGGTATGTACTTACTGCCATTTTGTTAATTGCTTTTGTGTTCTTTTTTTCCCTTTCTTCCTTTGCTCTCTTTTCTTGTGATTTAATGACTATCTTTAGTGTTATATTTAGATTCCTTTTTAAAAAAAAAATGTGTGTGTATCTGTTATAAGTTCTTGGTTTGTGGTTACCAGAGGTTCATATATGACAACATATATATATGTATGTATGAATGTAATAGATATATATCTACATTCATATGTATATAAATTTTTAAGTTGCTGATCTCTTAAGTTTGAATGCCTTCTGACAATCCTGCATTTTTCTCCCTCTCCACCATTTAATGTTTTTGATGTCATATTTTGCATCACTTTGTTGTGTGTATCCCTTAACTATTTTTTGTGGAAACAAATGATTTTACTACTTTTGTCTTTTAACCCTCTTACTAGTTTTATAAGTGGTTGATCTACTGCTATAAAGGCAGTGTATTTGCCTTTACTAATGAGAGTTTTTCTTTCACAATTTTCATATTTGTAGTTGTGGACTTTTCCCCTTAGAAAAGTCCTTTTAACATTTCTTGTAAAGCCAGTTTAGTGTTGCTGAACTCTTTTAGCTTTTGCTTATCAGTAAAGTTCTTTATTTCTTCTTCCAATCTGAATGATAGCCTTGTAGTTTTTTTTTTTCCTTTAATCACTTTAAATATACCATGAAACTCCCTTCTGGCCTGCAAAGTTTCTACTAAAAAGTAAACTGATAATGTTATGGGAGTTCCCTTGCATGTAACTGATTGCTTTTCTCTCGCTGCTTTTAAGATTCTCTCTCTTGAATTTTTGCCATTTTAATGGTGATGTTTCTTGGTGTGGATCTCTTTGAGTTCATCTTGTTTGGAACTCTCATTGCTTCCTGGACCTAGATGTCTGTTTCTCTTCTCATGTTAGGGAAGTTTTCAGCTATTATGTCTTCAGATATGTTCTCTGCTCCCTTTTCTCTCTCTTCTCCTTCTCAGACCCCTATAATGTGAATGTTAGTATGCTTGATATTGTTTGAGAGATCTTTTAACGATCCTTATTTTTAAATTATTTCTTTTTTCTGTTCTGCTTCACTGATTTCTACTACTTTGTCTTCCTGTTCACAGATTTGTTCCTCTGTGTTATCTAAACTACTCTTGATTCCTTCTAGTGTATTTTTTCCAGTTATTTTATTCTTCAGCTCTGTTTTGTTGTTCTTTATACTTTCTCTTTGTTAAACTTCTCAGTGTGTTCATCTGTTCTTCTCCTGAGTACATTAAGTACCTCTGTGTTCATTACCTTGATCCTGTTATTGGATAGATTGTTCATTGTTCATCTCAGCTTCACTTAGTTCTTCTTCTGTGGTTTTATCTTGGTCCTTCCTTTGGTACCTATTCCTTTGTCACCTCATTTTGTCTAATTCTCTGTTTTTATTTCTATGTATTTGGTAGTTAGGTTATATTTCCTCATCTTGGGGTAGTGGCATTGTGTGGGAAGTGTACTTTGGGGCATAGCAGCACGTTACCCTCTGTTTTCTGACACTCCCACTCAGAACATTCCCACACTCATCAGAGGTATGTACTCTAGGGGTGTACCCTACGTGGGCTGCATGGGCCCTTCTTTTGTTGTGGGGCTGACTACTGTGGGGGTGCTGGCAAGTGGGGCTGGCCCCCAGCCCTATTGGCTTTCAGACTTCTGCTTCACTCATGCAGAGGCTGCCCGCCCATGGAGTCAGGTCTCTGGGCAGCTGGTTGGGGGATCTAGGATGGCTGGTGCTGATTGCCTGGTGGGTGCATAAGTCCCCAGCACTAATAGGCTAGAGGGAGGGCTAGAGCGAGGACTCCAAAGTGATACTTTCCAGCACCAGTGTCCTTGTGGCAGAATGAGCTCTGAAAGCCTTCTTAAGACAAAGCTTTCCTCTGGAAACTGGGTTTAGGGGTCAGAGCCTTCTTGGGAACCCATCAATGTGATTAGTGGAAATGCTCTGGCTGCCCTTGAATATCTCCAGACCCACTGTTCTCTGTCATGTTCCATTTGGCAATGTGCCTAGATATAATGGCATTCTACAGGGTTGCTTTATAAATATATGCTGTGAAATGTGCTTTAAAGAACATATTCTTAATATAGAGCTTTTGCATAGTAAATGTTCCCAGACCTCACCAGCTGTGGATACCAGTAAGGACACCTTTGCATTTAAAACTCAATATCCAGAGCTTTATACTCTCCACTTATATGACAGAAGGAACTCAGACCACGTTTTAACATTTCCCATATCTTTTGGTAGAACTGTGAACTTGGGGTGCAGCTCATATGCTTTTACAGATCCTTCCAAGATTGCTGTCCCCTAACTCCAGGCTATTCTTAATGCTCCACCTGGGCTACTATTTGTACCCACACCATTCTTTGCTTGTCCTAAACCTGATAACCTTGAACACTGGCTAATGCTGCCATTTGCCATTCCCTTGACCACCAGTTAATGCTGTACCTGCACTGTTGCCCAGCCTGGACTGTCCATAAAGCTCTGCTGCTTGAACTCTGCCCCTACTGCCAAGCCCCTCACTGCTGAGCTGCTATTATTCCTCTCCAGGATGCCATTTTACTTTTCTGCTCAACTGTGGGTAGAGCTCAGCACTCCAGGGAGATATTGGTGTATAATATGTACTTCCCCAAAGTTACTGGGAATTTTTTCCTCTGCTCTGCTCCTTCTTCTTGTTTTAGAATGGTCCTATACCACGTTGTTAGGTCAAAACGTTGTCCAGAATATAGGAGGGCAGGTTTACTGATCTGCAACTTCCCCTGCTCTCTCCATTGACATACACATGATTGATAAGAAGCACCACGTTCATGTGGTTCAGCCAACAACTACCATGTAGTACCTGGACCAGCACTGCAGCACTGCCCTTCTCTCTATGGCCCTGATTAGAATGTCTTTCTCAGGGATTCCTCATTCTTTCCGTAGAGTATTTCTTTTCTTGCTCCCACATATAGCACACCAAGTTTTCATACATGCCGATGTTTGTGTGAACCTCCTTAATAGATGTGTTTGAATTCTCCTCCCAGGAAGTCCTTCAACCTGCATGCCATTCAGCAGAGGAAAAGAGATTTGCATGAGGAGAGACCCGGAGGTATAAAAGAAGTATCTTAATTACAGTTTTGGTCTGACCTTGATGTCTGCCATACTATGATATTTTAGATGAAGTATCACATTAATTTTTAGCCATTTATGGAAGTGTTTTGAGCTCTAAAAAGGCAGATCTTAGTCCTGACTGATTAAATGTCCCTTTAAGAGGAATGTCTTTTTTAATGATCGTAGGATATCAGTCCTGGAAGATATCTTTGAAGTTAACGAATCCTGGTATTAGTCCTTCCTTATTCTGAGCTGGAATGCAGTAATCCTGGGAAAGATGACTATGGTTTCTTTTCTACTTGCCAACTTTTCACATACTTGTAGATAGTCCTCAGACCCCTCAGGTTTTCTCTTTTCCTTACCAGCACCCCCGTATAGGGTATGATTATTAGTTTCCTAGTACTGCCATAACAAATTGCCACAGGCTGAGTCACTTAAACAACAGAAATTTATTTTCTGACAGTTCAGAAGCCTGGAAGTTCAAGATCAAGGTGCTGGCAGGGTTAGTTTCCTCTGAAGGCCATAAGGGAAAGACCTGTTGCAGGCCTCTCTCCTTGGCTTGCAGACAGGCCCCCTCTTATGGCCTCTTCACATGATGGTCCCTCTGTGCATGCATGCCCTTGACCCCTGGTGTCTCTTCCTCTTCCTTTAAGGACTTCAGTCCTATTCATTAGGGTCCCACCCTAATGGCACTGTTTTAACTTAATCACTTCTTTAAAGACCTTATCTTCAAATGGGGTTACATTCTGAGATACTAGGGTTAGGATTCCAACATATGAATTTTGAGAGCCCAATTAAGCCCATAATAGTATGGTTATAGTCTCCTTGCTGTTTTTTTGTTTACTCTCTGAGGATGCTCCAGAACTTTCTTGGGCAGGATACCTTGGTGAACAAGGGTAGGTAATCTTGGTTATAGGTTTATTTGAAAAATTATTGGTAGCTATTTACATTTGCTCTCAATGTGAAGCGTTTCTTTTCATCCTTTCTTGATCTTCCTTTTCCTTCTCTTTTACCTCTCTCCTTTCTTTCTTTTTCTTGTGTGTGTGTGCTTTCCTAACTGTCACTTGGGCTTGATGGTGGGTCTCTCTTATTTGATACCCAGTGGAGATAACTTGGAGGCTCTAGCTTTTCAATTCAACCTCTGTTTCTTGAGCACTATTTTTTTCTACTCACTGTGTTAGGCATGAGGGACATAGGAATGACTAAGCAACAGCTGTGCCCTGAGAGCTCATAAATTATGGGACAGTGCACATATAAATATTTATAATGCAATGTGTTAAGTGCAGTAATAGAAGTCTGAGAAAATTACAGAGGTAGCACAGAGAAGGTAGCAGTGAATCTGGGCAGGCAGAGAAGACTTCACAAAGAAGGTGATTTCGGGTTTGGGTTTTGAAAGATGATTTGGAATTGGTCAGATGGATGCAGTGGGAACTATACGATGTATTTCAAGAACAGCAGTATATATGGATATAAATCAAAGATGAGGAGTAGCAGAAGTGATGATATTGCAGAGAAAGGAAGTAGCCAGATCAGGCTTATGCCATGCTTTCACTGAAGGATTTTAAGCAGAGGAATAACCTAACCATGTTCTGTATTTGCAAGATAGCTCTTGTGATGAGGCAGACATGGGTGTAGAGGAAAACAGGGAGACCAGTTGAGACTCCATTGCAGTATTTTATTTTTTAATTGTTTAGACTTCTTTTATTATTTTTAATTTTTATGTTTTTATTGAAGTATAGTTAATTTACGATATTGTGTTAGTTTCAGGTGTACAGCAAAGTGTGTGTGTATGTATATATTCTTTTTCAGATTCTTTTCTGTTATAGGTTATTACAAGATATTGAATATAGTTCCCTATGCTATACAGGAGGTCCTTTGTTTCTGTCTGTTTTATATATGGTAATGTTTATCTGTCTTGCTTCACTTAGTATGATATTCTCTAGGTTCATCCATGTTGCTGCAAATGGCAATATTTCAGTCTTTCTTATGGCTGAGTAATGTTTCATTGTGTATATACATAATACAACTTCTGTTGATGGACACTTAGTTTGCTTCCATGTCTTGGCTATTGTAAACAGTGCTGCTATGAACATAGGGGTGCATGTACCTTTTTAAATTAGAGTTTCTGTCTTTTCCAGATATATGTCCTGGAGTGGAATTGCTGGATCATATGGTTACTCTATTTTTAGTTTTTTAAGGAATCTCCATATTGTTTTCCATAGTGTTTGCATCAGTTAGCATTCCCACCAACAGAGTAGGAGTGTTCCATTTTCTCCACACCTTCTACAGCATTTATTATTTGTAGACATTTTGATGATGGCCATTTTGACTGATGTGAGGTGATACCTAATTGTAGTTTTGATTTACATTTCTCTAATAATTAGTAATGTTGAACATCTTTTTGTGTGCCTGTGGGCCATCTGTATGTCTTCTTTGGAGAAATGTCTATTTAGATCTCCTACCCATTTTTTGATTGGGTTATTTTTTTGATATTGTGCTGTATAAGCTGTTTGTATATTTTGGAAAGCAAGTTCTTGTTGGTCACATCATTAGCAGATGTTTTCTCCCAGTCTGTAGGTTCTCTTTTCTTTTTGTTTATGGTTTTCTTTGCTGTGCAAAAGTTTATAAGTTTAATTAGGTTGCATTTGTTTATTTTTGTTTTTGTATCTTTTGCATTGGGAGAATGACCTAAGAAAACATTGCTCTGATTTATGTCAGAGAATGTCTTGCCTATGTTCTCTTCTAGTTTTATGGTATCATGTCTGATATTTAGGTCTTTAAACTATTTTGAATTTATTTTTGTATATGGTATGAGTGTGTGTTCTAATGTCATTGATTTACATGAGGCTGTCCAACTTTCCCAACACCACTTGCTGAAGAGACTGTCTTTTCTCCATTGTATTTTTGTTCCTCCTTTGTTGAAGGTTAATTGAACACAGGTGTGGTGGTTTATTTCTGGACTCTGTTCTGTTTATCCATATGCCTGTTTTTGTGTCAATATCACACTGTTTTTCTTACTGTAGCTTTGTAACATTGTCTGAAGTCTGAGGGGGTTATGCTTCCAGCTTTGTTCTTTCTCTTCACAATTGCTTGGGCAATTCTGGGTCTTTTTTGGTTCCATATAAAGTTTAGGATTATTTGTTCTCAAGTTCTGTGAAAAAGGTCCTGGGTAATTTGATAGGGATCACGTTAAATCTGTGGATTGCTTTGGGTAATATGGCCATTTTAACGATATTGATTCTTCCAGTTCAAGAGCATGGGATGTCTTTCCATTTCTTTGGATCATCTTCAGTTTCCTTTATTAATGCTTTGTAATTCTCAGCATATAAGTCTTTCACCTCCTTGGTGATGTTTATTCCTAAGTATTTTATTTTTTTTGGATGTGATTTTTTTTTTTTACTCTCTCTTTCTGATATTTCATTGTTAGTGTAAAGAAATGCAACAGATTTCTGTATGTTAATCTTGTTTTCTGATACCTTGCTGAATTTATTTATCAGTTCCAGTAGTTTTTTATGGAGTCTTTGGGATTTTCTATATACAGTATCATGTCATCTTCATGTAATGACAGTTTTACCTCTTTCCTTCCAATTTTGATATTTTATTTCTTTTTCTCGTCTGATTACTGTGGCTAGGACTTCCAACACTATGTTGCATAGAGGTGGTGAGAGTGGGCATCTTTTTCTTGTTCCAGAATTTAACGGGAAGGCTTTCAGCTCTCACTGAGTGTTATATTGGCTGTGGGTTTGTCATAGAAAGCTTTTATCATGCTGAGATACGTTCACTCTATACTTACTTTGGCAAGAGTTTTTATTATGAATGGATGTTGAATTTTTTTTTGACATAGAAAACAAATTTATGATAACCAAAGGGAAAAGGAAGGGAGAGATAAATTAGGAGTTTGGGATTAATATATACACACTACTATACATAAAATAGATAACCAACAAGGACCTACTATATAGCACAGGGAACTATTTTCAGTATCTTGTAATAACCTATAATGGAAAAGAATCTGAAAAAGAATATATGTATAAGTGAATTACCTCGCTGTACATCTGGAACTAACATAACATTGTAAATCAACTATACTTCAATAAAAAAATTTTTTTTAATTAAAAAAAAAAGAATTGAGTTTTCCAAAGATTCCCTGGTTCGTGCTGGAGAGTTTAAGACCCAGGAGGAAGCAGGAGACCAGTTAGGGACCTCTACAGAAATGCAGGTAAGAAGAAATGATGGTGTCCTGGGCCAAGGTGCTGGCCAAGGGTTAGGGAGAGAGATTTGAATGCAACGTCCTTCCAGTTACCTTAGACTGTCAGGTGAGAGAGGATGACATTAGCAATCATGAAAATGTAAAGGAAAGGAAAGATGCAAGAGATACTATAAAAGCAAAATTGACAGGACTTGTTCAATAAATGCTTCTTGATTGAGTAGACATTAGTGTCTGATGCCTTCTGTGGAGAGAAAAGAAAGCACCCACATTATGCAACTGTTTAAAAATTGCTCCTTTATGTTCTCATACTTTGTTTTAGGTTTTGCATCTAAATCCTTGAGTGAGATTTGTCTATAAGTTTCCTTCCTTTTTTTTTTTTTAACATCTTTATTGGAGTATAATTGCTTTACAATGGTGTGTTAGTCTCTGCCTTACAACAAAATGAATCAGCTATATATATACACGTTCCCATATCTCCTCCCTCCCGCGTCTCCCTCCCTCCCACCCTCCCCATCCCACCCCTCCAGGCAGTCACAAAGCACTGAGCTGATCTCGCCGTGCTATGCGGCTGCTTCCCACTAGCTATCCGCCCCACATTTGGCAGTGTATATATGTCCATGCCTCTCCCCTGCTTTGTCACAGCTTACCCTTCCCCCTCCCCATATCCTCAAGTCCATTCTCTAGTAGGTCTGGGTCTTTATTCCTGTCTTACCCCTAGGCTCTTCATGACATTTTTTTTTTCCTTAAATTCCATATATATGTGTTAGCATACGGTATTTGTCTCTCTTTCTGACTTACTTCACTCTGTATGACAGACTCTAGGTCTGTCCACCTCATTACAAATAGTTCAGTTTCGTTTCTTTTTATGGCTGAGTAATATTCCATTGTATATATGTGCCACATCTTCTTTATCCATTCATCCAATGATGGGCACTTAGGTTGTTTCCATCTCCAGGCTATTGTAGATAGAGCTGCAGTGAACATTTTGGTACATGACTCTTTTTGAATTATGGTTTTCTCAGGGTATATGCCCAGTAGTGGGATTGCTGGGTCATATGGTAGTTCTATTTGTAGTTTTTTAAGGAACCTCCATACTGTTCTCCACAGTGGCTGTATCAATTTACATTCCCACCAACAGTGCAAGAGGGTTCCCTTTTCTCCACACCCTCTCCAGCATTTATTGTTTCTAGATTTTTTGATGATGGCCATTCTGACTGGTGTGAGATGATATCTCATTGTAGTTTTGATTTGCATTTCTCTAATGATTAGTGATGTTGAGCATTCTTTCATGTGTTTGTTGGGAGTCTGTATATCTTCTTTAGAGAAATGTCTGTTTAGGTCTTCTGCCCATTTTGGACTGGGTTGTTTGCTTTTTTGTTATTGAGCTGCATGAGCTGCTTATAAATTTTGGAGATTAATCCTTTGTCAGTTGCTTCATTTGCAACTATTTTCTTCCATTCTGAGGGTTGTCTTTTGGTCTTGTTTATGGTTTCCTTTGCTGTGCAAAAGCTTTGACGTTTCATTAGGTCCCATTTGTTTATTTTTGTTTTTATTTCCATTTCTCTAGGAGGTGGGTCAAAAAGGATCTTGCTGTGATTTATGTCATAGAGTGTCCTGCCTATGTTTTCCTCTAAGAGTTTGATAGTTTCTGGCCTTACATTTAGGTCTTTAATCCATTTTGAGCTTATTTTTGTGTATGGTGTTAGGGAGTGATCTAATCTCATACTTTTACATGTACCTGTCCAGTTTTCCCAGCACCACTTATTGAAGAGGCTGTCCTTTCTCCACTGTACATTCCTGCCTCCTTTATCAAAGATAAGGTGACCATGTGTGCGTGGGTTTAATGGATGTTGAATTTTATCAAATGCTTTTTAGGCATCTATTGAAATGATCACGTGGTTATTGGCTTTTCTTTTGTTGATGTGTTGTATCACATTGACTGATTTGTGAATGTTGAACCATCCTTGTGACTCTGGGATGAATTCAGCTTGATCATGGTGTATGATCTTTTTAATGTTTTTTTTTTTGATTTGGTTTGCTAACTTTTGTTGAGGATTTTTGCATCCATATTCATCAAAAATCTTGGCCTGTAATTTGTTTTGGTAGTGTCTTTGCCTGGTTTTGGTATCAGGGTGATAGTGGCTTCATAGAATGACTTCGGGAGTGTTTCCTCCTCTTTAGTCTTTTGGAAAAGTTTGAGAAGGACTGAGAATTGTTATAAGTTTTGTTTTGTCTTGTGTTTTGGTAGAATTCCCCAGTGAAGCCATCTAGTCCTGGACTTTTGTTTGCAGGGAGTTTTTGTTTGTTTGTTTTTTCTACATATTCTATTTCACTTCTAGTGATTGGTGTGTTCAAATTATCTATTTCTTTTTGATTCAGTTTTGGTGGTCTGTATATTTATAGAAAGTTGTCCATTTCTTCTAGGTTGTCCAATTTGTTGACATATAATTGTTCATAGTATTCTCTTACGGTTTTTTGAATTTGTCCAGTATCAGTTGTTATTTCTCCTCTTTCATTTCTCATTTTGTTTATTTGGGTCCTCTCTGTTTTTCTCTTGGTGAGCCTGGACAGAGGATTGTCAATTTTGCTTATCCTTTCAAAAAAACCAGCTTTTATGTTTTTTTGTATTTTTTAAATCTCTATTTTATTTATTTCCTCTCTGATCTTTATTATCTCCTTCCTCTGCTGACTTTAGGTTGTTTGTTCTTCTTTTTCTAATTCTTTCAGGTGGTGGGTTAGATTGTTTGAGATTTTTCTTGTTTCTTAAAGAAGGCCTGTATTGCTATGAACTTCCCTCTTAACACAGCTTTTGCTGCTTCCCATAGATTTTTGTTTGGTTGTGTTTTCATTGTTATTTGTCTCAAGGTATTTAATTTCCTCTTTGATTTCATCATTGACCCATTGGTTTTGTAGTAGCATGTTGTTTAGTCTCCATGTACTCATTTTTTTTTCTTATTTCTTTTTCTGTGGTTGATTTCTAGTTTCATGCACTTGTGGTCAGAAAAGATGCATGAAATAATTTCTGTCCTCTTAAATTTAGTGAGACTTGTTTTGTGTCCTACTATGTCATCTATCCTAGAGAATGTTCCATGTGCCCTTGTAAAAAATGTGTACTCTGGGTTTTTTGGGTGTAGCGTCCTGAAAATATAAATTAAATCTCATGGTTCTATTGTATCATTTAGGATATCTGTTGCCTTATTGATTGTTTTTCTGGAAGATCTGTCCATTGATGTCAGTGGGGTATTAACTTTTCCTACTATTATTATATTCCCATCAATTTCTTCCTTTATGTCTCTTAGTATTTGTTTTGTGTATTTCGGTGCTCCTATATTGGGTGCATATATGTTTAACGAGTATAATATCTTCTTTTGTTGGTCTTTTTATCATTATGTAGTGTCCTTCTTTATCTTTCTTCATGGCCTTGTTTTAAAGTCTATTTTGTCTGATATGAGTATTGCTACCCCAGCTTTCTTGTCATTTTCATTTGCATGAAATAGCTTCTAACATCTCCTCACGTTCAATCTATGTGTGTTTTTTGCCCTAAAGTGGGTGTCTTGTAGGCAGCATATCGCAGGTTCTTGTTTTATTATTTAATCTGTCACCCTCTGTCTTTTGATTGGAGCATTTAGTCCATTGACATTTAAGGTAATTATGATAGGTATGTATTTACTGCCATTTTAAAGCTTGTTTTCCAGTTTTGTATTTTTTCTTTGTTCCTTTATTTCCATTTTTGTTTTTCATTTTCTAGTTTGATGGTTTTCTTTTGTATTATGCTTGAGTTTTCTTCTTTTGGTTTTTGTGAGTCTATTGTATGTTTTTGATTTGTGGTTACCCTGGTTTTCAAGTATGGTAACTCATTACTGTATCTACTTGCTTTAGACTGGTAGTCATATAAGCTCAAACACATTCTAAAAAATCTACATTTTCTTACTCTCCTCCCCCATATTTTACGATTTTGATGTGCTATTTTACATCTTCATGTTTATCCTTATAATAGCTTTCACAAAATTTTTGTTTTTTTTTTATTGTTGAATGTTGATTTACAATGTTGTGTTAGTTTCTGCTGTATACCAGGGTGATTGAGTTATACATATGTATACATTCTTTTTAACATCCTTTTCCCTAATGGTTTGTCACAGGATATTGAATATAGTTCTCTGTGCTATACAGTAGGACCTTATTGTTTATCTATTCTGTATATAATAGTTTGCATCTGCTAACCCCAAACTCCCAACGCCATGCACTTGGCAACCACAAGTCTGTTCTCTATGTCTGTGAGTCTGTTTCTTTTTTTTTTCTAGATAGGTTCATTTGTGTCATATTTTAGATTCCACATATAGGTGATACCATATTGTATTTTCTTTCTCTTTCTGACTTTCTTCACTTAGTATGAGAAATTCTGATTCCATCCATGTTGCTGCAAGTGGCATTTATTTCATTCATTTTTATGGCTGAGTAGTAGTCCATTGTATATACATACCACATCTTTTTTATCCATTCATCTGTCGAGGGACATTTAGGTTGTTTCCATATCTTGGCTATTATGAATAGTGCTGCTATGAACATAGGGATACATGTATCTTTTTGAATTAATTTTGTCTGGGTATATGTCCAGGAGTTGTATTGCTGAATCATATGGCAGCTCTAATTTTAGTTTTCTGAGGGACCTCAATACCATTTTCCACAGTGGCTGCACCAACTTACATACCCATAAACAGTGTAAGACGGTTCCCCTTTTCTCCACACCCTCTCCAGCATTTATTATTTGTAGACTTTTAAATGATGGCCATTCTGACTGGTGTGATGTGGTACCTCATTGTAGTTTTTATTTGCATTTCTCTAATAATTATGAATATTGAGTATCTTTTCATGTGCCTATTGGCCATCTGTATGTTTTCTTTGGAGAAATGTCTTTTTAGGTATTCTGTCTATTTTTCGATTGGGCTGTTTTTTTTTGTTGTTGTTGTTGTTGTTGAGTTGTATGAGCTGTTTGTGTATTTTGGAAATTAAGCCCTTGTCAGTTGTGTCATTTATAATTACTTTCTCTCAGTCTGTAGGTTTTCTTTTCATTTTGTTTATGGTTTCCTATGCCATACAGAAGTTTGTAAGTTGGAATAGGTCCCATTGTGCTTTTATTTCTGTTGCCTTGGGAAACTGACTTAAGAAATCATTGGTAGGATTTATGTCAGAGAATGTTTGCCTATGTTTTCTTCCAGGATTTTTATGGTGTCATGTCTTATATTTAAGTTGTTAAGCCATTCTGAGTTTATTTTTGTGTCTGGTGTGAGTGCCTGTTCTAACTTCATTGATTTACAAGTTGCTGTCCAACTTTCCCAGCACCACTTGCTGAAGAGACTGTCTTTTCTGCATTGTATATTCTTGCCTCCTTTGTCGAAGATTAATTGACCATTGGTATGTGGGTTTATTTCTGGGCTCTCAGTTCTGTTCTATTTATCCATATGTCTGTTTTTGTGCCAATACCATGCTGTTTTGATAACTGTAGGTTTGTAGTATTGTTTGAAGTTTGGGAGGGTTATGCCTGCCTCATGCTTTGTTCTTTTTCCTCAGGAATGCTTTGGCAATTCTGGGTCTTTTATGGGTCCATATAAATGTTAGGATTATTTGTTCTAGTTTTGTGGAAAAGGTCATGGGTAATTTGATAGGGATCACATTAAATCTGTAGACTGCTTTGGATAGTGTGGCAATTTTAACAATATTAATTTTTTCAATCCAACACCATGGGATATGTTTTCATTTTTTTGAATCATCTTCAGTTTCCTTTGTTAATGGTTTATAGTTCTCTGCATAGAAGTCTTTCACCTCCTTGATGATGTTTATTCCTAAGTATTTTATTTTTTTGGATGTGATTTTATAAGGGATTTTTTTTACATTCCCTTTTTGGTATTTCATTTTTAGCATAAAGAAATATAGCTGACCTCTGTATGTTAATCTTGTATTCTGTTACCTTGCTGAGTTTATCAGTTCTAGTAGTTTTTGTGTGCTTTAGGGTTTTCTATATATAGTATTTAATTATTTTTTAAGTCTGTATACTGTAATTAAGAGATCTAAAGTACTTTTTTGTATTTGCTTTTCCTATTTTCTTATAGATTTTCCCTTTCTTATAGATTCTTGTTTTTTTTGTTTTTGTTCTATTTAGAGAAGACCTTTCAATATTTCTTTTAGGATAGGTTTAGTATTCCTGTGTTCTTTTAGTTTTTGCTTGTCTGAGAAATTCTTTATCTCTCCTTCTATTCTAAAAATCTTGCTTGGTGTAGTATCCTAGGTTGCAGGTTTTTCCCTTTCAGGACTTTGAATATATCTTGCCACTCCCTTCTGTCCTGCAGAGTTTCTGTAGATAAATCAGCAGATAGCCTTATGGGAGTTCCCTTGTATTTTACTCTTTCTTTTTCTCTTGCTGCCATTAGAATCCTCTCTTTATATTTAACTTTTGCCATTTTTTATTATAATATGTTTTTGTCTAGGTCTGTTTGTGTTCATCTTGTTTGGTACCCTCTGTACTTCCTGTACCTGGATATCTGTTTCCTTTTTTAGGTTTGGGAAGTTTTCAGCCATAATTTCTTCAAATACACTTTCAGTCCACTTTCTCTTTCTTCTTCCAGGATCCCTATTATGCTTAGATTGGCACACTTTATATTATCCCACAGGTCTCATCTATTGCTTTCATTTTTTTTCATTTGTCATTCTTTCTGCTATTCTGATTGGGTGATTTCTATTATTCTATCTTCCAAATAACTTATTCGTTCTTCTGTATTATTTACTTTGCTATTTAATGCCTTTAGCTCAGTTTTCATCTTGGCAGTTGAGTTGTCTGATTTTGATTGGCTCCTCTTTATAGTTTCTAGTTCTTTATTACAGCGATCTGCATTTCTATTGATAGCCTTTCTTAATTGCTTCAGCATTTTTATTACCTCCTTTTTGAACTTAGGGTCTGGAAGACTGGAGAGGTCTGTTTCATTGCTTGTTCTTTCAGGGGATTTCTCTTGTTCTTTTAATTGGAAGTAGTTCCTCTCTTTTTTCATTTTACTTATATTTCTCTGATTTTATGAATTTAGGGGAAACAGTTATCTACTGTGGTCTTAAAGGGCTGTACTTATGTGGGGGCATTCCTGTGTAGCCTGCTTTGAGTCCAGTATTTTTGGTTTGAGGGCTCTTTTTGGTATGGATGCCTTCCATGTCTTTCCTCAGGGTGTGTTAGTCATTATCCCCTTGATAGGGGGTGAGATTGGTGTTGTGGTGACCAGAGCCTCCACTGGATGTCGGGCAGAGCCTTCTCTTTGCTCTGTGGTTGTCACAGCCCTGTTGGGGGCAGAGTCTGCTCCCCAGTTGTTGAAATAGAAGCCCCCTGATCTGTTCCTGAGCTGCAGTGTGAGATGGGTGGGACTGTAGCACTGCTGCTGGGAAAGAGCCACAGTATATTACTCCCCAGGAGCTGTCCACTGGGATGTGCGCCATGTGACATCATCTGTCACCCATTTCGTGCACTCAGGAAATATACTGTTGTTGGCATTGCACTCGGCTGTTCTTCTGCTGTGGGGGAATCTGTAATTGGCTCATATTTCAGCCCTGCTTCCACATGTGTGCATCTATAAAGCCTGCTGCTGCTGGCACTGAACCCACCTCAGCTGTGGGAGTGCGAGTAATCAACTTGGATGCCCCCCAGGCACTGTGCTTACAAAGCCACTGGTGTAGATCTGCTGAAGTCACACACCTGCTCGAAGTTGGCTCAGATTTCTGCCCTGCCTCTGTGTGTGGACAACCGCTAAAGATTGCAGTGGTGGAGCTGCACCCACTGTGAGCACCCTGAGAATGAGGCCTGTATGGCAGGGCACTTCCCTCCCTTTGTCCTTGTTGACAGTGGGGCTCCTATTGAGGACCTGGGCTCCATCCTGTGCACACCCCTAGGTGTGGCTCTACACTCCAGGCCCTTCAGACTGTCTCCAAGAAGCCAAGCCAAGTTCTTTTCTGGGGTCTGTCAGCTGAAGCCTAAGTTTCAGCCCCCAGTCCTGCCCACACCAGCAGGTGGTCATCTCAGTCTGGGCGGTGCACCGAGGTGGCCAGGACTATTTGTGCTGGGCTCTCTCTATTCTGCTTGCTGCAAGTTGGCTGCTGCACTCTCCTCTGAGCCTCTGAAGCTCCCTGTCTGTCCTGGCTCATCTCCCAGCTGGTGAAAGGTGTTTCCAGGTGAGGAAAGCTTTCTTCTTCCACAACTCCCTCCCAGGGTTGCAGGATTTGTCCAGATTCTTTTTTTTGTTTTCCTTTTGTCCTACCGGTTATGTGGTAATCTTTCTTGCAGCTTTGGTTGTATGAGATCTTCTGCCATCATTCCACTGGTATTCTATGAAAATTGTTCCATATGTAGATGTATTTCTTATGTATTTGTGGGAGGAGGTGACCTCCACATCCTTCTGTTCCACCATCTTCATCTCTGCCTCTCCATTGCAGTATTTTAGATAAGGGATAATGAGAAGATAAATGAAAACCATGACAGTGGGACTTGAGAGAGAGGGACATACTTGAAGACTCTTTAAGAAGTAATTTTGGAGGGACTTAATATGGGGCAGTGATGGGGAGCAATTTGGGTTCATGACTTGAGTCCTAGGAGTGTGGTGGTACCATGAACTGAGCGTGGGAGATAGAGGAGGAGCATCTTTAGGGACGATGATGAATTCTTTCTTACACATGTGGACTATAGGTCTTTGCAGGAATCCAGTGGAGATGGCCAGTGGCAGTGGAATGAGAGAGTAAGGCTTGTGTGTCTTTGATTTCTCAGCTCTGACTTACTTTCCTGAAGGTGCTAATTCTAGGAAAGCATCTTCCTGAAATTAATTCTGTAATGCCTAAATCATAAAGCTATTTTCACATGGTTTAACAGTTTATTTGGTGCTGAGTTTATTTGTATTTGTAACTCTACATACTTACGGGTAGTTATACTCCATAAAATTATTGTCTTGGGAAATGGAATGTTCCCCAGTAGTTAAAACTTATTTTAAAAAACCAAATAGCACTCATTAGTTTCTATAGTTGCCTCTTTCAAGTTCTTACTGTTTTGTGGATGCGTTTCTCAGCACTTTGATGAAATACTAGCTCAACTTATCCCTGTACATCCTTTTAGTGCACACAAGCAACCTTCTATATTCTTCCCTTGATGTTTCCAGGAAGATTATAGACATTCTTGCTGGTATCCTAATTACTAGAGCTAATCTATGGATTTTAATAACAGTCCTTTATGTATACACTTTGCAAGATTATTTTACCTCTGGGGAGAAAAACTTTTACATGATTTTTATCTTTTTCAATAGATCCCATGCTATATTATAAAACATACCTGTACTCTTATTTGATAATACTGGAATAACAAAGCAAATTATCTTTTTCTAGTAGCATTAGTATTACAGGTAGATGTATAGCATCAATCTTTTACACTATTTGTATGTGCTGTGCCCTGTCTTATCTTCACACTGGCCTTGTGTAAGGGAATCAGTACCATTCCCATTTGGAAATTGAACCAAAGTAAAATGGTTGAGTTTTACTCAGGGACATAGTACAAATTTGTGTTGAAACAAAGTCCAGACTACAGTTTCTTTGTCTTCCCAAGTCTATGTTTATCTACTTGTTTTAAACTTCTCTATCATTTTTGCTTATTTTTAACCCAAAAGAATGATAACTTACTCTTTAAATTTAGACCTGGGAATTCTGACAGCATGGAGATGTACTGCTAATTGAAATATCATTTGGGGGCTCTTATTAAACATCATGGTACTCCTGAATGCTAATATCCAATTTTAGACTTATATGTTAGCTTATACTTGAACATTCTTACTAATTTTTAAAAATACTCCCTTCTCTTTTCTCATAAGATCTCAAAGAATTTGGAGATTAATAAAATAAAATAAAATTCTCTATCTTCTCTTTGAATTTCTTTTAAAATATTTTTAAAAACTCAAAAATGATTCTACTGTTTTGTTTAAAAATTTAGTCAGACCTGAACTTTTATCTTGGGTACATCTAAGTTGTTTTTTTGATGGGCTCTGTAATCTGAAATCCATACATGCTTGGAACATATGAATTTCGTAAAGTGGAGATTTTAATGAGAAAAAATAAAATGTTGTAGGCATAAAAATATGTATAATTTATTTAATTTTATTTTTATAAAAAAGTATAGGTTTAGTCATTTGATCAAATAAAAATCACTGATAGATTCTATTCTAGCCAAAGGGACTGCTGAATTTAACAAACTAAACTAGTCTCTAATTGAGAATATCCATAGAGAGCTTCATATTTTGGCTGTAGGTTTACACAGCTGAAAACAGTACTCCATTCTAATTCCAACAGCCTGTGAATAACAGTGGACTTTTGCACAGTGAGACGTACCCAGATTACCGTGTGTAGTTTGGCCACTGAGCTGGACATTGCAGGATAGATCTAGGATTCATCTCCAACCTCACAGGGATGAAGAGCAGGGTTCATCTTCTGCTCTGTCAGTCCCCCTTGACATTGAACCAGATGTCTGGTCACTTAGATACATCCAAAGACATCTAAGCAAACAAAGTGAGCTCCTGTGAATATCTTTGGAAACTGTGAGGTTATTGAGCCCATACATCTTCAGTTTATCAAAACCCATTATGCACTCAGTGCCAAGCAGTTCAGCAGTGGGAAATAAGTGCAGACTCCATATTCCATTTTCTGCTCTGTGAACACATCTCATTTAAGTATGAACACCTGTTCTTCCATGAACAAGTAAGCAGTGCTCTCATTTCTTTTTCGATGATTTTAAGTTCAGTGTGCTTAGATATTTTTGCAACACCAGGGAGAATACACAATCTTGTGGGTTGTTGATTTCCATGAAGCTGGTCTGTCAGAGTCCTTTAATTTAAAAAAAAAAGATGATCTGTGGAAGCAGTTATGTGACTGATTTCAACAAGTTTCCATCACTTTACTAGTTTAATTAAAGCAAATTGTTTTAAAATCTTCCGCCAACTGGGATGGCTCAGGGTAGGAACATGAAGAAAAATCATAATTTTAGTTTTTCTCCAGCCCATTATGTAACAAAATTGATTGGTTTCAAAGTCAGAACACATTTTTTTCCCCTAATGAATGTTGCCACCAAAACAGTCATAGTTTATATAAAACTCTGTTTTAGACATCCAATGAGTGTCATTGTTTATTGTGTCTGGGTGGCATTTATGGTGCTAGATACAGAAGAAAGACTGAACCTGGAAGTTCCTGTAGGGTAGGGGATATATTTTATATCTACTTTGTTTAGGAATGAACTTCCTTGGCTCCAAGTTTAATTACAGTTATGGGCCTTCACCTCCTTCACTTCCTGTTGCCTATAAGTGACTAGAGGCTTGATTGAATCATCTGCAACTGCCTGGATCTGAGGAAGCTCCCTTGTAAAGTGAGAAGAGTAAAAGATATCCTAGAGTGACCAGCATCTTTTTCCCTGAAATAATTGCTTGCATTCTGCAACAGAAAAAGGAAATGGGCTGGGGCAGACTTGGAGGGACTTTCATATCGAGGACAGGAACAAAGAGAGGTGTAAAGAGTAAATGCTCCTGGGTAGGTGAGGTGGCAGACGGACCCCTGGGGGAAGCCAGCAGTCTGGGAAACGGGCATCCGGGTGAGCCCAAGGAGA
Source organism: Monodon monoceros (assembly GCF_005190385.1). Taxonomy (NCBI): domain Eukaryota; kingdom Metazoa; phylum Chordata; class Mammalia; order Artiodactyla; family Monodontidae; genus Monodon; species Monodon monoceros. Next base: position 28,469,934 of record NW_021703774.1, read on the forward strand.
TGAAAAGTTGAGAGCCCAGGCCAGCTCTAACCAAGGAGCCCTTGAATCAGTTGAGGCCTATTAGGGATGGTGCCCAGACTCCCACACTGCCCTAAGAATCACTGTGGCTTGGAAGGGGACCTGCACTGCTGTCAGTGCCAGGGGCTTGGCCACAGTGGCTTAGACAAAGAGTGGTGGTAAAGGAGCCTGCTAACCTCAAAGGAAGTGCTTGAGTCTGGCACTAGCACTGCAACATAGGAGAAAGTAGGGCTGGTCTCCTGAGCAACCTGGACATGGAAAGAGAAGAGAAGGACAGAAAGGGAAGACAGATTTCCTACTCAGTGGGTAAATGGAGGTAGAGGTGAGTTTTAATTTGGAAAGTAAAAGAATATAACCTAATTTTATCCATAGCTAAGTTAGCAAAGCCAATCATGTCAGTTACATGTGGCAAATGAGATTTGCCTCTGCTTAATCACTACCAATAATATCAGTGTTATTAACAGTAGTAATGATAAATATTTTTAGTATTAGTAATTCTATACCTATTATGTGGCCAGACTCTATTATAGATGCTTACAGATGCTTTCCTCAATTCTTATAACTCTGCATGGTAGATATCATGATTCTTGTTGTTTGGAGGCTTGGATGCTGGGAGAAATTAGTCAAAGACACCCAACTAAATAAATGAATGCTCCACAATTCAAACCCAGGCCAGTCCAATTCTATAGCATCTCTTGGGTTTTTCTGGCAGCCATCTTACTTGCTTTTTCTAATGCATCACGTTGAATCAATACAATATTTGCCACAGACGAAAATGATCTTCATGGGCAGATTTTGAGCTATAGCCTCAAATAAACTTTGTCATCTCTTTACTATGCTGGCAGTTTTGCTTTGGGAAAGAAACTGAAATTTCATGTGTCTGTTCTCACCCCTTTGCCTCTGATTGTGCAGCAGCTGCTCTAAGTGCTGGCTGGGGGATTCCAGCAGGATCAGTGCCTGTTCACTGGGGCAAGGTGTGTGGGGGCAGAGAGCTTCTACAAACCCATAAGAAAAGGCACCTCAATAGAATAACGGGCCAAAATGTGAGAAGGCAAAATTCAGAGACCCACAAATACAAATAAATACTTAAAACGTTGTTCAGACTCAAAAGTGTTCAGGGCCATGCAAATTAAAGCAACATCATGATTTGCTTTGTGTTTATCAGCTTATCAATGGTGATAAATGACAGATACCATCTAGGGTCAGTAAGGAGCAAGAAAACAGCACTGTTTGGGAGAATATAGGTAGACTTAGCTTCTTTAGAAGTCAGCTAGGCATTACCTACCAAATTTTAAATGCATGTATAAGCAATCCCACTTACAGAAGTAAATCTTTAGGAAATACTGATATACATTTTAAGGATATTTATTGTGGCATTGGTTAAAATAGCAAATAAACAAACAATCTAAATACCAATTTCCAGAGAGATTGTTAATCAATTTGTAGCCTAATCAGTCTAGTCTGGTGGTGAAGGCCATGGGCTTTGGAACTAGATTGCCTGAGTTTGAATCCTAGTGCCACCTCTTAACTGGCTCTATGACCTTAAGCAACTTATTTATCATGTCTATGTCTCAGTTTTCTCATCTGTAAAGGGGATAATAAATAGTACCTATTAATGGTACTAATGGGGTACCATTAGTGATTGTGTTCAGACAGCTACAGCACTTAAAGTCTGACACATAGTAAGCATTATAAAAATGGTTTATTTTATATGCCTCTAAAGTACTTGAATTTTATTTACTGTAAACTTGTATTAATTTTGTGTTGAAAAAATAAGGATATCATACATATCTGGTCAGCATATTATGAGCATATTGTGTAAAGCTTGTATGTTTATTAGATATTGAGCTAATTATAATACTGTAAACGTTATCTAGTAGTTCCAGGGATAGCTTAAAAATTGCTGTGTTTAAAATTTAGTTAAGTTAGAGCCTACTAAAAATACCTAAAATCAGTCAATCACTATGAAAGCTCAACCATTTGGGTATGTGAGTTGTTCTGGAACTCAGAATACTTTGGCTAAGTGAAAAGACCTTATTATGAAAATAACAGATTTTCATTTCTTCTCTAATTTTATAACCCTTGGCAATACAATCTTTGTTTTGCTGTGAAACATTTGAAAAGGAAATGAGTGTACACACCAAGTTTTATTTTCTAAAATAAATGCATTTAAATGTTGCCTAGAGATTCTAGTATGCTGCAACATCAGGATATCACCTGGAAGGGAGATGGTAGGGAAGTGTGGGAGAGGGGCTTGCTTGAGATCTCTAGACTGAAGCATGGGTGCCTAAATCACGGACATGCTGAGGCAACAGCTTTAAAATTCTCTGAAAGAGGATATTTTGGGAAGGTCTTTCTTTGGGGATGCTTTGGAGCCTGGCTTGGTCAGTACTTGTGATGTCCACAGACGCATACCACCTGGTGGGCCCTGGAGGTAACTTCAGTGAGTGGCCATAGGGCACAGTTCTGTTCCAACTTGGATTGTCCCCTGTCATCACACAGTGTGGAGGAGGTTAAGTTAATGAAGATCATATTTCTGTATTCAAAATTCTGCTGGTTCCTTTTTCCAGTGATAAGAGATGAATGGGGCAGTTGCCAGATGACTGTATTTAGTTAAGAAAGGACGTTGTTACAGAAATTCTAATATGACTACTTTTATTCTTTTAGAAAGAGCAAAGGAATTCTTTGCTATAAAAACCATAAAGGGTTTTCTTCTTACTTGCCTTTAAAATTTTGAGAAATTTAATCAGTACAGAAAAAGGTGCACAGAATCCTATAACCATACCCACAGAATATCCAGAATTGAGAAGTGTTAATATTTTGTAATACTGAACACAGTCATTATTCTTAACTAAAAGAAAGAAAACATTCCGTATGTGGTATTGGCACAAAGACAGATATGTAGATCAATGGAACAGAATTGAGGGTCCAGAATTAATCTTCAACAAAGGAGGCAAGAATATACAATGGAGAAAAAGCAGTTTGATCAGCAAGTGGTGTTGGGAAAACTGTGTAGTCTCATGTAAATCAATGATGTTAGAACGCTCCGTCATGCCGTATAGAAAAATAAACTCAAAATGGTTTAAAGGCCTAAATATCAAACATGATACTATAAAACCCACAGAACAGAACATAGGTAAAACATTCTCTAAAATAAATCATAGCAATATTATCTTAGCTCAGTGTCTGAAGGCAAAAGAAATAAAAGGAAAAATAAGCAAATGGACCTAATTAAACTTACAAGCTTTTGCACAGCAAAGGAAACCATAAACAAAAAAAAAAAAGAACCTACAGACTGGGAGAAAACATCTGCTAATGATGTGACAGACAAAAGCTTTATTTCCAAAATATACAAAGAGCTCATACAGCTCAATATCAAAAAAATAACCCAATCAAAAAATGGACAGAAGATCTAAATAGACATTTCTCCAAAGAAGACATACAGATGGCCAACAGGCACATGAAAAGATGCTCACCATCGCTAATTATTAGAGAAATGTAAATCAAAACTACAATGAGGTATCATCTCACATCAGTTAGAATGGCCATCATCAAAAAGTCTATGAATAAGAAATAATAAAAGAATTGAGGAACAGACCAAGAAGATATAGAAATATTTAATAAAAAGATAGAAGATTTAGAGAAAAAACAAACAGAGATGAACAATACAATGACTGAAATGAAAAATACACTAGAAGGAATCAATAGTGGAATAAATGAGGCAGAAGAAGGAATACGTGAGCTGGAAGACAGACTGATGGAAATCACTGCCGCTGAACAGAATAAGGAAAAAAGAATGAAAAGAAATGAGGATAGTCTAAGAGATCTCTGTGACAACGTTAAATGCACCAACATTCACATTATAGGGGTCCCAGAAGGAGAAGAGAGAGAAAAAACACCTGAGAAAATATATGAAGAGCTAATAGCTGAAAACTTACCTAACACTGGAAAGGAAATACTCAAGTCCAGGAAGCTCAGAGCCCCATACAGGATAAACCCAAGGAGGAACATGCCAAGGCACATATTAATCAAATTGACAAAAATTAAAGATAGAGAAATTATTAAAAGCAATAAGGGAAAAGCAACAAATAACATACAAGGGAATCCCCGTAAGGTTTTCAGCTGATTTCTCAGCAGAAACTCTGCAGACCATAAGGGAGTGGCATGATGTTCTTAAAGTGTAGAAAGGGGAAAACCTACAACCAAGAACACTCTACCCAGCAAGGCTTTTGTTGAGATTCGATGGAGAAATCAAAAGCTTTAAAGACAAGCAAAAGCTAAGAATTCAGCACAACCAAATCAGCTTTACAACAAATGCTAAAGGAAATTCTCTAGGCAGAAAAGAAAAAGTCACAACTAGAAACAAGAAAATTATGAATGCGAAAGCTCACCAGTAAAGACAAACATACAGGTAAGGCAGGAAATCACCTACAGACAAATTTTATACAAAACCAACATTCGTGAGAAGAGGAGAGTACAAATGCACGATATTGGAAATGCCTTTGAAATTAAGAGACTAGCAAGTTGAAACAATTTTGTATAAACATAGACTTCTATATCAAAACATCATGGTAACTGATAACCAGAAATCTACAATAGATACACAAAAAATACAAATACAAATAAAACACTAGATATAATCGTTAAAATCACAAGAGAAGAGAACATAAGAGGAAGGGAAGAAAACAAAAGACCTACAAAAGCAAATCCAAACCAATTAGCAGAATGGCAATAAGAACATACATATCTGTAATTACCTTAAATGTAAATGGAGTAAATGCTCCAACTGAAAGACATAGACTGGCTGAATGGATACCAAAAAAAGACCTGTATACTATCTACAAGAGACCCAATTCAGATCTAGGGACACATACAGACTAAGAGTGAGGGGATGGAAAAAGGTATTCCATGCAAATGGAAATCAAAAGAAAGCTGAAGTAGCAATTCTCATATCAGACAAAGTAGACTTTAAAATAAAACTGTTACAAGAGAGAAAGAAGGACACTACATAATGATCAAGAGATCAATCCAAGAAGAAGATATGCCAATTGTAAATATATATGCACTCAACATAGGAACACCTCAATATATAAGACAAATACTAACAGCCATAAATGGACAGATCATCCAGACAGAAAATCAATAAGGAAACACAGGCATTAAATGATGTATTAGACCAGATGGACTTAATTGATATTTATAGAGCATTCCATCCAAAAGCAGCAGAATACACATTCTTTTCAAGTGCACATGGAACATTCTAGTGCACATGGAACATTGGTACAATTGCTGTGGAGAACAGTATGGAGGTTCCTTAAAAAAGTAAAAATAGAACTACCATATGATCCAGCAATCCCACTCCTGGGCATATATCTGGAGCAAACCATAATTTGAAAAGATACACGCACCCCAATGTTCATTGCAGCACTATTTACAATAGCCAATATATGGAAACAACCTACATGTCCATTGACAGAAGAATGGATAAAGAAAATGTGGTACATTTATAAATGGAATATACTCAGCCATAGAAAAAAATGAAATAATGCCATTTGCAGCAACATGGATGGACCTAGAGATTATCATACTAAGTGAAGTAAGTCGGAGAAAGACAAATATTATATGATGTCACTTATATGTGGAATCTAAAAAAATGATATAAATGAATTTATTTACAAAACAGAAAGAGAAGACAGAAGACAAACTTACGGTTACCAAAGGGGAAGGGTGGGGGGGAGGGGTAAATTAGGAGATTGGGATTAACATATACACCCTACTATATATAAAATAGATAATCAACAAGGGCCTACTGTATAGCACAGGGAACTCTAGTCAATATTCTGTAATAACCTATATGGGAAAAGAATCTAAAAAAGAATGGATATATGTATTTGTATAACCAAATTACTGTACACCTGAAACTAACACAACATTGTAAATCAACTGTACTCCAATATAAAATAAAAAATTAAAATAATCCTTCATTCCTGTTTACAATTGAATAATATTTCCTTGAATGCATAGACCACATTTTGTTTTTCCATTCATCCATTGACAGACATTTGGGTTGTTTCTGCCTTTTGGCTATTTTATATAGTATTGCAATGAATATTAACTTACAGGTATTTGTTTGAATATCCATTTTTACTTTTGAGTATATTCCTATGAGTGGAACTGCTTGGTTATATGATAGTTCTATGTTTAACTTTTTGAGGAACTGTCAAACTCTTTTTCCAAAGTGGCTGCACCATTTTACATTCCCATGAGCAATATGTGAGGGTTTCAGTTTCTCCATATTCTTGCCACATTTGTTTTTCTCTATTATTTAAAAACTTTTTTTTTTATTATAGCCATTCCCCTGAGTGTGCTTCCACAGTTTTTGGCCTACAAGAATAGAGTTGCTGTGAGAGACATGAGAAAGGCTGTGGGTTAAACAGGTTAGGATGGAATAATTATTGTTCAGTTTGGACAGGTTGAATTTGAGATGTCTCTTAGACATCCAAGTGGCATTGTTGAGTAGACATTGGATGGATAAGTCTGGAGTTAGAAAATGAGGTTTGGGCTGGAGATATAATTTGGGAGTCATTGGCATTTAATTGCTACTTAAAGCTATGGGACTAGAATATAGACAGAGAAGAAAACCAAGGATTGAGCCCAAAGACACTCCAAAAATTAAGAAGTTGGGTAGAAGAGGAGGAGCATAAAAGTAGGCAAAGAAGGAACAATCAGTGAGCTAGGCAGAAAATCAAGAGAGTTAGATGTACTTAAAGGCCAGGTGAGAAAAGTTCATACAGGATGAGGATGATTAACTGTGTGAAAGGTTTCAAAGCTCAAGTATTCTTAGAACTGAGACTTGGGTATTAGATTTGGCAATGTGGAGTCATTGCCAACTTGAATGACAACAGTGTCAGTAGAGTGGTGGGGAATGGAGACAGTCAATATAGATAATGCTTCTCAAGTTTTGTTGTAGGAAGTAAAAAATGACACAATGGCTGGTGGGAAAAATGGGGAGAAGGGAAGGTCTTTTTTCTTTCTTTTTAAGGTAGGAGAGATAATAGGATTTTGTATGCTGATGGAAGTAAGTCAGTATAGAGCAAAAAATTGATTTTTTAAAGAAGAAGGGGTAATTACTTAGATGTCCATCGACCTGAGGGGCTGGGATATAGGGTACAAACAGAGGGAGTTTAGACAGCAGCATAGCTAGTTCATCCTTGGTAATAGGTGGGAAGGCAGGTTCCATGTATTCAGATAAAGGAAGGTGGGAAAATAAGGCAGTGGGATCCGTGGAAGTGAAGCGAGAACAAAGGTAATAAGCTGAGAGTGGGAATAAGGAAAAAGATGTTGGTAATTTGGAGAGATATGAAAATGTTAAATAGCCTATTGGGATGGTGGATGAATAAATGGACTAGAGATGAGAATGATTTCTTGTGAATGTTTGGGATCCACTTGTGATGCAGGCATGAATTTGAAGTTAGTTTTTCTCTGGCCGTGCTGGCTGCACAGGTGCAGGAGTGGAGAGTGGATGAGAGCTGGAGGACCAGGAGGCATAACAAAGCAGGAGAAGGGCAAGGGAATAGAGAGTGATTTTACTGATTGGTTTTGATTTTAAGCTGGATATGCATGAAAGAGAAGACATAGAGGGCTTAGATACAGTGACACAGTACTATGATTAATGGATTGCTGATCCTAGGAGGGATAAAAAATCATTGAAGTCGAGAGTGAGAGGAAAAGATAGAGGCTTGTGGGCAGAGAGTGGGATGCGTTAAATTGAGATTATGAAGCGTTTGCAGCTAGTGGTAATGACATGGGAGTGAATGGCTGAGGCAGAAGATTATTGAAAGGGGTGGTTCAAGGAAATGAGACACGAGAGTACTGGAAAGATCATTCCCATATATGTTTACTTTTTCAAGATTAAGACACAAGTAGTGATGGAGATGTTCCATCACAGTGAGAAAGAAGGAGAAGAGAACTGACCTGGGGGTCCATAGATAATGGTGACACTTAGTATTGAGTGATCTAGTCTGATGACATGAGATTCAAAGCTGGGGTGTTTAGGGGGGAGAAGAGAGAGAGAATGAATGGTCTCAAAGTGGCAGTGAGGAGCACGGAGGATATCTACTTCCATCTCCTTATCCAGTGGTACGAGGACAAAGGGAGAAATACAACTTTCCATTGAAAGGACTGGAGGGAAAGCAGTGGTCCCAGGGAAAGCCAAGTTTCTGTTGAGGCAAGGAGGTGAGGAAAAGGTTGAGGAATAGATAATATGATAATATAATACAGGAAATATTGTATAGTAGATAATATGGATATTATAGTAAGCAATATTATGCATGAACTATAGTGTTGTTTTGTGTATATACAGCTTTTTTAAAAGGCAGGGAGTATTCAAAATCAAATTTTTCTTACATGATCGCGGTTCCCTTCCTTATGATCCTTGGTATTTCTGTGGTGTCTGTTGTAATGTCTTCTTTTTCATTTCTGGTTTTATTGATTTGGGCCCTCTCCCTTTTTTTCTTGATGAGTCAGGCTAAGAGTTTATCAATTTTATTTTTTCAAAGATCTAGCTTTTAGTTTCATTGGTATTTTCTACTGTTTTTTAGTCTCTATTTCATTTGTATCTGCTCTTATCTTTATGTTTTCTTTCCTTCTACTAACTTTGGGTTTTGTTTGTTCTTCTTTCTCTAGTTGCTTAGGTGTAACTTTATGTTGTTTATTCGAGATTTTTCTTGTTTCCTGAGGTAAGTTTGTATCACTATAAACTTTACTCTTAGAACTGCTTTTGCTGCATTCCATAGGCTTTGGATCATCGTTTTTCATTTTCATTTGTCTCTAGGTAGTTTTTGATTTCCTCTTTGATTTCTTCAGTGATGCATTTGTTGTTTAGTAACATATTGTTTAGCCTCCACGTGTTTGTGTTTTTTGCAGTTTTTATTTTCTTGTAGTTGTTTTCTGATCTCCTAGCATTGTGGTCAGAAAAGATGCTTGATATGATTTCAATTTTCTTAAACTTACTGAGGCTTGTTTTGTGGCTAGCATGTCATCTATCTTGGAGAATGTTCCACGTGCACTTGGAGAATGTGCCAATATCTTGGAGAATATTCTGCTGCTTTTAGATGAAATGCTCTCTCTATATATCAGTTAAGTACATTCGGTCTAATGTGTTATTTAAGGTCTGTGTTTCCTTACTGATTTGCTGTTTGGATCGTCTGTCCATTGACGTTAAGTGGGGTGTTAAAATCCCCTACTATTATTGTGTTACTGTTGATTTCTCTTTTTCTGTTAGTATTTGTCTTATATCAATACATTGAGGTGCTCCTATGTTAGGTGCAAGATATTAGTATATCTTCTTCTTGGATTAACCTCTTGATCATTATTGTAGTGTCCTTCTTTGTCTCTTAAGTCTATTTTGTCTTATATAAGTAAGTATTGTTACTCTGGCTTTCATTTGATTTCCATTTGCATGGACTACCTTTTTCTGTCCCCTTACTTTCAGTCTGTATGTGTTTCTAGATCTGAAGTGAGTTTCTTGTAGGCAGCATATATGGGCCTTGTTATGGTATCCATTCAGCCAGTCTGTGTCTTTTGGTTGCAACATTTAGTCCATTTATATTTAAGGTAACTATCAATATGTATGTTCTTATCGCCATTTTGTTAGTTGTTTTGGATTTGTTTTTTACATCTTTTTTTCCCCTCCTTTTGTTCTCTCATGATTTGATGACTGTCTTTAGGCTATGTTTTGATTTCTTTTTCTCTTTTGTGTGTAAAACTATAATAGATTTTTGGTTTGCAGTTACCATGAGGTTTTTATATAGCAGTCTATATATATATATATATATATATACATACACACACATATATACATATATATTCTTTCATGTTGCTGATCTCTTAATTTCAAATGCATTTTTAGAAACCCTGCATTTGTACTCCCCTTCCTTTACAACTACTGTTTTTGATATATTTTACATCTAATTGTTTTGTATATTTCTTAACTGCTTATTGTGGATGCAGATTATTTTAGTACTTTTGTCTTTTATCCTCTCTACTAGCTTTGTGTGTGGATGATTTCCTACCCTTACTATATGTTTGCCTTAACCAGTGATCTTTTTCATTTCATAATTTTCTTGTTTCTAGTTGTGGCCTTTTCTTTTTCACCTAGAGAAGTTCCTTTAGCATTTGTTGTAAAGCTGGTTTGGTGGTGCTAAATTCTTTTAGCTTTGGCTTGTCTGTAAAGCTTTTGATTTCTCTATCAAATCTTTATGAGAGGGGCTTCCCTGGTGGTGCAGTGGTTGAGAGTCCGCCTACCAATGCAGGGGACATGGGTTCATGCCCCAGTCTGGGAAGATCCCACATGCGGCAGAGTGGCTGGGCCCGTGAGCCATGGCCGCTGAGCCTGTGTGTCCGGAGCCTGTGCTCCGCAACGGGAGAGGCCACAACAGTGTGAGGCCTGCATACCGCAAAAAAAAAAAAAAAAAAAAAAATCTTAATGAGAGCCTTGCTGGGTAGAATATTCTTGGTTGTAGGTTTTCCCCTTTCATCACTTTAAATATATTGTGCCACTCCCTTCTGGTCTGCTGAGTTTCTGCTGAAAAATCAGCTTGATAGCCTATGGGAGTTCCCTTGTACAATATTTGTTGCTTTTCCCTTCCTGCTTTTGAGATTCTCTCTTTATCTTTAATTATTGTCATTTTCATTATGTTAGTATGTATGTTTCTGCCCAGTTTGTTGTTTGGTCAGAGGCATCTCAGCTTTGGCACCTACAGGCTGTTGGCTGGGCCAAGTCTTGGTGCCAAGATGTCAGCCTCCAGGAGAGCTCATGCAGATGAATGCTCCCCAGTATATCTGCCACCAGTGTCTGTGTCCCCAGGGTGAGCCACAGCTGCCCCCTACTTCCCCAGGAGACCCTCCAAGACAAGCAGGTAGGTCTGTCCCAGGCTCCTATCAAATTACTGTTTTTGCCCTGCGTCCTGGTGCATTGAGATTTTGTTTGCCCCCTTTAAGAGTGTGAAGTTTCTATTTCCCCCAGTCCTGTGGGGCTCCTGCAATTAAGCCCTGCTTGCTTTCAAAGCTGGATACTGTGGAGACTAATCTTTCCAGTGCTGGGCTCCGGTGCTGGGGAGCCTGACATGGGGCTCAGAACTCTCACTCCTGTGGGAAAATTTCTGCAATATAATCATTCTCCTGTTTGTGGGTTGCTCACCCGTAGGGTATGGGATTTGATTATATCTTGAGTCCATCCTTACTACTCGTTTTGTTGCAGTTCCTCTTTATATCTTTGCTTGTAGAAGATCTTTTCTGGTGCGTTCCAGTCTTTTTCATTGATGGTTATTCTGCAGACAGTTGTAATTTTGATGTGCTTGTGAGAGGAGGTGAGCTCAGGGTCTTTCTACTCTGCTATCTTGGTCACGCTCTCCCTGTAGTTCTCTTCCTACACATATGACCTATAACTTAGAGAGTCAACAGCTGCATACTAAAATAATCTCCAACAGAAATCCAGCACATAAAAGGCTTTGTTGAATAAATGAATATAAATATCATCATGTCAGTTTGAGATCAAAAGGAATATGGCAGAGGCTTAAAATTTCTAAAGGAATGTTCTGTTCCCTCCGAGGATTATGTTACTCCATTTAACAAATATTTATTGAGAAGTGAGTATCTGCTGCATCCTGGTATTGAACAGGACAGATAAGGTCCCATCTTTAACAGAGCTTAAATTTAAATGGGTACAACTCATGAGCATAAAACTAAATTTTTGAATGAAGAGACTTGTGCATGATTGAGATGTTTTTCCATTAGGTGCCCAAAGATTATTTAAAATTTTATTCAGAAGTGGGCTCATTTTTATTTACACATAATGAGATGTTTTTGCAGCCCCACCACAACTAAGGGACACAGGTTTTGTGTGTGTGTGTGTGTGTGTGTGTGTGTACACAAAGGAGAAAAGAATCACGTATCTATCATCTCTCCCCTCTTCTTGCCCTCCTTCCCTCCATCAAATTTGAAAGCCTAGAGTGTTGAGTACAGAATTATTGAAAATTTTAAGTTTACCTTAACCTTCTTATGTAATTTACTAATCCTTTTTCTATAGATGAAAGAATACCATTTGGATAAGTGAATGGAATACACTTATTTAAAGATACAGAAAGAATAAGCAAGAATTTTCTAGGTATCTTTTATGGTTTTCATTATAGATATGTCTTTTTTTTGCATTGCTAGAGACATTATTTTTTTCCCATTTGAATATATATGCAGCAGAAATTAGAGAGGAAATACCTTGGATGCAGTGGCTAGTAGGGATTTGGTAAAGTGAAGGGCACAGGCTTCTCTGAGGGGACTGCAGCTCTTTGACTCCAGGTCTATGTTATATAGGGTGGGGATGCAGGTCCAGAGGGGCCAGATATTCTCATTTTTCAAATGAAGTCAGAAAACTAGATTTTTAATGAGTTCGCATTTTTTTAAATGTTGGAAACTGATTCTGTCATGTTTACAGTGAAGCCAAGGAAAATATTCATTCTACAGGTAGGCAGTTTGAGATCTCTGATACAGACCATCACCAAACCAGTGATACCATTTATAATGTTTTGTGACTGCCGTGGTCACTTCAGGCTGTAGTTCCAAAGATGCAGACTTACTTGTGGATTTGTACCCTCATTGTGCAGATGTTCCAGTCTTCCCCATTTTATATTTGCTCTGTGTAGGGCCCTCTAGGCCAGCACTGTCCAATAGAACGTTCTGCAATGATAGAACTGTTCAGTATGTGTGCTGTCTGATACAGGAGCCACTAGCCACATGGGACTGTTGAGAACTGGGAAGGAGGCAAGTGTGAATAAGAAACTGAATTTAAGAATTTATTTTATTTTAATTAATTTAAACTTAAATAGCCATATGTGGCCAGTGGCTACCAAGCCATACCTCCTGGTGTCTGCACAACTCTCATCCTCACAGAAACCCAATTAAGAGTTACTGAATTGATTGACCCAAATCCAGATAAACCTTTGACTCACAAAGTGTAGTAAGGAGAGAAGGGAGCAAACTCACGCCAACAGTGGCGGCGCCAGGGCAAAATTTCATACACCTAAATGTGTGAAACATAAACCAAGCTAAGTAAAATGTATTCCTCTCACCTCAACATGTATTCCTTTTGTTAGGGCCTAGAAGACCAGCTTCACAGAATACTTGGACTCCTAGGGCTTCTTCCCTGGAGCATAATGGTATGAGGAAAGCTAGCCCTTCTGTCCCCAGCCCCAGTCCACCCTGCATCACAAGTGGCCTGACCAGCAAGCCTGAGTAGAGTGGAACTTTACATAACCAGTGATCAAAAACTATATTTGGAACACTTCTGCTATTCCTATGGCTTGTTCTACCTTTCCTCCCTTTTGGCTATAGCTGCATTTAACTTTAATACATTGTACATAGCTTTGTGGAATTGCAATATAAAGTGAAATCCTGTGTTGCTTTGGGCATAGACATTCCCTCTGAGACAAGCTCTATGATCTGACTGATCCCTTTTGGAACCCCTTGTAAGCTCCTACCCCATCACCTACAAACTGAGGGATAATCACTTTTCTAAATGGGTTTGTCCCGAATTCTTTAGAGGTAAAATATAACTGAACTTGGCTGCTGCTTTTAAAGAGTATTTAAGAGCTGAAACAAGGAGTGGGTACAGATGTGACTTTGGCCAAAGGTTAATAAGGAGAGTTCACCTCATTAAGTACCTATTTACCATCTTCATTAAACTGCCTATTGCATCACTAAGTCATCTTCAGCACTATGCCTCCGAAGACTTTTCTTGGGGCAGTCATTTATGCCAAAAGAATCAGGGAGTGGAAGATACATTACAGATTGCTTTTAATCCATGTATAAATCACTCTAATGAGTTCTGTGTGATTAAAGTCGGTTAAAACATCAGATATCTTAATACTTAGAATGTGTATATGGATTATCCTCATCTAAATAACATACAAATTATTTATAAATTCTGGTATTAGGGTAATAAAAAAGAGTTGTACTGTATGCATGTTTGTGTGTGTGTGAAAAACTTGAGCAGGTTCAGTTGGAGGACAGCTTTGGAAACTTTAAGATCACATTCTTTTCTAATTGGAGGCATTTATTCAGTGTTGCAGCTGGCATGTGGTAATGAAAGTTATTATGTTACCACTCAGAGAAGACTGGAGAACTCTGCCCTTATTATGCTGCAGCTCCCTCCTGTGGTGAAAAAGGAGAACAGGACCATAACCTGTGACAGTTGAAGAAAAGAAATAGAACTGTAAAGGGTAAACTGAGACGGCCTCCAGCCAGTTGTCTCTATAATTCAGGATTGTCTAGGAAACAGGCTCCATGTCTTTTACTAGATAGCTTACACCCCGCAAAGGATTCTGATACGTGATTGCTGCTACCCTCCCCGAGGGCACTCACATTTTATTGCTGTTGCCTTAATTTTCTCCTTACTGTATCCACGTTTCATGGTTAGAAGCTATCTTGTATGATTTCGTATCTCATAAATAATCCCATAATTGAAATTAATGTAAATATGTTACTGCCAAAATGTGTTTTTCCCTATGTAACTGTTTTCATAATATAAATACTTGGCAATCTTTGGGTGGTTTTAAGAAGTGATGGTTTCTTTTTCTCAGGGCCTTGACCTAATTTTCCTCTGCCAACATCAATTTCAGTCTATTGAAACAGAGACCTCTGAAACATTATTAGAAACTGAAAGGCATCCCTAAATGCTCTATGATTCTTCGACTGAGTGGGTTTGCTTGAGATTAAATTTGAAAGCACCATCTTGCCCGCGCTGTTATTTCTAAGGGATTCTGTAATCACCAGTTTAAGCTGAACTTTCCTTTAGCTCTGCCGCCTGAATGGGCTACAGCTTTGGGGCTGGGCAAGGGTGGGTAGGTGAGGCTAAACTCATTCAATAACAGAGCAAAACATCGAGGCAATACAGGAAGATGGGGCTTCGGGTTAAAACTGGAGATGGGAGAAAGAGGGAAAGATAAGTGGTTCCCAACAGTTCTAGGTACTTTCACCATAGGCATCTTTGCCACAGACATTTTCACTGCATAACTAATTGGCAGTAAGGCAATTTTGCAGTAAAAAATAAAATAATGAAAAACAAAAGAAGGACATTTAAAAGGACTTAAGGAAACATGAGGAATAATAAAATTAAAAAGACTTTATTCTGAAATACAAAATATTTGAATACATTTTAAATGTATGAAGATTCATGGCAATACTTTGCAAATAATTGATTTTATTTTGTGGGTTGTACCTAAGCACTTTTTCTCAGGAGTCTTTTGTTCATAGGATTTTATATATATATTTTTCCTGTTGATTTGTCTCCTCATTCAGTTTCACACTTATTCTATTTTGCTAAAATTTCTTCCTTCATTAAGAGAGGTATCAGTTTCCAAACACCAGGATGCATATTTTTAACTGAATTTTGTATTGTTTTGTGAACGCCTCTACACTGTTGTTTGTTCTTGGCATATTGTCACATGTGCTTTGGTAGATATCCCAAAGTTCTATGGGAACTGTAGGTTCAACTCTGTGCCTTTGAGGCTCTCAGCTTCTTTCTCCTCTAGTGTAGTGTGTTTCAAAATAAGAAACCAACTCCCAGGGTAAATCATTATCATCCGTCAGCTCATTAAAGCCATCAATAACTGGAAGAAATGTTAACATTTCAACCAGTTGAAACCAGATTGTAAATCTTTCACGGCAAAATTGTCAACCTTTCATGGCAAAATTGTCTTAAGCTATGCAGAAAAATGCTTGCGACAAAGATGCTTACAACAAAATTACCGAAAGAGGTACCACATTTCTCTCTGTTCTTTTGAGAGGGTTGGCGGGTGTAATTCTGCTGCTGTGGAATAATTAGGAGTCTGCTGTTTCTTTTCCTCTGGATTCTCACCCACAGGGGAGCCCTGGATTGTGATAGCAGGGAATGGGTGTCACAGTAGCTGTAGGAAGCTTCCAGTCTCTACTGGCTACTGTTTTGGATGCCAAATAAACTTTTTATTAATGCAGGGCCAACATGTAAAAATACTGAGGAGACGAGTAAATGAACATTCTTCGGAAGGAGATAATGTCTTGCTGGGCTTCTCAAATACATTTTAAATATCTTTTAAAGGTGCAATAAATGTCTCACTAGAAGGATAAAATGGATTTGCTCTGTAAGAAAACACAAAATATGAACTATTTGTACATATTTGGAAAAGAATTTCTCTTTGCTTACACTCTTTCAGGTTCAAAGGGGTGTGGGCAGCTCTTCACTGGGCCTTTTTGCCCCTGGGTCTGAGACTCTTTATTGCTGTACCTGAATACTCTAGCTGTTAGGGGGTTTGTGGGAGGATGGATGGAGTGATTCAAGAAGAAAGGACTGACTTTTTGGATGTTTACACTTTTAAATAAAAATATACAAACTACGGTTTTTTAGAAAGATGTCAATTCTTTTCTGCCTCTAACTCTCCAGAAATTTCTGACATTTTTGCTGATGGTGTCTGGGGCTGTGTATCAATGAGGTAGCTGTGGTTCACTGATTCAGTTTGTTCTGACAAAAATCAAGCTAAGTCTAACAATTTTGATTAGCACAAGTGTCCAAACAACTCTTAATGTCAGTAGAAACCTGATTTAGTCAACAGGCAGACAATTATTCATAAATCCTTCTTCATATTTTCTTGTGGTTTCTGCCAAACGGTAATTTATTTGAGAAAAAGATCATTTTTCTTAGGGAAAAATAATGCCAATACACTCACTGCAGGAGAATCACTGATTCTGAATCTAGTTAGGTTTGGGCAGGGCTCTGACACAAACATAAGGATGGTCCACACCGACATTTAATGGCGTCCAGACTTCAGCTTACTATTCAGTTCTTTCAGGAGAACCAGAGGAGATGGCACAGTGAAGATCCAGGGGGAGCAATGAGCTCCTTTGCAGACCTGGAGTGTGCAAAGGCCTGGAAGCACGAGTGAGCACAGCGATTCGAGGGAATTGAAAAGAGTTCTCTGTGACTAAAGCAGACTGTACTTGCAGGGATGTGGTGGGAAAGGAAACTTTAAGGGGCCCATTGGTGAAGGACATTAAGTGCCATGGTGCATAGTCTTAGTTTCATCTTCTAGTCAGTGAGATGCCATTCATAAATTTTATACAGGAATAGCATGTTTACCATCTGGTTAAATGGTAAGATATACCTAAAAATAAAAAATAAAATAAAAACAATGATATCCAAGAAGTGTCAGAAGACAGTATATGATTACATATTAAAATGGTTGGGACAGAGGTGAGTGCCAGTCATGGGGCAGAGAAATTGCTCTGGGTTGTAGCCATCAGGGGAGTCTTCTTGATGGAGGAAGGAATGACGCTACATCTTGAAGAACACGGAGAAGAAAAGGGAGTTACTTTATTACTGCCAAAGTAGGGGGTTTCTGTTGTTTACAAAGACAAAGGCTAGTGGAAAAAGGAGGGCAAGGACTCTTTCATTGGTCACACTGCAGTTGATGTCAACACTTCAGTCCATCTGAGGACAGTGTAATTGGGCACAGAGCAGTGAATGGTTGGAGCAGTTTGGTGGAGTGTTCTAGGAAGAGGACCTAGAGATGGGGTCATGAGCTGAGACCCTCAAATTAGGCAGCGTTGGCTCCTTCCTGTTTGAGGACAAGTGTCTGACATTCCAGAGCTCCAGAGCAGTTTTTTAAGGGTTTATATGAATTCAGTAGGTATCTAGAACTACTGTGTGCAAGGATTGAGCTACATCTTGGCCACTGAAGTGGACTCTGTTGTCTCACCTGGGTGCCTGACTTGCCTGCCATATCTGCTTCTCTGTTCTAAATGACTATTGCCTACAGGGAAGGGAATTGTGAATAGCTTTCTTGGACTCTGTTGATTCACAGCTACTTCTTGATGCTGTCAGGCCTAATAAAGGCCATGTACTCTTCTAACAAATCAGAACCCTTAGCTATCAGCATGAATTTTATTCCTTGGGTTGAATTTTCTCTAGAACAAGTATTTAACTTTGCTGGAAGTTGGTCATGTTAGGGGACATGAACCTTTCTGGTGAGAGGAAAAGCAGCCATGAAAGGAACCCAGCCCAAGTCTACAACACATCAGGCTCCAAGCAAAAGGACCTCTACCAATCTGTGGGGTTCTGCCCACACTTCCAACGATTATGGAAAGTTATTAATTCAGCCAATAAATATCCTACAGTGGAGTGGATGCCATACTAGGGGTAAAGAAATGAACAAAACTAACATGGAAACTGCCTACTGGAGTTTACACTAAGTGAGGGAAGGAAAGGCAGTTAAACAATTTGGCGATTGACAGATGTTTTGGCTCATGGGCACTGCTGTTTTAAAGAGTCCTGGCCTGAGCTTCAGTTGAGGTCTTGCCTCTGCTATGTGCTACTTGTGTGAATAAATTCTTCTGAGATAAAATTTTTAAGAAGTAAAATGTTGTGAAAATGTAGGAAAAGCAAGAGCCTAATAGTTTAGTATGATTGAGCAAGCCAGCTAGTTTTGAAGTGTCTTAGCAGATAGGGTCCCTGCCTTTGAAGAACTTCTAGTTTATTCTTCAAGATAAGGCTATGCTCCATAGATTCCTTTGATAGAACTTCTCTTTCTGCCTCTTTGGATTTGACCGTGCTATACCAAATGGTTTAAAGCAGACTTCGGACCTGTGGTTGTTCCTCAGAGCACTTTGCAGACTCCCACTACTTACCAGAAGGCTGTAACACTGGACAGCTCGCCAGCACTGTCCCTCCACCTTCCTCCTCATCTAGGCAGGATTCTCCTCTCTGATTGGAATAGCAGCCGTTTCTAGTCAGGATTGAGGTGCGTGGAAGTCTGCACAGTGCCTGCATCCCGTGGGTCAGCTTGAGCTCTTGCTATAATTTCATTCCACTAGCAGCAAAACCCAACCCAGTTTAAAAGGAAAAAGAGAGAAATGTAATTGAATGTAGTAGCCCTTGGTATTTGCTAAAGTGCTAAATGAGGGGCCCATGTTTTTAAGAGCATATTCTAGGGGAAGTTCTGCAATTGCAAGCTGCAGCCCTTCCTCTGTGCGCTTGGTTCGGCTGATTTCCAAAGCATCAAGGCTAGCAATTGAGGGACTGAAATATAATCGGTGGCGATACATTCGCACCACATGAGACATTCTCAGCCTCCAAAGGATCCAGTGGCTGGGGGAGCAGCACACCAGCAACAGCTCCTGGCTTCCGGAGTCCGACGGGAGGGAAGACTGGATCACAATGGTAAGAAACTCTAGAGTTTTCGGCAGATCTAGTTTGCTACCTGGGAAAGAATATTTAGCATGTGCTGTTGAAAATGGCTGTTGGTGACATGAGACTGACTGAACAGTCTCTTGAGCTCTGGGGCACTGTCGGTTTTTCAGTAGAAGGGCAGGAACACCCTTGCTACCAGCACACTGATTTTTGAAAAATAATTTCTTTTGTGTCAGGAGTAATGCTGCCTTGTAGTTAATAAGGACTGCTCTGCCAGGGAAGGACAGTCCCCACGGTGACCTCAAATGCAGCCCCGATCAATGCAGTCTCTGAATTGTACTCTTTCCTCTGAATGTAATTGTAATTTCCAGGAGACTGCTTCATGGAAATAGTTGCCTGTTTTCTTGATATTTTCATGCGAGGGTACAAACCCATTCATACTGAAGCAGTTTTCTTTTCTGACTAGTGAATCGTCACAGTTCTTTGAGCTTTACTGTTGATTGGAGGCGTTAAACATTAGTAGAGCAAACTTCTAAGAGATTTTTTTTTCATTTTAAAGTTATCATATGCAGGCAGTGACAGCAGGAGCCCACGTTGAAAAGAAAGTGTTCTGTGACTTTGTTTGGAAGAAGTTTGTTTGATTCACTCTAGCAAAGCCAGTGTTGCCAGGGTTAGGGACACCTTAATGGAAATGAGGCCTCAGCATTAGAAGTTGCCATGGAAATGACTGTGTGCTTAGTGCAGGTCTCTGCTCTCTGTGTGCCTTCTCCAACTGCTGCTTCTCCATCACGCACGATACAAGGGGGAAGAGCTGGTGTAACAAGGAAGCCACTAAACTTTTCTTTAAGGAATTCAGGGATGAAGGACATTGGTAATAATATGATTATATAACATTTGGGAGAAAATAAAACCTATTACTATATAGAGAGAACGCCTGAAATACACTTATTTGACTGCACAGCTGATGTGTGGGAAATGATTATTCCGTTTATAATCCAGATGAATGAAGAAAGTGCTGATGAAAGGAATGTGGGAAGTTTTAGAAGTAAGTCTGCCTTTCTAACAATTCAGAAAAGGAGAAACTGGAAGCTGGATTTATGAGAATATTTCGTTTCTCTTTCTGCTCTCATCATCCATCCTAGATCACTTACTCATAAGCAAACCGACCCCAGGAATAAAGCTGCAAAGATGAGGGTCAAAGATTTTCCCTTCCTTAATTAAAATCTGGTACCGTTTATCATCTCATCCATTTTAGAAGCTTTCCTATCCCGTGAAGAAAACTTCACATCAGAGACTTACCTATTTCTCCTAGACCAGCAGGGTGGCTAAAAATCAACGTATCCAGCAGGAGGATTAAATAGGGCTCCTTAGTGCTTGGGAATGTTTGGCCTGAATTCTTGGGGCATCATAATTCTGTTCTTCTCTTTAATTAGCCTGAGAACATTCCTTTAAGGATTAAAAAGGAAGGGACTACAATGCAGATAGAGTCCCTTGCCAACAGGCTTTAAGTGTGGGGATAAACATAAGCATAGTGATGACTGTGTACGGTATTCAGCCAGGGGCTGAGATCACTTAAATGTAATAGCACAACCTGATGAAAGCATACAGACCTCTGAAGGAGCGAACTTTCCTTTTGAGTAGGGGGAAGGGATGGTGGCAACAAAGAGAGTGACTGCAGACTGTTGGCATGTTTGCATTCAGGCCATCCTCTGGTTATTTTGATTATTATTTAGAGAGTTGGAAAAATTACCCAGTTGTACATTAAAATAAATGCTTTGGTCTAACTGAACTCTTCTTAACTGCAAACACTAACATGGTAACATTTTTGTAGGGAAGGCATCCTAACTGGCCAGCTTTTGCAAAGGGAACAGTATTTCACCTTTCCTTTTAGTGAGAGCTCTGTGCAGGGAACAGTGGATTGAAAAACCAGTCTTTGATTGTAAGGATAGTGAATCTGTAGATTAGATTTTCATTAAGTCCCTTCCATGATGAAAGGAAACCAATTTTGTTTCTCATCATGCAAATGTGATCAGTTCTCTTACTTATCCAAGAGAAAAGACACTCACTGTGTGAAAAACCTTCTCCTTGACCTCGTTAGAATCTGGAACATGTCAGGGCTTGCTGGGTGTTATACCAAATAAGTCAGCCTGGCTTGGGCCCTGGCCTCTTATTGCTTTTTTTTGTTTGTTTTATTTACAAATTTAAAGGAAATGCAAATAATTAAATCCATTTTACATAAGTTTTAAGTTATTTGAAAGCAAAAGAAATATATGGATGCAAATAACATTTTATAACTATTGACGGCATATGTGCTGTGTTCCAAGTATTTTAAGCACTTTAATAATCCTCAACCTTCCTTTTAAGCAGGTGTTATTATTATCCCCATTGTACTGACATAGGGCACAGAGAAGTTAAGTACATTCCTAAGGACATACGGCTAGTAAGGGGTAGTGCCCGGGTGGGAACAAATTCAGGGCCCGTATTTCTTAAACTACCTCATCATACAGCCTTCCAAGATAGAGAGGAAGGGGAACCAGACCAAACCTTCAGTGACCCACTCTGTAAAACTACAAAAATCTTGGGTGTTTCTCTTTCCTCCTCACAGCCAATCTGCTCCCATGATAGGTCTGTTCTTCCCACTCCATGTCACTTGTTTGGTTTCCTGTTCTTTTCATGCCAACATAATTCATATCTTTTCTTCCCACTCGGGCTGATTTGCCTTAAACAGTTCCCTTAAACTGGGAGATAGTCTAATGTTATGGAAAGGGCGTTAAAAGGTATTCAGACCTAGAATTAAATTTCTGTTAGCCACACATTAGTTGTGTGATTTTGGACTTTTTAAACAAACTCTTTAACAATTCATGTTTTTATCTGTAAAGTGTGAATGATTCTTACCTCCATTGTGTCATTGTGATAATTACATTAATATGTTTCTATAAAGTAAGATGTTTGATTAGTCTGGAGACCATGCAGAGAGACAAATTAGAAGGAAGCTTTTGAAATTATCTAGGTACAGGATGATAAGGATTTAAAATAAGATGGTGGGGAGAAAGTGAAAAAAAAAAAAGGAGGAGATAATGTGAAAGAAAACTTCACATGCACTGGCCACTGATTAGATGTGAAATATGAAAAAGAAAAGCAAAGACCCTCACACTTGAAGCAAGTAGCTCAAGAAAAGTGAATAAACTACACTGGCTGCAATTCCTACGTTACCTGGCATGGTACCTTGTACATAGTAAGTTCTGTGTGTTGTTGAATGAATAAAGGCATATATCAAGGAAGAAGAAGTCTGAGAGTCAAATATATAACAGTTGACTGCTATAGCCTGTTACCCAAAGTCCAATAACGTATTCAGAAGTGAGTGACAAGGCATTGTGTTCTGGGAAGAACATAGAGGCTGAAGATACAAAGTGGTATTTTGATTATGTTCCTCAGGAGAAGAAGGTGGCTTCAGAGGATTAGAGGAGGTTATCTGTACCTACAGCCATATGTTCACAGATTCTAGAAGTTTGAAGGTGACATGAAAAGGACAGATTGTATATAACTTGAAATTACTAATGGCTACAGTGCTAATTTCTTGATAATTGATAACCGGTTGTCACATTGATAAGGTGAATGGGAAGGAAGATGTGGAGGATGAGTGGATATAAAACTGCTTCTCAGAAAAATCAAACACATATAATAAAGGTCTAAATAATTTTATTAATTAGGATGGGTAAGATACTGATTGAAAAGGATATTGTGCTGACGAGTTGTGGGGAATTGAATGTGTTGGTTAGCTTTGAGTTTCTCCTTGAGGATGGTGTCAAGAGCATTAGAGATTATAAATTGCATGTATCAACAGTATACTGAAGGTAAATGGTCTCTCTCATTCGTCTGTGGTCTTCTGTGAGCTATACTTGATAGCTAAAGGAATTGCAAAGCTGAAAATAAGCAAATATGAACTCAGTTCATATTTCAGGGGTACAGATGATTCATGATGGATGCTGGACAGGTTCCATTTGGTGAGAAGACAAAGAGCAAGTTTCTATGGGATGATGGGTTAAATACCATTGAAGTTGTTGCTGATTAAGCCTAATGTTAATTGTAAAATCAATGTGATAGATGGAAGACCTAGAGTAAGAAAACTAATTAGCTGGATAACCTATAAATTAAATAGGTTCAAGATGGACGAAGTCTCTGGGGAGATAGATGCTCAGAGGCTTGCAGGAAAAATGGTATAGTTTAGGTTATTTATTTATTTATTTATTTATTTGTGGTACGCGGGCCTCTCACTGTTGCGGCCTCTCCCGTTGCGGAGCACAGGCTTCGGACGCGCGGGGTCAGCGGCCATGGCTCACGGGCCCAGCCGCTCTGCGGCATGTGGGATCCTCCCGGACCGGGGCACGAACCCGTGTCCCCTGCATCGGCAGGCAGACTCTCAACCACTGCGCCACCAGGGAAGCCCTATAGTTTAGGTTTTTAGCCTTAACTGCAACTTTAAATGACCTCCTGTAAATGTGGACACAGGAGTAACATCAAACTGCTTCTCAGCTTGCAGGGGAGCTTTTGATAGTCCAAGTTCACGCTCTCCTCCCTTTCATTTTCTTGCTCCAATACTCCTTATCCATGAACATTCCTGGGTACCCATTAGTGTTTGTCTTTGTCACTCATCTTTTACTTCCTATTTTACTGTTTGGATTTAGCAGTGCTGTGTGTGGATAATCTTCCCAGACATCCTGGACCCCTAAGTACTCGGCTATAAACATCTGCTTATTGGGTCTGTGAAGGGCCCAGACTCCCCAAAACCCACCACCCTGAGTCAGCCCCCCTTGTTGTGGCTCCACCCTTGCAGGGCAGGCATATCTATTTGGAGAAATTTGGTGTTTGCGTTCTGAAATTTACTGTGTTTGGATTTATAGCTTGTGTTACAAAAGTGCTTGGATTAATTTCCTCATTTATTTAATTGCTGTGTTTACTTTGGTTTCAAAAGTGACATCAAAATATAGTAAAACATGTATAGAAGTGTTTTAAGAAATGGATAAAATAAAGGGGGAAATTATACCTGTATATACTTAATAAATCTTACTTTATAACTAACAGTTATGCTGCATCTATATGACTTTAATGTTTCTGACTGACTGTGGTTGATTAGTCAGTTCATAGAAGGTATGGCTCATTGGCTGAGGGGTTCTGTCTTAGCAAGGGCAGGCTATATTGTAATATGTTGCTACACCTAAGATTTCTCCAATTTGTGTTCACTTACCATGAAGATTCTTTGCAAAACTATGTTTGTGACTTATGTTTAGTAACATTGAAGAAAATGAAGACCATTTACCCATTCTAGGACTTCACAGTTTCCTATTAAGTTTGTGTGAAAGAGCATTAACAAATAACAGATAAATTTTTTAAGATCGTGAAAATTAAAGACTGCATGAAAATGGACTTAATTGGTTCTAGGATTATATATGTTTCCTCTCCTTGACCTTCTCCTTCATTTGCTTGGAGTACTGATTTACTTAATCAAGGACTTTTAAGTAAAAATTTTTACTCAAGTATAAGATGCAAACTGAAAAAGTACGTAAATCACAAATGTGCAGCTCACATTTTTGCAAGATGAAC
Source organism: Monodon monoceros (assembly GCF_005190385.1). Taxonomy (NCBI): domain Eukaryota; kingdom Metazoa; phylum Chordata; class Mammalia; order Artiodactyla; family Monodontidae; genus Monodon; species Monodon monoceros. The sequence continues at coordinate 28,494,766 of NW_021703774.1, forward strand.
ACAGTCTTATAATCAGCACGTAGTTCAAAGAGTGGAACATCACTGGCACCCGAAGCCCCCTTCATGAGGCATCTCATGATCTTGACTTATAACCCCCCAAATTCAGATGTACTTCTTTTTTTTTTTTTTTTTTTTTTTTGCGGTACGCGGGCCTCTCACTGTTGTGGCCTCTCCCGTTGCGGAGCACAGGCTCCGGACGCGCAGGCTCAGCGGCCATGGCTCACAGGCCCAGCCGCTCCGCGGCATGTGGGATCTTCCTGGACCGGGGCACAAACCCGTGTGCCCTGCATCGGCAGGCATCTCAACCACTGCGCCACCAGGGAAGCCCAGTTGTACTTATTTTTAAGCTTTTATATACCCTCCTTTATTTTTGTTTTTTTAAGAAAAGCAAATAATCCTATTTATATAATATTATATCAGTAGATCTCTGTGCATGGAAAGAGATACAGAGGAATATGCTCACCACATTAACAGTTGTGGAATTTGGGGTATATTTTCAAACTTTCTTCTTTCTTCTTTTCCTCATTTGAACAATGTTCTTTATAAACATGAGTGTGTGCCATTTACAAAAAAATATGTCAGCAGCTTTTTAAAGGAGCTATGATGCTTCACAGTAAGTCTTTGGAATCTTTTATGATGGACATTGGCCAGGTCATTTTCCAAATCACCTGGAGGCCAAGTCCCTGTGATGTTTTGAGCCTTTAGTGGGGAAGAGTTCTGTGGTCCCATCAGAGGTTCTCTGAATGTCAAAAGAGATGGCAGACAAGATCCTTCACTCTTACTTCATACTGAAGTTTAAGGCTGAGCTACTAAAAGTACTAGAAACAGTTGTATAAAGCAGAGATAAATTATAAATAGCAAATAGTATAATATGTTACAAGTTATTTGCAGATCTTTGTAAGAAATAAGTCTAATCAGAAATAATAGTCTTTCTAGGACTTTCATATTAAGATATAATTGATGCTTCAACCTTAGCAGAGGATCAATTATAAAGTGTTGCCAAGTACAAGTAAGTGTAAGCTCCCTTGGGCCCCTAGTAGAAGATGGGTCTGATGGCTCCCTTGCCTTGGATGGCCAACCATGTCTTCTGGGAAAATGATGTCTGCCTGATTCATTGTTTCTCAATTACTTCATATTACTATTACTTTCACATGTGTCAAAGCAGTATACTCTTATGCCTTCTAAAGTCAGGAAATTTACATTCCTTTTTTTATCTTAAGGGAAGACAGAAGAGAGCTGATGAATCTAAATCTAAAGGTAGCCTGACATAGACCTGAGGAAACTAAGACAAACTGAGTAAATCCAACTAATTTTTTGGTTCGTTTGTTTTATTCTGATTACAAAAGACACAGATTGCAATTGTAGAAAATGTATAACATGCTGAAAATAAAGGAAGAAAAGATCATTCAAGGATAATGCCTATTGGTTTTATATATATGATTGTAGCCTTTGTTCTTGTATAAATATCACACTCACTTGTATGCATATATACACCACACACATACAATTTTTACTAAAGACAGTAGGTTAAGTCTTCTTTCAATTATTTAGTCACAATATCCTGCATATTGCTTCATAGTACTTATCACTATTTTAATTTATGTATTTATTTATTTCTACTACTATTTGGTTAATGTTTACCTCCCCAACAGACTGTGAACACCCATGAGTAGGAACTGTGTCTCCTGTCATAATCTTGATCGTTAGAAGAGTGCATGGCACATTAAATATTTGTTGAAAGAACAAAAAATGAATATTATTTTATTTATATGTATAAGTAAACGTTCACTTACGAGTATTATTCATAAACGTGCTGTTTGGTCTTGAATTTTTTGCTTAATTTATTGTGGCCATCATTCCATGCCAATACATTTAACTCTCTGTCATCTTTTTATGGTCATGGATGTCATTTCCAATTTTCCTGCAAAATTTATTGTTTATAATGATGCTGAGTGAGCATTTTTATACCTTCAAGTTGAAGCAATTGCCAGTCCGTTTCTTTTGCTCTTTCACTCACACAGCATCAAGGGGGTAAATGACCTAATTTTAGAAGTGCTAAGTAAAGTAACGGGCAGAGTGGTGGGAGGAAGCAGGGAGGGAGAGGTGGGAGAGTGTTTTCAGAAAGAATGTAGTGTTCTTGGCTTAGTCTGTGGGTTGAGAAGAGAGCTGGAAGTAAAGGAAGAGAAGCATGTGAATGAGTCCAGCAAGGCAATATCTCAGCTCCCTTGAGCTAAAATCTCTGTGACTCTGAAATATGAGAGCTAGGCAGAGGCCTCCCAATTCACTTTTGCTCTTCATATGGTCCCCTTATAATTGGTCAAATATATAGACTTTGAAAAATGGCTTATAGTCTGTGCTTGATCAGATTTATTATACACTCAGCCTCAGGTAAATAATCCTCACTCTTTAATCATTCTACATCAAGCACTAATGTTTTAGGAACAGCACTTGGGTGGGCAGTGCGTGCCCCACCTGGGACACTAAGGTGTCATTTCTATCCATCCATTCAGGCCAACAGAATTGGCTGGGCTCAATTCTTGGGACCAGTGAACTGCTTTCAAGCTTCTAGATGCTTGGTACAACCAAGCTTCATTTCCTTCCTCTAGGGTGACTCAAAATCACACTATTGCCTAAAGATGGATGAATAAAAATGTTACTTTTAAAAGATAAAAATCCTTTTTTAAAAGCTTCTTTCAAGTAATTGGGGATTGACTAATTATTCTCAAATTGGACTGTATTCTGAACTGCTTTTGCTAGCCAGTATCTGGAAACAGGCTCCATTTAGCTCCTAAGTGTTTCATGTGTACAATCACTACTCACATTGGTATTTAAAAGATTTAAATATATACAAACACACCCAATACTGGGCCCAGCACCCAGTAGGTATTCAGGATCTAATTGTGAATTGGAGTCACCTGAACTGAACCTTGGTCAGCGGAGCACTTTTAGCTGCTGTGGCTTGCATTATCCCTGCTTTTCTTTCAATACATGGAATATTACTCAGCCATAAAAAGGAATGAAATTGTGCCATTTGCAGAGACGTGGACAGACCTAGAGAATGTCATACAGAGTGAATTGTCAGAAAGAGAAAAACAAATATCGTATAATATCACTTATATGTGGAATCTAGAAAAATGGTAGAGATGAACTTATTTGCAAAGCAGAAATAGAGTCACAGATGTAGAGAACTTATGGTTACCAAGCAGGGAAGGGGGGTGGGATGAATTGGGAGATTGGGACTGACATATATACGCTACTATGTACAAAGTAGATAACTAATGAGACCCTACAGTATAGCACAGGAAACTCTATATTCAGTGCTCTGTGGTGACCTAAATGGGAAGGAAATCTAAAAAAGAGTGGATATATGTGTATGTATGACTGATTCACTTTGCTCTACAGCAAGAAACTAGCACAACGTTGTAAAGCAACTGTACTCCAATAAAAATTAATTTAAAAATACTTGTGGAGCTGGAGGATTTTGTTTTGTTTTCAAACATTTATTTAGCATTTATTGCAGGCATGACCTTATTCCAGGAAACTGGAGTTTGAGAAAAAGCTCCTAATTTCGCGGAGTTTGTAATCTACGGGAAGACAAGGCAAATGTATACATTAAAACCTACAACCCATGCGCATGCTTCACAGTCAATTGGATGGTCAGATGGAGCAGTCAGCATTTAGAAGAAAGAGTCTTTCTCTGTTGTGGTGGGAAAAGCCTGCCTTTGTTCCCTCGTTGCTTCCCTCACTTTCATCTGCTCTTCAGCAGTTATTTATGGACTGCCAGCTGCTGCTCACCCGACTCTGTGCTTTTCTTTTTCCCGGGAACACAACTCATCTACATTTCCCAGCTTTCCCTGCTATTAGGTGTGGCCATGTGAGTGAGATCCGCCCAATTGCATGTGAGCAGAAACGATGTGGGCTACTTCCAAACCTGCCCATTAAAAACGTCCCATGTATGTGCCTCCATGATTTTTCCTATCTGCTGGCTGAACGTTAATGTCTAGGGTTACTAGAGAGCCACATTTTGAAAATGGCAACGATGCTGTCAACCTGGGTCTCAGAATGACCCTGTTGAGCATAGCCCCCTTTCCCTTCCCCACATACACTGACTTGGACTCTATGTGAGTAAGAAATACACTTTGCTTGTATTTGAGCCATTCTACATTTTGGTCTAGTTTTTAGAACAGTTAGCAGTGAGCTAGCCTAATTTAATCAAGTTTTTACTAGGTTTTAGGCCCTATATACCAGGTAGTGGGGATACAGTGGTGACCAAGGCAGATAAGATCCCTGCCCCCTGCTTAGTTTCTGATGACGGAGATAAACAGTAAACATGTAAACAAAGAAACCAGAACTTTACGTATGGAAATATGAGCTATGAAGGAAATTAGCAGGGTGATAAGAATATCACACTGGACAGGGGACTACTGACTATAAACTGGGCTTTGAATGAATGTGTAGCTCTTAGCTCTAAATAGGGATTGATGTTTAATTTCTGAAAGTGGGAAAATGACTGTCAATTAAAGGAGGGTATAGGAAAATCATAGAAACCGTGACAGCACCACAGACTTCCCTTCTAAACCTATTCCCACTGCTTCCATGACTGGTAAGGAATTCCCTAAAGAATTCCAAAAAAAATTCTGAAGACCATACTGCTCTGATTAGTTGAAGACTATCAAAGCATTAGGCAGGATGGGTCCTTAAGTTTTCTTAAAGCTCTCAGAAGCAGAGAAGGTTTGTACTCAGTGGCCCCAGGTGACTTCACATTGATTTTGTGCCTTTTGATGCCTCTAAGGATCAAAAGAAAAATATCATTGACTTATCCAAGGGACTTCAATATTATTGATATTATTTTTCAGTGTAAATTAGCCCTTGTGATGCCGGAAGTTGGAGTGGAGAAAGGCGGTTCTTTTTCCTCATCTCAATATCCCTCACAACATGGTAACACCAGCACTTTGGCATTTTGTTGAAATTATAAGCTTATCGGTGTTATAGGTTAGAGTCTTAATCATGGATTTTTTTTCTTTTTTGTATCCAAGACACAGAAACATACTCAAGCTGACTTAAAGAAAAATTTGTTACGAGCAACCAAGGGACCCTAAAACCCCAGCAGGAAGTACAGCCATGCTTCCTGTGATGCTGGACCTGATTGTAGAGAGAAATCAGGTGGCTTCTTCCCTTTCAGTCTCTGGTCACATCTCTGCTTCAGAATGTCTACTCCATTCTTGTGTTTATCTCTGAAGTCTCGTTTATGAGCTCATTCGTTAATATATCAATATATAAGACTGCCTCTTCACTGCATACTTTTCCAAATGGCAGCCTCAACTCAGTGACTGAGGTGTCTGTACCCCAATCCCAAATTTCCAATGGTAAGCATCAAAAGGCACACCCCCAAGCCTTCCGTTGTGGACCCTGATTCAAGCAGCCACGTCCAGAGGGCAGGTTGTATGGCCCAACTTGCACTTGACGTAGGCCATGTGAAGAGTGTCAGAGAAAGGAAAGCATCAGTACAAATAAGAATAATATGCCAGCCACCTTCCATGCTGAGACTAGCATTTGCACAACCCATTCTTCCCGTACACTCTATTCTAAAGATACTTTCCTAATCCTGCTAATGCCTAAACAACCATAAATATTGCCACACCCTCTCTGACTATGAGATTATGCCAGTGGACCACACATACCTAGTGCATCCAGAGGAGAATTTGGGAGCTTTTTTTTTTAACATCTTTATTGGAGTATAGTTGCTTTACAATGTTGCATTAGTTTTTGCTGTATAACAAGGTGAAGTGAATCAGCTATATGTATACATATATCCCCTTATTCCCTCCCTCTTGCGCTTCCCTCCCACCATCCCTATCTGACCCCTCTAGATGGCCACAAAGCACCGAGCTGATCTCCCTGTGCTATGCAGCTGCTTCCCACTAGCTATCTATTTTACATTTGGTAGTGTATATATGTCACTGCTACTCTTTCACTTCATCCCAGCTTACCCTTCCCCCTCCCTGTGTCCTCAAGTCCGTCCTCTATGTCTGTGCCTTTATTCCTGTCCTGCCCCTAGGTTCTTTAGAACCATTTTTTTTTAGATTCCATGTATATGTGTTAGCATACGGTATTTGTTTTTCTCTTTCTGACTTATTTCACTCTGTATAACAGTCTCTAGGTACATCCACCTCATTACAAATAACTCAATTCCGTTTCTTTTTATGGCTAATATTCCATTGTATATATGTGCTACATCTTCTTTATCCACTCCTCTGTCGATGGACAGTTTGGTTGCTTCCGTGACCTGGCTATTGTAAATAGAGCTGCAATGAACATTTTGGTACATCACTCCTTTTGAATTATAGTTATCTCAGGGTATATGACCAGTAGTGGGATTGCTGGATTGTATAGTAGTTCTATTTTTAGCTTTTTAAGGAACCTCCATACTGTTCTCCATAGTGGCTGTATCAATTTACATTCCCACCAACAGTGCAAGAGGGTTCCCTTTTCTCCACACCCTCTCCAGCATTTATTGTTTGTAGATTTTTTTTTTAACATCTTTATTGGGGTATAATTGCTTTACAATGGTGTGTTAGTTTCTGCTTTATAACAAAGTGAATCAGTTATACATATAGATATGTTCCCATATCTCTTCCCTTTTGCGTCCCCCTCCCTCCCACCCTCCCTATCCCACCCCTCCGGGCGGTCACAAAGCACCGAGCTGATATCCCTGTGCCATGCGGCTGCTTCCCACTAGCTATCTACCCTACACTTGTTAGTGTATATATGTCCATGCCTCTTTCTCGCCCTGTCACAGCTCACCTTTCCCCCTCCCCATATCCTCAAGTCCGTTCTCCAGTAGGTCTGTGTCTTTATTCCTGTCTTACCCCTAGGTTCTTCATGACATTTTTTTCCCCTTAAATTCCATATATGTGTTAGCATACGGTATTTGTCTTTCTCTTTCTGACTTACTTCACTCTGTATGACAGACTCTAGGTCTATCCACCTCATTACAAATAGCTCAATTTCGTTTCTTTTTATGGCTGAGTAATATTCCATTGTATATATGTGCCACATCTTTATCCATTCATCTGATGATGGGCACTTAGGTTGTTTCCATCTCCAGGCTATTGTAAATAGAGCTGCAATGAACATTTTGGTACATGACTCTTTTTGAATTATGGTTTTCTCAGGGTATATGCCCAGTAGTGGGATTGCTGGGTCATATGATAGTTCTATTTGTAGTTTTTTAAGGAACCTCCATACTGTTCTCCATAGTGGCTGAACCAATTCACATTCCCACCAGCAGTGCAAGAGTGTTCCCTTTTCTCCACACCCTCTCCAGCATTTATTGTTTATAGATTTTTTGATGATGGCCATTCTGACTGGTGTGAGATGATATCTAATTGTAGTTTTGATTTGCATTTCTCTAATGATTAATGATGTTTAGCATTCTTTCATGTGTTTGTTGGCAGTCTGTATATCTTCTTTGGAGAAATATCTATTTAGGTCTTCTGCCCATTTTTGGATTGGGTTGTTTGTTTTTTTGTTATTGAGCTGCATGAGCTGCTTGTAAATTTTGGAAATTAATCCTTTGTCAGTTGCTTCATTGGAAATATTTTCTCCCATTCTGAGGGTTGTCTTTTGGTCTTGATCATGGTTTCCTTTGCTGTGCAAAAGCTTTGACGTTTCATTAGGTCCCATTTGTTTATTTTTGTTTTTCTTTCCATTTTTCTAGGAGGTGGGTCAAAAAGGAACTTGCTGTGATTTATGTCATAAAGTGTTCTGCCTATGTTTTCCTCTAAGAGTTTTATAGTGTCTGGCCTTACATTTAGGTCTTTAATCCATGTTGAGTTTATTTTTTTGTATGGTATTAGGAAGTGTTCTGTTTTCATTATTTGATATGTAGCTGTCCAGTTTTCCCAGCACCACTTATTGGAGAGGCTGTCTTTTCTCCATTGTATATTCCTGCGTCCTTTATCAAAGATAAAGTGACCATATGTGTGTGAGTTTACCTCTGGGCTTTCTATCCTGTTCCATTGACCTATATTTCTGTTTTTGTGCCAGTACCATACTGTCTTGATTACTGTAGCTTTCTAGTACAGTCTGAAGTCCAGGAGCCTGATTCCTCTAGCTCCGTTTTTCTTTCTCAGGATTGCTTTGGCTATTCGGGGTCTGTTGTGTTTCCATACAAATTGTGAAATTTTTTGTTCTAGTTCTGTGAAAAATGCCAGTGGTAGTTTGATAGGGATTGCATTGAATCTGTAGATTGCTTTGGGTAGTAGAGTAATTTTCACAATGTTGATTCTTCCAAACTAAGAACATGGTATATCTCTCCATCTGTTTGTATCATCTTTGATTTCTTTCATTAGTGTCTTATACTTTTCTTCATACAGGTCTTTTGTCTCCTTAGGTAGGTTTATTCCTAGGTACTTTATTCTTTTTGTTACAGTAGTAAATGAGAGGGTTTCCTTAGTTTATCTTTCAGATTTTTCATCATTAGTGTATAGGAATGCAAGATATTTCTGTTCATTAATTTTGTATCCTGCTACTTTACCAAATTCATTGATTAGTTCTAGTAGTTTTCTGGTTAACATCTTTAGGATTCTCTATGTAAAGTATCATGTCATCTTCAAACAATGACAGTTTTACTTCTTCTTTTCCGATTTGGATTCCTTTTATTTCTTTTTCTTCTCTGATGGCCGTGGCCAAAACTATGTGGAATAATAGTGGTGACAGTGGGCAGCCTTGTCTTGTTCCTGATCTTAGAGGATATGGTTTCAGTTTTTCACCACTGAGTACGATGTTGGCTGTGGGTTTGTCATATATGGCCTGTATTATGTTGAGATAGGATCCCTCTATGCCCACTTTATGGAGAGTTTTTATCATAAATTGGTGGTATATTTTGTCAGAAGCTTTTTCTGCATCTATTGAGATGATCATATGTTTTTTATCCTTCAGTTTGTTAATATGGTGTATCACATGGATAGATTTGCGTACATTGAAGAATCCTTGCATTCCTGCGATAAACCCTACTTGATCATGGTGTATGATCCTTTTAATGTGCTGTTGGATTCTGCTTGCTAGTATTTTGTTGAGGATTTTTGCCTATGTTCGTCAGTGATATTGGCCTGTAGTTTTCTATTTTGGGGACATGTTTGTCTGGTTTGGGTGTTAGGGTGATGGGGGCCTTGTAGAATGAGTTTGGGAGTGTTCCTCCCTCTTTTATATTTTGGAGGAGTTTGAGCAGTATAGGTGTTAGCTCTTCTCAAATGTCTGATAGACTTCGGCTGTGAAGCCATCTGGTCCTGAGCTTTTGTTTTTTGGAAAATTTTTAATCACAGTTTCAATTTCAGTGCTTGTGATTGGTCTGTTCAAATTTTCTATTTCTTCCTGGTTCAGTCTGGGAAGGTTGTGCATTTCTAAGAATTTGTCCATTTCTTCCAGGTTGTCCATTTTATTGGCATATAGTTTCTTGTAGTACTCTCTCATGATCCTTTGTATTTCTGCAGTGTCAGTTGTTACTTCTTTTCATTTCTAATTCTGTTGAGTCTTCTTTTTTTTCTTGATGAGTCTGGCTAATGGTTCATCAATTTTGTTTATCTTCTCAAAGAACCAGCTTTTAGTTTTATTGATCTTTGCTCTTGTTTCCTTCATTTCTTTTTGAGTTATTTCTGACCTGATCTTTATGATTTCTTTCCTTTTGCTAACTTTGGGGTTTTTTTTGTTCTTCTTTCTGTAATTGCTTTAGGTGTAAGGTTAGGTTGTTTGAGATTTTTCTTGTTTCTTGAGGTAAGATTGTATTGCTATAAACTTCCCTCTTAGAACTGCTTTTGTTGCATCCCATAGGTTTTGGGTGGTCCTGTTTTCATTGTCATTTGTTACTAGGTATTTTTTGATTTCCTCTTTGATTTCTTCAGTGATATCCTGGTTATTTATCCTGGTTATTCAGTGATATCCATATTGTTTAGCCTCCATGTGTTTGTATTTTTTACATTGTTTTCCTGTAATTGATATCTAGTCTCATAGCGTTGTGGCTGGAAAATATACTTGATACGATTTCAATTTTCTTAAATTTACTGAGGCTTGATTTGTGACCCAGGATATGTTCTATCCTGGAGAATGTTCCATGAACACTGGAGAAGAAAGTGTACTGTGTTGTTTTGGGGTTGAATATCCTATAAATATCAGTTAAGTCCATCTGGTCTAATCTGTCATTTGAATCTTGTGTTTCCTTACTCATTTTCATTTTGGGTGCTCTGTCCATTGGTGAAAGTGGGGTGTTAAAGTCCCCTATTATGATTGTGTTACTGTCGATTTCCCCTTTTATGGCTGTTAGTATTTGTATTGAGCGCCTTAATACCTTATGTATTATTATTATTTTTTTTTTGTGGTACACGGGCTTCTCACTGCTGTTGCCTCTCCCGTTGCGGAGCACAGGCTCTGGACGCGCAGGCTCAGCGGCCATGGCTCACGGGCCCAGCCGCTCTGCGGCATGTGGAATCTTACCAGAACGGGGCATGAACCCGTGTCCCCTGCATCAGCAGGCGGACTCTCAACCACTGCACCACCAGGGAAGCCCCATACCTTATGTATTGAGGTGCTCCTATGTTGGGTGCCTAAATATTTACAATTGTTATATCTTCTTCTTGGATTTATCCCTTAATCATTATGTAGTGTCCTTCTTTGTCTCCTGTAATAGTCTTTATATTTTAAAGTCTATTTTGTCTGATATGAGAATTGCTACTCCAGATTTGTGTTGATTTCCATTTGCATGGAATTTCTTTTTCCATCCCCTCACTTTCAGTCTGTATGTGTCCCTAGGTCTGAAGTGGGTCTCTTGTAGATAGCATATATATGGGTCTTGTTTTTGTGTCCATTCAGCCAGTCTGTGTCTTTTGGTTGGTGCATTTAATCCATTTACATTTAGGGTAATTATTGATATGTATGTTCCTCTTACCATTTTCCTTATTGTTATGGGTTGTTTTTATAGGTCTTTTTCTTCTCTTGTGTTTCCTGCCTAGAGAAGTTCCTTTAGCATTTGCTGTAGAGCTGGTTTGGTGGTGCTGAATTCTCTTAATTTTTGCTTGTCTGTAAAGGTTTCAATTTCTCTGTCAAATCTAAATGAGATTCTTGTTGGGTTGAGTAATCTTGGTTGTAGGTTTTTCCCTTTCATCACTTTAAATATGTCCTGCCACTCCTTTCTGGCTTGCAGAGTTTCTGCTGAAAGATCAGCTGTTAACCTTATGGGGATTCCCTTGTATGTTTTCTGTTGCTTTTCCCTTGCTGCTTTTAATATTTTTTTCTTTGTATTTAATTTTTGATAGTTTGATTAATAGGTATCTTGGCATGTTTCTCCTTGGATTTATCCTGTATGGCACTCTCTGTGCTTCCTGGACTTGATTCACTATTTCCTTTCTCATGTTAGGGAAGTTTTCAACGATAATCTCTTCAAATATTTTCTCAGACCCTTTCTTTTTCTCTTCTTCTTCTGGGCCTCCTATAATTCGAATGTTGGTGCATTTAATGTTGTCCTAGAGGTCTCTGAGACTGTCCTCAATTCCTTTCATTCTTTTTTCTTTATTCTGCTCTGCAGCATTTATTTCCACTATTTTATATTCCAGGTTACTTATACGTTTTTCTGCCTTAGTTATTCTGCTATTGATTCCTTATAGAGAATTTTTAATTTCATTTATTGTTGTGTTCATCATTGTTTGTTTGCTGTTTTGTTCTTCTGAGTCCTTGTTAAATGTTTCTTGTATTTTCTCCATTCTATTGCCAAGATTTTGTATATCTTTATTATCATTACTCTGAATTCTCTTTCAGGTGGACTGCCTATTTCCTCTTCATTTGTTTGGTCTGGTGGGTTTTTACCTTGCTCCTTCATCTGCTGCCTATTTCTCTGTCTTTTCATTTTGTTTACCTTACTGTGTTTGGGGTTTTCTTTTTGCAGGCTTCAGGTTCATAGTTCCCTTTATTTTTGGTGTCTTCCCCCAGTGGGTGAGGTTCGTTCAGTGGCTTGTGTAGGATTCCTGTTGGAGGGGACTGGTGCCTGTGTTCTGTTGGGTGGGGCTGGATCTTGTCCTGGTCTGCATCCGGTTGTGTGGTTTGGGGTGTCTGTGAACTTAGTATGACTTTACACAGCCTCTCTACTAATGAATGGGGTTGGGTTCCTGTCTTGTTAGTTGTTTGGCCTAGGGCATCCAGCAGTGGAGCTTGTTGGCTGTTGGCCGTTGGGTGGAGCTGTGTCTTTGTGTTGAGGTGGTGATCTCTTGGGAGAACTCTCGCCAATTGATATTACATGGTGCCGGGAAGTCCCTGGTGGTCCAGTATCCTGGACTTGGTTCTCTCATGTTGGAGGCTCAGGCCTGACATCTGGCTGGAGCACCAAGACCCTGTCAGCCACACAGCTCAGAAGAAAAGGAAAAAAAAAAAGGAAAAAACAAAAAACAATAATGTAAAAAAAAAAAGAGAGCAACCAAACCAATAAACAAATCCACCAATAATAACAAGCACTAAAAACTAAACTAAGATAAACATAAAAATCAGAAACAAATCAGTTGCAGAAAGCAAACCCCAGGTCTACAATTGCTCCCACCTCAATTTGGGGAACATTCATTGTCTATTCAGGTATTCCACAGATGCAGGGTTCATCAAGTTGACTGTGGAGATTTAATCTACTGCTTTTGAGTCTACATGGAGAAATTTCCCTTTCTCTTCTTTGTTCACACAGCTCCTGGGGCTCAGCTTTGGTTTTGGCCCCGCCTCTGTGTGTAGGCCGCCCTCAGGTGTCTGCTCCCGCCCAGACAGGAGAGGTTAAAGCAGGTGCTGATTAGGGCTCTCCTGCTCACTCAGGCCGGGGAGAGGGAGGGGTACGGTAGTCATAACTGGATTGTGGGGTGAGCCTGCTGCGGCAGAGGCCGGCGTAACTTTGCAACAGCCTGAGGTGCGCTGAACGTTCTCCCGTGGAAGTTGTCCCTGGATCTTGGGACCCTGGCATTGGCATGCTGCACAGGCCCCCGAGGGGGTTGGGTTGTGGTTAGTGACCTGTGCTTGCACACAGGATTCTCGGTGGCAGTGGCAGCAGCGTTACCATTTCATGCCCATCTTTGGGGTCCGAGCTGATAGACGAGCTTGTGCCCAGCTCTCGAGCTTGTTTAGGTGGTGCTGTGCCTTCTGTGGCACACGGGGAAGGAATCTGGGGGCTTTTTACAAAGTTCCATAGACTCTATAATCAAGGGTATCTAAGTGTGCTCCAAAGCTCTTGTAATCCTCCTCACTATTCTGTAATCAGTGGACTAAATGATAACTTAAACTCCCCTAAAATGTAAAAAAAATGTAAAACAAACAAACAAAAAAGGGAAGGGGAGAAACAAGTGTAATTTAAAAGTTTTTTCTTTTTTCTTTTTTATTGAAGTATAGTTGATGGACAACATTATAGAAGTTACAGGTTTACAGTGTTATGAGTCACAATTTTTAAAGGTTATACTCCATTTATAGTTATTATAAAATATTGGCTATATTCCCCACATTGTAAAGTATATCCTTGTAGCTTATTTTATACCTAATAGTTTGTACCTCTTAATCCTCTACCCTTATATTGCTCCTCCCCCTTCCCTCTCCCCATTGGTAACTGCTAGTTTGTTCTCTCTATCTGTGAGTCTGCTTCTTTCTTGTTGTATTCACTAGTTTGTTATATTTTTTAGATTCAACATAGAGGGAACATACCTCAACATAACAAAGGCCATATATGATGCAGCTAACATCATACTCAAAGGTGAAAAGCTGAAAGCATTTCCTCTAAGATCAGGAAAAAGACAAGGATGCCCACTCTTGCCTCTTTTATTCAACATAGTTTTGGAAGTCCTAGCCACAGCCAGCAGAGAAGAAAAAAAAATAAAAGGAATCCAAATAGGAAAGGAAGTAAAACTGTCACTTTTTGCAGATGACATGATGCTACACATAGAAAATTCTCAAGACACCACCAAAAAACTACTAGAACTCATCAATGACTTTGGTAAAGTTGCAGGATACAAAATTAATATACAGAAATCTGTTGTATTTCTATACCCTAACAATGAACTATCAGAAAGAAATTATGGAAACAATCCCATTTACCATCGAATCAAAAAATCTTTCCTTTTCAAAATGAAGAGAGAGATAACATTCCTTCGTGATAGCACCATTTATCAGTTAATGAGTCCAGAGTTTATGTAGCAGCACAGTGGTTAGGGCATGGACTCTGGATTTGAATACCAGCTCTGCCAATCACATGTGTGACCTTGAGTAAGTTGCTTAACTTCTCAGTGCCTCAGTTTCTTCATAATCATAACTACCTCAGAGAGGAGTAAGTACTTATATAGATGTTTGTAAACTAAATTCTTACAGAATGGAGAGGAGGGTAGGTCATGAGGATGAGTAAATCATAAGAGCATGGGTTCTTTGAGCCAGTTCCTTGGCAGGGGGTCTGAGGTGGGTGGTTAGAAAATCTTAAGCACTTCAGTTTCTGTCCACTGGGAAGATTATATTATGAGGTTTTTCTCCAGTGTTCTTCTTTGCCATGTCTGAGAGGGGCACTGGGGGAGATTTTCCCATGCATGGTTGTGCCCGAAGTCATATTTATTCTTAGGCCTGAGAACTGCTCATGAAGCTAGGACTCTGAATATTTGGGTATAATAACCTTGTGAATAATAACAACAACCCTTGTGAATAATAACCTTGTGAACCTTGTGTATAATAATAACTCCATGTGTATAATTTTAAAAAATGGTTTTTGTCCCTGGTTCCTGGCACAGAGCTCCCAAAACCCTTGGAATTTCCTGAGTGATAAAAGTATCTTCTGTTATTTATAAGGAGCTCCTTTCCACCGTACATGAGGTTATGCTAATAAGAAGACTCAAGGCAAGTCCTTGAGATAGCTTCAGGATAGGGCCTGATTACCAGAAAGACCAAGCATTAGATTAGAGGGTTAGAACTTTCAGACTAATGATTGAGTTCAGTCACCAATGACCAATACTTTAATCAATCGTACCTATGTTATGAAGCTTTGACTAAAAACTGTGAAACAATGAGGCTAAGGCAGGCTAAGGGATCTTCTGGGTTGGTAAACACATCTATGTGCTGGAGGGTGGCACGCCCTGAGAGAGCATGAAGACTCTGCACCTCCCTCTGCAGTACCTTGCCCTAAGCGTCTTTTCCATTTGGCTGGTGCTGAGCTATATCCTTTATAATAAAACTGTCATTATAAGTATAGTGCTTTCTTGAGTTTTGTGAGTTGTTTTAGAGAATTATTGAATGGAGGTGGGAGAAAGGGGTTTGTGGGCACCTCCTATTGGTAGTAGATCAAGCAGAAGTGCAGGTGGCCTAGGGACCCCGTTTGATTGGCATCTGAAGTGGGAGCAGTCCTCTGGGACTGAGCCCTTAACCTGTGGGGTTTGTACTAACTCCAGGTAGTTAGTGTCAGAATTGAACTGAATTATAGGATACCCAGCTGGTGTTGGAATGACATATTTGGTGTTGGAAAGTGACCTAGCATCTTGTTTGAGGCAAGCCTAGAATTGATCTCCAGACTTAAAAGTGTGTGTCTTATGTCCTACTGGTCACTTGATAGGAGTGGCATGTGTGCATCATGCAAATATAATACTATATCCGCCCTAATTAATTAGACTTAACCATGTGTGTAATCTGTGCTGTCACTGATCTTCCTCTAGCCCCAACTAATTGTGCTCACTGTAAACACAGAATTTTGAAATAGTAGAGATCTTAGAGATAGTCTAGTACCTGCACTTCATGAGGATCCTTAAATCCCAGCAGGTCAAATGACTAGTCTAAGGTCACATATAGCCTTCTAGCCATGGGGTTCAATTTTCAGGACTCCTAGTTTAGTATCCTGATACCTCATTCTCTTGCTTTGTCCAGTCATATGTTTTCTAGTGGCTTAGCTTTGTAACTCAGTGAGTTTTGTTCTTTTAATTCCTGGACAAATTTTTAGAAAATTTCTTAAAATCAATATTAAATGTAATAGAAATCATGTGGTGGTTAGTAGAATGTGGTGCAAACTCCTGATGATCCAAACTATAAGAAATACTTTTTTCAAAAGTCGGGCAGTGACAAGATATGTTGCCAATGAGGACTGAAAAGGAATGGTACCTGAGCCTGTACCCAAATCCCCAAACCCCCAAGGTGGACATGTGCTAAAATCTTGGGTCAATAAACATTAAACCTCTTTATAATTAGCTCACATTTATAGGCTGATTGTCTTCAGTGTTACTTTATTCTCTTTGTTTTCTTTTGAATAAAAAGCCTTTTCTGTCTTTGCATTTGACCTGTTGTCTTTAATAATTAACATGGTTTCATTGTAAAAATATTTTTATAAGAAAAGAAGGGGAGTCCTTAAGTAGAAAGGTCGGAAGAACAATTACATATTAAAACAGCTGCTGATGGAGATCTTGATAGGAAATGACCTTACCAGTTAAACATTTATGACGGACAGTGTGGGCTCAGGAGGCAACAATATGGAAATTGTAATTCATTTAACAGGGCAAAAGGATTGATTATAAGTGTTTCAAAGCAGAAAGAGTGCTATTCAGCTGATTAGAGGATGGAAAATAATCCCTAAGAAAGAAATTTTAAAGTAAATGGAATTATTTTACTTAGAGAATGGAAGAGCATGGGGCAATTTAATGTGTTTGAGTGTATGAAGGACTTATAGCAGAAGCTGGTGATTAACAAGTTTTCAATCCTACTGTGAACACAAAGAGTAGATGGGGTTTTAAACTGCATTGGGATTTGGGTAGGATACAAAGATACTTTTCTGACAAGGAAAGCCATTAGATACTCTAACGGGTTTTGAAAGTTGTCAGTCATGACATTTATTGAGGTTCACTGTGTGTAGATCATTGCACTTATTAATGGAAGGTTTTTTGTTGTTGTTGTTTTTGGTTTTTGGTTTTTCTTCTCTACTACTTCTTAAAAATAGGTCATAGCTCCACCTTTCTGGGTTGGCTTCTATGAGGTTTTACCTTAACGTGTGGAGTAATGGTAGATGATTTCTCTAAGTAACTTCAATCTTTTGCTTCCCATGTCAAGGGTAGAAAAGGTCTAAAAACAAATCAGTCAGTTTTCATTACTTGTGACAGTTATGGCCTAAAAAGTCACCATAAACACTGAATTAGTGAAAACTAACCTGTTACTTCTAGAGGAAGCGCAGCATTAGATTCCTACAAACCTCTGGTCACAACATTTTCTTCAGTCAGTCAATACATAACCTTGGCCTATGTGTGTTTCTATTTAAAGACATTTTATTTAATATATACTGTTGACTCTTTAACTTTGAACTCCAAGCCAAGACACTATAACTCATGCCTGAACCAAGCTTATCTAATACACGTATTTTCTCTGTAAGTCACATCACAACCTTCTTACACTTAGGAACACCAGAAAGCACTTCAGTGCTATGCTTAGGAGGCATTTTATTTTTTTTGAGCATTTTATTTTTTATTTATTTAATTTTTAAAATATCTTTATTGGAGTATAATTGCTTTACAATGTTGTGTTAGTTTCTGCTGTACAACAAAGTGAATCAGCTATATGTATACATATATCCCCCTATGTCCTCCCTCTTGAGCCTCCCTTCCACCCTCCCTATCCCACCCCTCTAGGTCATCACAAAGCATCGAGCTGATCTCCCTGTGCTATGCAGCAGCTTCTTGGGGGGCATTGTAAAGAGAAATCACCAACAAAAAGCACAAAACAAAAAACACTTGACACTGAATAGATCACCAAGCGGACACTTTATAGTATGAAAGCAGAAACATGAAGACAGCTCATCTGGGAAAACATGTGTTGACTGAGTTAAGGTTTTCACCACTCTGTGGTTTATCACGAAGGCAAGAATTGATTTTAGCGTTACAAATACATTTTAGCAAGTAGGCAAATTTGCAAAGATGGAATCTGTGAATAACGAGGACCAACTGTGTATCTGACTTTTTCACAAAGCATTGATCTTCATTTAAATTTAATATAAAAAGTTCCCTATTATGCAGCTGTTTAAAGTGTTCAGGCAAAGTGTGAGTAGAACATATGTAACATAAATATTTTAATAAATACGTGTTTTAGAACACCATCCACATGCTGACAACTCCCACATTTCTCTCCCTGTCTCCAGCCTCTCCATTACTTCCAGACTCATATATCCTACGGCCTCCTTGACATTTCCACTTGGAGGTCTCACAGGCATATCAAACCTGCCATGTCTAAAATCAGGGTTTGATTGCTTCTCCTTCCCCAGCGTTGCTCTTCCCATAGCCTTCTCATTTCAATAAACAGAAACTTTATCTTTTCAGTAACTCTCAGGACTCGGGCTAGAACTCTCAGTGTCATCCATGGCACTTCTCTTTTTTCCCACTCTCCACATCTGGTTCATCAGCAGCTTCTGACAGCTCAATATTCACAAGGCATCCAGAATCTGACCACCATCCACTGTTTCCACTGCTCCACCCTGGTCCCTGCCAGCATCACCTTTTGCCTGGACTATTGCTATAGTCTCCTAACTGGTCTTGTTTCTAGCCCTGCTGCCTGAAACTTCTCAGCATAGCAGTCAGAATAATCATTATGAAATGTATGTCTAGCATGTCACTCCAGACTCGCTGGTGACTTTCCATCTCACTCAGGGTAAAAGCCCAGTATTTGACCAAGGGCTACAACAGTCTGCATAATCTGGCTGTCTTCCTCATTCTGTGACCTCATTTCCTATCACTCTCTCCCTTGCTTACTGTGCGACAACCATGGTGACCTCTCTGCTGCTCCTCAGTTGTGATCATCACACACCTGCCTCAGGACCTTTGCATGTACTCTCCCTGCTGTCTGGACAGTTATTCCTCTGATAGCCACATGATCTTCTCTTGAGGTCACTACTGAAATGTCATCACTCAAAGCAAGCCTTTCTCTTCCCCATCACAACACTGTTACTCTGTCCCATTACCCTGCTTTATTTTAAAAAAAAATACATCTGATGTAATATATATTTATTAGACATTTGTTTTTGACATAATTCTTTCTGCTAAACATAAGCTTCCTCAGAGCAAGGACATTAGTTTATTCACTGCTGGTCCAACTGCCTGGATCAGTGCCTTGCAAATAGTGGGTATCCAATAGATATTTGTGGAATAAATAAATGAAAGAATAAATATAGAATAATATCCTCAATATATTAACTGGAAAATGCAAGATGCTGACAATATGTTTAGATTGCTCTGTTTGTGTAAAAAGAGGGGGCAACACAAACACGTACATACCTCTATCCTAGGATTAGAGATGAATTTCTGAGGGCACACAAAAGCCTGGTAAAAATGGTTGCTTCAGAGAATGAGGAGTGAGAGGAGGAGACATGTACTTTTCACTATATATTGTATGTTTTATACAGTGTGCATGCAATATCTTCCCCCAAAGCAAACCAACTAAAAAAATTAGAAAATTTTACTTAAAAACCCGCTATTAAGCCTAAGCCTTATTTTGGGGAGGAATCTGAATTTCAGGGAACTAGTATGTGTTGCTCCATTCCTGCAAAACAAGGGTACTCACACAGTTCCTTTTTGCTTTTTCTCTCTGCTGTTTTGTGTTTTGTTTTTTTTTTTTTTTTTAAGGTACGTGGGCCTCTCACTGCTGTGGCCTCTCTCGTTGCGGAGCACAGGCTCCGGACGCGCAGGCTCAGCGGCCATGGCCCACGGGCCCAGCCGCTCCGCGGCATGTGGGATCTTCCCGGACCAGGGCACGAACCCGCATCCCCTGCATCGGTAGGCGGACTCTCAACCACTGCGCCACCAGGGAAGCCCCATGTTTTGTGTATTTTTGATAGCTTCTCTTTATTAGAAGAAAAAGGACTGACATTTTTGGGTCATTTTGCTCCTTGCCGTCTGCCACAGTATCTTTGACGTGGGGATGAGATAGGCACAGTGTCAAACTGGCAACATTTAGAGTGTGATTTTTTAATCTGAAAAATTCCAAGGCTGTATCTGTCTTATTTTAAGAGGCCGCATTTTCCTGTTGAAAAGTCTGCCTTTTGTCTCTTTGGCTTTTACCCCCTGTGGCTGTTCCCCTATGGTTTTCCATTTGGATTTCCTGTACCACAAATCTAATTGAGAAAAATGGACAGAAATGCCCAGGAGGGTGGCCTTCATCAGCCCTGTCCTTTGCTGTGGCCGTCTGTGGTGCCTGCTCATGGGACCCCACCTGAAACACTCCATGCCCACTAGGCTTTATGCCAGGGTGAGTTTTCCTAGGCTTATCTTGGAAAAAGAGGAGAATTTCATTTGCTCCTGTGTGGCTGTACAGAAACCTGCATGTCTTGGTGGATGAAGGTCTCAGAGGTCTATCAGTGGTCTTAAGCTTTGGCTTTGGACAACAGATTTCTAAAGATACACCTCCACTTACGAGCACTGAGCTGGGGCACAGGCCACACAAAGATGTGGGGGAAGGCTCCTCCTTTATTATTAAGTGGTTCCTTAGACTTCACGAGGAATCCTCTCAATTGGCAGCTTCCATTGGACCTTGTCTTCTAATGAGCTAATTTTCTGCTTTGATTTCCAGTAGGAATCAATAGCTTACTTCTGATATTTATTCTTGGCAGTGTCAGTATTTGCCACTAATGTTATTCACTTTCCTTCCCTCTGTCTTGCCCAAAAGTCACTGATGTCTTTGGAATTGTATATAGGGTGGATGAATTGAGAAAATGTGACACACACAAAAATATTATGATATAAGGTTACCACCGTAGTTCCCCATAGTTCCTTACCCCACAGTAAGTGGTGCCCAATAAATGTTTATTGGTTGTGAGACAGTATAATTATAGCATGTTAGTTTTATCACTTTTACTGTTCCATGAATGCCCGCTTTCCACTTCTATATTCTTCCTTCATGTTGCTGGTGACATGGGATCATTTCATTTTAGCTCATGGCAAGCATAGCAGGTGGTTTCTCAGATTTGCTTGTAGGATTCCTGTGACCATCACAGGAAAGTCACATTCCTGTGACTTCCCTCTGAGGGTGGGATGAGGGTACTTACATGAGCCTAGGCAGCTGCTGGTACAGAGAGCTCCTCTGTGCCTTCTGACTTGAAACTCCTCTGACTTTATGATCTTCTAACACAGTTATGATGTCATGGTCTGATCTTCACTGGTACAGAGTGAAAAAGGGATACCTAAGATACCTGGCTTCCTAGTACTATTGGAACCAAAATTAACACAGCTGAAGGAATAAAGGCTATCTCCTAAATAAACAGATGCTTGACTCTTCAGATATATGTGACTTGCATTTCTATTACCCTTGACAAGTTGAATCCATCTGTTAGACTGGTGACAGCCAGCGTTGATCAGTGTTGTTCTTCTGGTGTTTGTTTTAAAGTAAGTAAAACAAAAGAAATAAACCATGAATGAGAAATAGAGCAGGATCATGGCACACTATGAGCAGAGGCCACGTGCACCACACAGTGCATTGTTTGAGATCCTAGTGAGAGTGAAATATGAAGAGCTTTCGGGGGTGGGTGACGTGGATGAAAGATTTAATTACCATGTGGAATTGACTTACCGCTTATCATAATTCCCTAGAAAAGATCATTGAAGGGAACCTCTCTCCTCCTTTAAAAGTGATCATGGCTACACAAACCTTTAACAAATGTCTGTGCTCTTCACAGTTTATGGGATGATTTAGACTTGTTTTATGTAACAACATTTTTTTTTTTTTTTTTTTTGCGGTACGCGGGCCTCTCGCTGTCGTGGCCTCTCCCGTCGCGGAGCACAGGCTCCGGACGCGCAGGCTCAGCGGCCATGGCTCACGGGCCCAGCCGCTCCGCGGCATGTGGGATCTTCCTGGACCGGGGCACGAACCCATGTCCCCTGCATCGGCAGGCAGACTCTCAACCACTGCGCCACCAGAGAAGCCCTATGTAGCAACTTTTAAATCAAAACTGCATTTCTTGGAGTCCTGTAGAACTACTTAGGGCTTAGACGTGAGGTTTGTGGTCAGTTTAAGGGCACAACAGGGAAGAAAGGGCCAGAGAAAGTGCAGGATCCAAGTACAAGATCTGGCTCATGAGGTGATGAGGAATGAGCACAGAGACCCAACTTCAGAGGCACACTCTGGAGCTGCTGTGGGACAGACAGGGGGGCACAGTGCTTATGGGTCCAGCCGTTTCAGAGTTCATCTGTATCCAACTATTGATTAGAGCACAATGATGGGGAACCCAGCAGCAAACTCAGGACAAGAAGGTTAGACATGTGCCTGTGAGTGACTACTACCACCAGGCTTTGGCTCCTGAGAAGTTTAGGACAGGGACCCTGTTGTAGCAAAGGACAGAGGGTCTACACAGAGAAACCAGCCAGCACCAGGAGTGGGAAGTAAGTGGGGTGTGTGTGGCGAGCACGTGGATGATTTGTGTTCATTTCCAGGTGTTATGGACTGAATGTTTTTATCCCCCCAAATTCATATATTGAAGCCCTAATCTCCAATGTGATGGTATTCGGAGGTGGGATCTTTGGGAGGTAATTAGGCCAGGAGGATGCGCCCCCATGATGGGTTTATGGTCCTTATAAGAAGAAGACGAGACCAGAGCTTGTGCTCCCTGCTCCACCCTGCCCCTGTCATGGGAGGACACAGTGAGAAGGTGGCTGGCTGCAGTCAGGAGAGCCCTAACCAGGAATCAGATCAGCCAGTACCTTGATCTGGGACTTCCCAGCCTCCAGAACTATGAGAAAATAAATTTCTGTTGTTTAAACCACTCTGTGGTGTTTTGTTAGTACAGCCTGAGCAGACTAAAATATGGGGATGCTATGTACTGGGCCCGATGTCCATTCAGGAGACTGGAGGAACTATAATATATGGGATTACAGTGTTGTTCCTGGATTTCCAGTCCCTAAGAGACTCATGAAGCCTAAAGTGGTAAAGAGAGTACTAAAATAATGTCTAGGCAGCTGGGCCTGAGCCATAGCTGATGCTTTACATGGTCAAGCTGGGGAGTGGAGAAAGGAAGTCTGTGTGTCTTTGTGTGTTGAAGGTGGTGGGGAAGTAGGGGTGGGAGAATAAATTGGTTAAAAAAAAAAAAACTACTTAAAAATTTAAAAAGTTACATTTAAGTAAAAACTACTTAAAAATTCTAAGGAATTCTGAATTTTCCTTAGAAAGAAAATTGTATTCATATCATAAATATTTGCACTCATTATTGCATCTGTAAATTTATTTGGTCAGAGGAAGAGTGTGGCCAATGAACATTTTAATCCATAAGTTCAGATTTCTGCTTTCACTTTATGACCAAATCCCCACAGTGATTTAAACATGCAGAAGTAGTGGTTGATCTTGAATATAGAAAGGAAACAATGATTTAGATGCTATTGGGAATGTACTCATGATAATTAGAACTGGTAATCAGTAAGAAAAGAAAACCAATGAAAATATTTCATACAATTTCCTGAGATTGTTGCTGGTATCTGGAGACATGTTGATAAATGGATGGAGAATATTTCCCTCCTTGTTTACAGTCCCTGCAGTTAAACTTAGGCCGCTGGTTTGCTTTTCTGTGGGTTAAATGATTTCAGGAAAGCTTGTGGTCTCACTCCTGAGTTATATGCAACATTTTCTGCCAAACTGAAATTAAACTGCTTTTGGCAGACTTAAATGTTGGATCAGCACCAAAGGAAATTCCATTTGGCTTTGAGAGTTATTCGAACTTCTTCAAGATCAAGTTTTCCTTTTCATTTTAATATTACTGTGATATCTTATTTCTCATTGGATGACTTTTTCATCAATGAGGTCATTCACCTTTGAACTGTAGCTTGCTGTTCACAGAGCCATGGCATCATAAGGCTTGCAGGGACTGTGAAATGTCATCCAGCCTGGCAGGACCATATCCGTCTTCAGAGGAGGGTGGCTGCCTGTGCCTGAGACAGTGAGTACCTTTGCCTGGAAGCCTCGACATCCATCACAGAAGAGTATGACTGCCACCCTGACTAAACTGGCAGTTCTGTCATTTTTGTCATACTGAAGCATTCCGCAGCGGTTGTACCAGCATATTTTTATCATTGTAGCTTCTTCTTCTCTGCTCCTTTTCCTCCTTGCCACCTCTAAAACTAGCACAATTAAAATTAGTACAATTAAAGGTTTATTCCCCAAGTTTTTTCCAGTGTAGAACCATAGTATGAGATTATAAAGTACTGGGAAAATAAGGGATAGGAAACTTTAGGTTATGGGAGCAGCTGCTTAAGTTAAATATGACTTTTAATTTACAGACAACTTTGCAGCTGAGAGCTGAACTGATTGAGGCCATGTGTTATGCTTCTGAATATTAAAGATAATCTGACATTTTGCACAGATAGATTTGCCTGATTAACCATTCTAAGGAGTTTCTAAACTAAGGCAGAAGTGCCCATCTCCTTTTCTAACCACTGTTCACTGGTAACTCTGTACCTAGTAAAATAATTTTTGTTTTAGAATAAATATTGGAAGAGTAGTTGAGCTACTTTTCTATCCAGAGAGTAAACATGTCCTCATATAGAACAAAACTGTGATATTCTGCAATTGGTTTATAAGCCAAGCCAAAATAGGAAGTGGTTTTGGCTTTCATTTCTGTCATCTACCAGATTTCAGGGAAGTGCATTTTCATTTTTTTTAAAATGCTTACTGTGTCAAACAGTCTAAAATAGTTGTTTCTTGGAAGAGGTTTTTGTGGCACCCTACTTTTCTCTAACAGTCTGCTGGAATTCAGTATATCTGCTTAAAATGGAGACAATAAGCTGATAAAAAAAACATCACAGAAAGGTATTTGGAAGTCTCTGAATTTTTTTTAGGATAAAACTTCTACCATTTTAGCGCTAGAGAAGTTTATATGGATTTAGCTCTGTTTTTAGTCTGATTGCAATTATTTTCTTCCCTCGTCCTCTCATCTTTAAACTCATACTTCTGTTATTTAGACTGAAGGAAAACTATTTATCAAGAGCATTGAAGAATGTCTGTTAACCAGATCTGCTCATTAAAATGGGGAAAAGAATGGGAAAAAAAGACAGCTGTCCATTTCTGGTTTGGAGAGGCAAAGTCTCTACTGTCTATTGATTCTAGTAGGCAGCATGAAACAGTTTTGTCAACTAATCATCATTCTGCTCGGAATGATGCACAGACTGGTCTAGGAATAAATATGTTAAAAAAGAAAGCAATTAGTTTTCCATATGGGACGATGGACTTTCAGCTTTGTAAACTTTCCAGGAGTGTAAGATCTGCTGGATTCAAAAGTATTAAGGTGAAGTAGAAAACCTTTCATGTTCCCATCTGCCATCATTGTGATTTTGACTTTTCATATAGTTACCATGGTATGAAGGTAGTTATTTAATCACTGTGGAATGAACCTTTTCAAGATTTCTATGCCTGTTAATACATATGAAGAATGATAGTTGGGATAGCTTAGAAGACATGATGCTTTCCACCGGTGAAAGTATGAAGAAAGGCACCAAGGTGACAGTATTACTTGGTAATGTTAATAATTTTGTTAGTAGTAAAAATAATAATGTTGACAATATCCTCTGGAATTAAACTCTAGAAATTTTCTGTAGTATCCTTGAGACTTTTGATACCCCAAATAGATGACTTAATATACTGGATATTAATTCTAATTTGTAATTATGTGGTTTTTTCTTTAACATCTTTATTGGAGTATAATTGCTTTACAATGGTGTGTTAGTTTCTGCTTTATAACAAAGTGAATCAGTTATACATATACCTATGTTCCCATATCTCTTCCCTCTAGCGTCTCCCTCCCTCCCACCCTCCCTATCCCACCACTCTAGGTGGTCACAGAGCACTGAGCTGATCTACCTGTGCTATGCGGCTGCTTCCCACTAGCTATCTATTTTACGTTTGGAAGTGTATATATGTCCATGCCACTCTCTCACTTTTTCACAGATTACCCTTCCACCTCCGCATATCCTCAAGTCCATTCTCTAGTAGGTCTGTGTCTTTATTCCCATCTAGCCCCTAGGTTCTTCATGACCATTTTTTTTTCTTAGATTCCATATATACGTGTTAGCATATGGTATTTGTTTTTCTCTTTCTGACTTACTTCACTCTGTATGACAGATTATAGGTCCATCCACCTCACTACAGATAACTCAATTTCTTTTCTTTTTATGGCTGAGTAATATTCCATTGTATATATGTGCCACATCTTCTTTATCCATTGATCTGGTGATGGACACTTAGGTTGCTTCCATATCCTGGCTATTGTAAATAGAGCTGCAGTGAACATTTTGGTACGTCACTCTTTTTGAATTATAGTTATCTCAGGGTATATGACCAGTAGTGGGATTGCTGGGTTGTATAGTAGTTCTATTTTTAGCTTTTTAAGGAACCTCCATACTGTTCTCCATAGTGGCTCTATCAATTTACATTCCCACCAACAGTGCAAGAGGGTTCCCTTTTCTCCACACCCTCTCCAGCATTTATTGTTTGTAGATTTCTTGATGATGGCCATTCTGACTGGTGTGAGATGACATCTCATTGTAGTTTTGATTTGCATTTCTTTAACCATTAATCATGTTGAGCATTCTTTCATGTGTTTGTTGGCAATCTGTGTATCTTCTTTGGAGAACTGTCTATTTAGGTCTTCTGCCCGTTTTTGGATTGGGTGGGTCTTTTTTGGTATTGAGCTGCATGAGCTGCTTCTATGTTTTGGAGATTAATCCTTTGTCAGTTGCTTCATTTGCAAATATTTTCTCCCATCCTGAGGGTTGTTTTTTCCTCTTGTTTATGGTTTCCTTTGCTATGCAAAAGCTTTGAAGTTTCATTAGGTCCCATTTGTTTATTTTTATTTCCATTTGTCTAGGAGGTGGATCTAAAGGATCTTGCTGTGATTTATGTCATGGAGTGTTCTGCCTGTGTTTTCCTCGAAGAGTTTTATAGTGTCTGGCCTTACATTTAGGTTTTTAATCCATTTTGAGTTTACTTTTGTGTATGGTGTTAGGGAGTGTTCTAATTTCATACTTTTAAATGTACCTGTCCAGTTTTCCCAGCACCACTTATTGAAGAGGCTGTCTTTTCTCCACTGTATATACTGGCCTCCTTTATCAAAGATAAGATGACCATATGTGTGTGAGGTTATCTCTGGGCTTTCTGTCCTGTTCCATTGATCTATATTTCTGTTTTTGTTCCAGTACCATACTGTCTTGATTACTCTAGCTTTGTAGTAGTGTCTGAAGTCAGGAAGCCTGATTCCTCCCGCTCCGTTTTTCTTTCTCAAGATTGCTTTGGCTATTCGGGGTCTTTTATGTTTCCATACAAATTGTGAAATTTTTTCTTCTAGTTCTGTGAAAAATGCCAGTGGTAGATAGATAGGGATTGCATTGAATCTGTACATTACTTTGGGTTATAGAGTCATGTTCACAATGTTGATTCTTCCAATCCAAGAACATGGTATATCTCTCTATCTATTTGTATCATCTTTAATTTCTTTCATCAGTGTCTTGTAATTTTCTGCATACAGGTCTTTTGTCTTCTTAGGTGGGTTTATTCCTAGCTATTTTATTCTTTTGTTCCAATGGTAAATGGGAGGGTTTCCTTAGTTTCTCTTTCAGATTTTTCTTTGTTAGTATATAGGAATGCAAGATATTTCTGTGCATGAATTTTGTATCCTGCTACTTTGCCAAGTTCATTGTTAGCTCTAGTAGTTTTCTGGTAGCATCTTTAGGATTCTCTATGTATAATATCATTTCATATGCAAACAGGGACAGCTTTACTTCTTCTTTTCCAATTTGGATTCCTTTTATTTCTGTTTTTTCCTCTGATTGCTGTGACTAAAACTTCCAAAACTATGTTGAAAAATAGTGGTGAGAGTAGGAAACCTTGTCTTGTTCCTGATCTTAGTGGAAATGGTTTCAGTTTTTCACCATTGAGGATGATGTTGGCTGTGCGTTTGTCATATATGGCCTTATTATGTTGAGGAAAGTTCCCTCTATGCCTACTTTCTGGAGGGTTTTTATCATAAATGGGTGTTGAATTTTGTTGAAAGCTGTCTCTGCATCTATTGAGATGATCATACGTTTTTTCTCCTTCAGTTAGTTAATATGGTGTATCACATTGATTGATTTGCATATATTGAAGAATCCTTGCATTCCTGGGATAAACCCCATTTGGTCATGGTTTATGATCCTTTCAATGTGCTGTTGGATTCTGTTTGCTAGTGTTTTGTTGCGGATTTTTGCATCTATGTTCATCAGTGATATTGGCCTGTAGTTTTCTTTCTTTGTGACATCCTTGTCTGGTTTTGGTATCAGGGTGATGGTGGCCTCGTAGAATGAGTTTCGGAGTGTTCCTCCCTCTGCTTTATTTTGGAAGAGTTTGAGAAGGACAGGTGTTATCTCTTCTCTAAATGTTTGATAGAATTCGGCTGTGAAGCCATCTGGTCCTGGGCTTTTGTTTGTTGGAAGATTTTTAATCACAGTTTCAATTTCAGTGTTTGTGATTGGTCTGTTCATATTTTCTGTTTGTTCCTGGTTCAGTCTTGGAAGGTTGTGCATTTCTAAGAATTTTTCCATTTCTTCCAGGTTGTCCATTTTATTGGCATAGAGTTGCTTGTACTAATCTCTCATGATCTTTGTATTTCTGCAGTGTCAATTGTTACTTCTCCTCTTTGATTTCTAATTCTATTGATTGGAGTCTTCTCCCTTTTTTTCTTGATGAGTCTGGCTAATGGTTTATTAATTTTGTTTATCTTCTCAAAGAACCAGCTTTTAGTGTTATTCATCTTTGCTATTGTTTCCTTCATTTCTTTTTCATTTATTTCTGATCTGATCTTTATGATTTCTTTCCGTCTGCTAACTATGGGGTGTTTTTGTTCTTCTTTCTTTAATTTCTTTGGGTGTAAGGATAGGTTGTTCATTTGAGATGTTTCTTGTTTCTTAAGGTAGGATTGTATTGCTATAAACTTCCCTCTTAGAACTGCTTTTGCTGCATCCCACAGGTTTTGGGTTGTTGTGTTTTCATTGTCATTTGTTTCTAGGTATTTTTTGATTTCCTGTTTGATTTCTTCAGTGATCTCTTGGTTATTAAGTAGTGTATCATTTATCCTCCATGTGTTTGTACTTTTTACAGATTTTTTCCTGTAATTGATATCTAGTCTTATAGCGTTGTGGTTGGAAAAGATACTGGATATGATTTCAATTTTCTTAAATTTACCAAGACTTGATTTGTGACACAAGATATGATCTATCCTGGAGAGTGTTCCATGAGCACTTGAAAAGAATGTGTATTCTGTTGTTTTGGATGCAATGTCCTATAAATATCAATTAAATCCATCTTGTTTAATGTAGCATTTAAAGCTTCTGTTTCCTTATTTATTTTCATTTTGGATGATCTGTCCATTGGTGAAAGTGGGGTGTTAAAGTCCCTTACTATGGTTGTGTTCCTGTCGATCTCCCCTTTTATGGCTGTTAGTATTTGCCTTATGTTCTGAGGTGCTCCTATGTTGGGTGCATAAATATTTACAATTGTTATATCTTCTTCTTGGATCGATCCCTTAATCATTATGTAGTGTCCTTTGTCTCTTGTAATAGTCTTTATTTTAAAGTCATTTTGTCTGATATGAGAATTGCTACTCCAGCTTTGTTTTGATTTCCATTTGCATGGAATTTCTTTTTCTATCCCGTTACTTTCCGTCTGTATGTGTCCCTAGGTCTGAAATGGGTCTCTTGTAGACAGCATATATATGGGTCTTGTTTTTGTATCCATTCAGCCAGTCTTTGTCTTTTGGTTGGAGCATTTAGTCCATTTATATTTAAGGTAATTATCGATATGTATGTTCCTGTGACCATTTTCTTAATTGTTTTGGGTTTGTTATTGTAGGTCTTTTCCTTCTCTTGTGTTTCCTCCCTATAGAAGTTCCTGTAGCATTTGTTGTAAAACTGGTTTGGTGGTGCTGAATTCTCTTAGCTTTTGCTTGTCTGTAAAGGTTTTAATTTCTCTATCAAATATGAATGAGAACCTTGCTGGGTAGAGTAATCCTGGTTGTAGGTATTTCTCTTTCATCACTTTAAACATGTCCTGCCACTCCCTTCTGCCTTTCAGAGTTTCTGCTGAAAGATCAGCTGTTAACCTTATGGGGATTCCCTTGTGTGTTATTTGTTGTTTTTCCCTTGCTGCTTTTAATATTTTTTTCTTTGTATTTAATTCTTGATGGTTTGATTAATATGTGTCTTGGCGTGTTTCTCCTTGGATGTATCCTGTATGGGACTCTCTGTGCTTCCTGGACTTGATTAACTCTTTCCTTTCCCATATTAGGGAAGTTTTCAACTAGAATCTCTTCAAATATTTTCTCAGTCCCTTTCTTTTTCTCTTCTTCTTCTGGGACCCCTATAATTCGAATGTTGGTGTGTTTAATGTTGTCCCAGAAGTCTCTGAGACTGTCTTCAATTCCTTTCATTCTTTTTTCTTTATTCTTCTCTGCCGCAGTTATTTCCACTATTTTACCTTCCAGGTCACTTATCCATTCTTCTGCCTCAGTTATTCTGCTATTGATCCCTTCTAGAGAATTTTTAATTTCATTTATTGTGTTGTTCATCACTGTTTGTTTGGTCTTTAGTTCTTATAGGTCCTTGTTAATCGTTTCTTGTATTTTCTCCATTCTATTTCCAAGATTATGGATCATCTTTACTATCATTATTCTGAATTCTTTTTCAGGTAGACTGCCTATTTCCTCTTCATTTATTAGGTCTGGTGGGTTTTTACCTTGCTCCTTCATCTGCTGTGTTTCTCTGTCTTCTCATTTTGCTTAACTTACTGTGTTTGGGGTCTCCTTTTCGCAGACTGCAGGTTCGTAGTTCACATTATTTTTTGTGTCTGTCCCAGTGGCTAAGGTTGGTTCAGTGGGTTGTGTTGGCTTCCTGGTGGAGGGGACTACTGCCTTTGTTCTGGTGAATGAGGCTGGATCTTCTCTTTCTGGTGGGCAGGTCCATGGCTGGTGGTGTGTTTTGGGGTGTCTGTGGCCTTATTATGATTTTAGGCAGCCTCTCTGCTAATGGATGGGGTTTTGTTCCCATCTTCCTAGTTGTGTGGCATAGGGTGTCCAGCACTGTAGCTTGCTGGTCCTTGAGTGAAGCTGGGTCTTGGCATTGAGATGGACATCTCTGGGAGATGTTCACCATTTGATATTACTTGGAGCTGGGAGGTCTCTTGTGGACCAGTGTTCTGAACTTGGCTCTCCCACCTCAGAGGCACAGCCCTGATGCCTGGCTGGAGCACCAAGGGCCTTTCATCCACACGGCTCAGAATTAAAGGGAGAAAAAATAGGAAGAAAGAAAGAAAGAAGATAAAATAAAATAAAATAAAGTAAAATAAAATAAAATAAATTTATTAAAATAATTAATTAAGAAATAATTTTTAAAAAGTAAACAAACAAAAAACCCAAGAAAAAAAATGGGCAGACAGAACCCTAGGACAAATGTTGAAAGCAAAGCTATACAGACAAAATCACACACACAAGCATACACATACATGCTCACAAAAAGTTACAAAGGGAAAAAAATATAAATATCTTTGCTCCTATAGTCCACCTCCTCAATTTGGCATGATTCATTGTCTATTCAGGTATTCCACAGATGCAGGGTACATCAAGTAGATTGTGGAGATTTAATCCTTTGCTCCTGAGGCTACTGGGAGAAATGTCCTTTTCTCTTCTTTGTTTGCACAGCTCCTGGGGTTCAGCTTTGGATTTTGACCCACCTCTGCCTGTAGGTCACCTGATGGTGTCTGTTCTTTGCTCAGACAGGACGGGGTTAAAGGAGCAGCTGATTCGGGGGCTCTGGCTCAGTCAGACCGTGGGGAGGGAGGGGTACAGATGCGGGGCGAGCCTCCAGCGGCAGGGACTGTTGTGACGTTGCACCAGCCTGAGGTGCTCCGTGCATTCTCCTGGGGAAGTTGTCCCTGGATCACAGGACCCTGGCAGTGGCAGGCTGCACAGGCTCCCAGGAGGGGCGGTGTGGAGAGTGACCTGCGCTTGCACACAGGCTTCTTGGTGGCCACAGCAGCAGCTTTAGCGTCCCATGCCTATCTCTGGTGTCCACACTGATAGCCACGGCTTGCGCCCATCTCTGGAGCTCCTTTATGCGGTGCTCTTAATCCCCTCTCCTCTTGCACCAGGAAACAAAGAGGCAAGAAAAAGTCTCTTGCCTCTTCCGCAGCTCCAGACCTT
Source organism: Monodon monoceros (assembly GCF_005190385.1). Classification (NCBI taxonomy): domain Eukaryota; kingdom Metazoa; phylum Chordata; class Mammalia; order Artiodactyla; family Monodontidae; genus Monodon; species Monodon monoceros. The sequence continues at coordinate 28,526,963 of NW_021703774.1, forward strand.
TTCCCAGACTCCCTCCCAGCTAGCCGTGGCGCACTAGCCCCCTTCAGGCTGTGTTCACACAGCCAACCCCAGTCCTCTCCCTGTGATCCAACCAAAGCCCGAGCCTCAGTTCCCAGCCCTGCCCGCCCCGGCGGGTGAGCAGACATACATCTCAGGCTGGTGAGTGCTGGTCGGCACTGATGCTCTGTGCGGGAATCTCTCCGCTTTGCCCTCTACACCCCGTTGCTGTGCTCTCCTCCGTGGCTCCGAAGCTTCCCCCTCCGCCACCCGCCGTCTCCGCCAGTGAAGGGGCTTCTTAGTGTGTGGAAACCTTTCCTCCTTCACAGATCCCTCCCACTGGTGCAGGTCCCGTCCTATTCTTTTGTCTCGGTTTTTTCTTTTTTCTTTTGCCCTACCCAGGTACGTGGGGAGTTTCTTGCCTTTCGGGAGGTCTGAGGTCTTCTGCCAGCATTCAGTAGGTGTTGTGTAGGAGCTGTTCCACATGTAGATGTATTTCTGGTGTATCTGTGGGGAGGAAGGTGATCTCCGTGTCTTACTCTTCCGCCATCTTGAAGCTCCTCCCTGTAATTATGTGTTAATTAAATAAATTCTAGCTCTTGTAACAGATAAAAGTCAAAATCTCAGTGATTTAAAGAGTAGAAGTTTAGTTCCTTTTTTCCTCCTGAGGTTAATTTATTATCATGCTGAAATATGATGTAAATTTTTAAAAATCAATTTATTGAACCAATTACAGATTCACAGGAAAGAAGTTTATTTCTTGCTTAACTGAAGTTCAAGGTGAGTTTCCTGATTGGTAATTAGCTTCCCTCTGAGCAGTAATTCAAGGACCCAGGCTCTTTCCATCTTGTTGCTCTGTCTCCTCTAACATATGGTTTCCATGGTACTTAAACTGCATTAAGCCCTGGAAGGGTAAAAAGCAAGGCTGGTCATGCAGAGAAAGTGGTGCATCCCTGTCATTTCTCTTCACATCCCATTGGCTAGAACTCAGGCACGTGGGCACACCTAACTAGCTCTTTTGCTTGGGAAATATATCCAAATGGTGTTCCCAAGCAGAAGAGAAAATAGGTTTGGTTAACAATTAGTCTCTGCCCTCATAATCCAAGAATAGATCTGTGTAAGCTACAAAAATGTATGTGTTTTGTTGTTTTTTTTTTATTGCATTTCGTTAGCTTTAAATGAAATCGATTTGCCTACTATTAGTTATTTTAAAATGTTAAACATTTTGCTATGTGAAGTTTTAATTCCTATAGAGATCAAAAAAAGAGATATCTGTGAACTGCTATACAAATATCCTGAAGCAGCAAGCTTATTCTATAACTTTTAAAAAGTTATTAGCAATTCTAGTCTCTAAACTAAGGCAATGCAATGGGTCTAAGAAAGGGTTCCCAATTTGAGAGAAATTTCTCTGGTGAAAATTCAAGATTTCATGTCCCAGTGGATTTGAAGTGTCAGGGAGCAAGAACAGTCCAGGGTCATTCTGAATTCTTCTCATGAATGAGCAGACATTTGGAATAAGTTTTGGAAAAAGAGAAGGTGGAATAATGACCTCAGGTTTACACATATGAAATTTGAGGTCACTGTAGGAAATGTTCTGGAAACATTTGGAAATTAAATCTGTAATTCATGGTAGAGAAGTGGCTTGGGTCATCTGAATACCAGGTCTTTGAAGGCATGGGATAAGCTCAGTTCACCCAGGAAAAAGTGAGAAGAGGACTGTGCTGTCAATGATGGAAGTGGAAGAAGAAACAATTTCACTTGTGTGATAGAGTACCTTTTTCTGGCTCCATTTAATCGATATTTGTTGAACTCTTGTTATGTACTGGGCACACTGCTAGGCAGTGGGGGTGGAGCCGCAAACATGACAGTGTCCTCCTCATGGAACCTAGCATTCTAAGAGATAGTAGGAATGTCAGTGTGTGAGGGCTGGATTTCTGATAAGGCATTTACATACAGTGTATTGTTGATATAATCACCTGGTGAGATGGCTAATGGGTTTATTCCCACTTTATAGATGAGGAAACTGAGGACCAGATAGTCTAAATGACTTGTCCAAGGTCACCAGTTAGTGTTGAGTGTCTGAGTGTAAAGTGTTGTAGGGTACATCTGGTCACTCAGACATTTTGCCATGCTATCCCGTCCTCCCAGGTATGAGCAGGGCAGATATGTCCTCCCTTCCTGCCCTTCAATCCCACACCAATTTTTTTTTTTTTTTGCGGTACATGGGCCTCTCACTGTTGTGGCCTCTCCCATTGTGGAGCACAGGCTCCGGACGCGCAGGCTCAGTGGCCATGGCTCAAGGGTCCAGCCACTCCACGGCATGTGGGATCTTCCCGGACTGGGGCACGAACCTATATGTCCCCTGCATCGGCAGGCAGACTCTCAACCACTGCACCATCAGGGAAGCCCCCACACCACTTTTATCTCTGTACTCCATATCACCTTCAAGCTCACCACATGGCTCTTCTCCTCTAGAACACATTTTTCATCTCTGGTTTTTCTGATGCATTTGCATTTATTGTCTGCCATGTACAGCCACTCTTTGTTTTTCTACTTTCTTAGTTTTGATTTGCTGTTGATGCATATTTTAGCCTTTGGCAGATACTCTTGGTTACTAATTGTTTTGAAATAATGTTTTATCTGCCTTTGTAGATTGTCACCTTATTGTGGACACAAACTTCAGCTTTTACTTCTCTTTGCCCAAAGTGCTTAGTACAGAAAGGCAGAAACTGGAGTAATTTTTTATTCTTAGATTGTCTATAGCCAACATTATACCCCCAAAACTGTATTTATTCTCAGTCCTGTTCTATGGATGCCACGTGTCCAACTGTTATCTGTCATTACAAAAACATTTCCAAGAACGTAAGGTAATTTTCAGAAAAACTCAATTCCAGTTTTCCTAAATAAATTACACTTTTACCTGGTGAAATACCGAGGTTACTATTTAAAGAAAATCATATATTATTAATTTGTACTATAAATTACATATATTATATATAATATATGTATTATATAAATTTATATTTTTCTATTTGGAGTACCCTGTGAAAATCCTGCCATTACTAGGAAATTTACCTTATAATAATTTGCAATGCTTATCCACATTTATAAAAATATTTTTAAAAATTTTGTCTAGTTGTGAGCTGCATTTTCTCTTCCCTGTCACAGGAAGATGAACCTGACACATGGAATGAACCAGCCAAGCGTTTCTTGCCATGAATTTGGCAGTTTGCTTTGTAGCAGATGTTCTCTTTCTATGCATGCTCTTTCTCTCCTACCTTCCTTCTCCATGGAAAATATGTAGGGAGCAGAACATGTATATTTAGTGCTTTCCATTTATCTGGGACAAGATTTGTGCATTGCATGAAAACTGAGTGTCCCTAGCAAAAAGGGACAGACTTTCCCCTAAGAATACTTAGGAAGCTGACTGAAAAATGAGGACCTTCTAGAACCAGCCTGAATTAGAATAGGGTGTGAGAATCTGTTGATGGTGAATCTTTTGAATCAGTCACTTTGCTTCCCCTCTCTTCAGTTGAATTTAATTGCACTTTTAAAGACAGGATAGGGTATGCTTTAGGAAAATGTGGTATCACTCAAATCCAAACTGTTAAAGCACTCACTGAAGAAAATATTTGCATTTCATTAGGATTCTTCATTTTCTCAGAAGATGTGTCTTGTTTTCCCTAAAGCTGAAATCCTTTAATACATTCTGAATATATTTAAATTTACTGAAAGCAACATCAACAAAATTATGCACAAATGACCTTTGAGGAAACTTGCAATTGAGTGACACTAAATCCTCCAGATCATTGCCTTCTAGAAGCTTCCCCCAGAGTTTGCAGAAGTCCTCCCAGCTTACACTTACATAGTATGCAGGGACTGCGTAATTGTTTATATTTCCTCACTCCTTGCCCTGTGATCTCTTACATCCTGTGGTCAGGCCTGGCCATGTGATTTGCTTCAGCAAATGGAACCTCAGTAGTCTGTGTCATAGAAGCATTAATTGTGATTACCAAGTTTAGATCAGCCTCCAGTGCCCCTGTACTTTTTGCCATAAGAAGCCTTATCTGGACAGCATATGTTCTTTCAACCTTGATCCCAGAATCAGAAGATGCTTGTAGTAGACCCAAACCCAGCCTGCAGCCTGAAACACCAGTTGTTTACTTGTTTTTTTTTTTCAATAAATTTTTAGGACATGCCTAGGCACTGGTGTTATAATAAAGAGCAAAAACACATGGTCATTATTCTCATTCAGGTTAAAATCAAGTAATTTAAAATCTCTTCTTTAATACTAAAATAACAATGAATAAATTATAGAATCAAAATTGACATGCATTTTTTTAAAGATCAAGTATTAGAATGCTAAGAACTTTCACAGTTCTGATGGTCCACATCATAATAAACCACTGAGATATATACCATTATGATTATTTTGGCACGGAAGCACTGACTGGAAGATGTAAGTATGAGATGAGGCCCAGGAAAGCAGAAGTAGAAAGATAGGGAAATTGGAGAATTCAAATGTATATGTCACTCCTTCCAATGCTGAAATAGTTATACTTACATAGGAGAAGAAATTATAAAAGGAGTTAAAGTTTCCGTCCAGTTGCATCATAAGAAGTAGGTGCAGAAGTAAACTTTAGGGGAGAATTATTAGGATATGTATGCTTAAAGATATTATTTTTAGTATCTAAAGAAAGTTTAGTAATGACATAGGAGTGGAAAGTTGCATAACATCAGAATTCTATAACCTGGTTGTAGAGTTTGGGGCTGCAAGAGACTTTGACCACGAGAAATCATCCCAGGAGATAATTGTATGTAACATGTTGACTGAAGTCTCAGTGCATGGGTATGGATCCTGACTCTAGTGCTTAGTAATTATAAGACGTTGGTCAAGTAACTTAATCTTATTCGATCTCAGTTTTCTCATCCATATGATGTGTCCACTCATAAAGGCTTTGTGGACATTAATGCGATAATGCACATAAGCCGTTTGAAATGGTGCCTGGCTCATTGCAAGTGATCAATATTATATTTGCAACTATTGTAGAAGTGCTAGAAGATCTTTCTGCAGTAGTAGTCCTAGATTTAATAAAGTTTAGTGAAGAGTTTTGTAAGAGTCCCTGAAACAGTCTTCTTTCTGGGTTGGGGCTCCCTGAGCAAATGACACCTTTTAATGGTACTTTATTTTGTTGTGAGAACCCTTAGTAGTTGAAGCCTATAAACCTTGGGTAAAAATCTGGCTGATGTAATTCTGTTCTGATACAGTGGTGTGAACTGAGGCACCAGTGCTGTGTTTGAAACGTAGGAGTGTGGTTAGCTTTTCACTTTATATTTTTAAAGGGATGATGAAATATTTTGTACTTGGGCAGCCTGAGCTCTGTATTTCTGGCTGCTTGTAATAAAATTCAGGACCCCACTCAACCTGCACTGTGAAATGGCTTGTTCCTAAGATAGCTTGAGACCATGAGTCATGCACCTTATCATTTCCATGGCTTTTGTGTCCTCTATGTCCTTCTCCAGGGCATGAGGAAAGTCCCACAGGCTTTGAGAATACCCCAGCCACCCATCTTCACAGTGCACATGAGCCAAACCCTGCCTGGAGGGGTGAGGTTCTAATTAATCTCTTTGGGTATAGAGCATCCCTTTCTTCCCCCCTGTATCTCAGGACCATAGGTGGTGGCATTAAAGCTTGCCTGAGTGTTACCTCTGCTGTGGTACCCACATGTTTGTTTGAAGTCTCACTCATTGAAAGGAAGGAGGACCTGCATCAAGTTCCATCTAGGGAACTAAAATACTGGTTCTTAAGATAATATCCAGATCACAGTGAATCTTTTTATTTGGAGACAATTCCAGCTTGGTGCTGGTTTTGCCACATGACTCTGGGATTAAGAACACCTCCATGGATCCTCAGTCAAGAGCATGTGGCCATAGCCTCAGACACAGCACGGGTTTTGCTGGATGGAGGGGACTACAGGGTATGATGTGGGGTAGATGTTTAAAGAGCGTCACGTTCAGTTGTCAATGACCAAGAAAGACCTCACAGTTCTCAGTTAACACTTTACTTAATATATCAACAGCATTTGAATTTGATATGGTAAATCACCCCCTCCTCCGCAAAGCACTGTCTTTCCTGAGTTTTCAAGATACCTCACTCGCCTGGCTTTTCTGTGGTCTCCTTTGCTGACTCATCTCATATTGCTGACAGCAAAATACTGAAGTGCCCCAGAATACATTCTTTTTCTCTCATTGCACATTGCCTCCGTGATCCCATCCAAAATCTTCTCTGTAAATGCTGTTCACACACTGATGACTCTGACATTTATATCTTTAGCTTAGACCTTGTCCTGAACTTCAGATTCACATCCAACTGCCTGTTTGATGCTTGATTTGTATGTCTAATGGGTGTCTCAGCCCTAACACATCCAGGACAAAACTCCTCATCTTCTTCCTCAAATTAGGTTTTCCTGTAGTAATTCCCATCTCTTTAATGGCATTTCCATCCTTCCAGTTTCTCGGGCCAAAAATTTAGAGTTATTCTTGATTGTGTTAGTTTCTCTCAAATTATAGATTTAAGTCTGTAAACAAATACTATAGAATCTACTTTCAAAATATCAATATATTCAGAATCTGACCATTTTCATCACTTCCAGTGCTACATCTCAACGTGAATAAGCTGCATCCCGTTTCTCCTCTGTACTGTGGCAAAAGCTCTTTGTGTCTCCCCTTGTCCCCCAAGGCTGTTCTCACCAAGTGTCCTTTCGAGTGGTGACTAGTTTAGACCACGTCATTCTTCTGCCAACAGTCCTTCAGTGGTTGGTTTCTCGTTTCCCTCAGAGTAAAGCTGAAGTTCTTAATAATGGCCTCCAGGATATGGCCTCTCATTACCTTGCTGATCTTTTGCCTAATGCTCCTTCTCTTGTTCCATCCCTCATTTCCCGCCCCCTCACCCCACCTGGCCTCCTTCTTCCACAAAAATGCCAGAAATATTCCCACAACCTATAGTTTATGCCTCCCCTCTGCCTGGCATATTATTCCTCCAGATTAACACCATGGCTAACTTCCTCACCTGCTTGAGGTCTTTACACCTGTGTTACATCTTAGTGAGCTTTGCGAGGCCATCTTTTTTTTTTTTTTTTAACATCTTTATTGGAGTATAATTCCTTTACAATGGTGTGTTAGTTTCTGCTTTATAACAAAGTGAATCAGTTATACATATATATATCAATTTCCATATCTCTTTGCTCTTGCGTCTCCTTCCCTCCCACCCTCTCTATCCCACCTCTCTAGGTGGTCACAAAGCACCTAGCTGATCTCCCTGTGCTATGCGGCTGCTTCCCACTAGCTATCTATTTTACGTTTGGTAGTGTATATATGTCCATGCCACTCTCTCACTTTGTCCCAGCTTACCCTTCCCCCTCCCCATATCCTCAAGTCCATTCCCTAGTAGGTCTGCGTCTTTATTCCCATCTTGCCCCTAGGTTCTTCATGACCATTTTTTTTTTTTTAGATTCCATATATATGTGTTAGCATATGGTATTTGTTTTTCTCTTTCTGACCTACTTCACTCTGTATGACAGACTCTAGGTCCATCCACCTCACTACAAATAACTCAATTTCTTTTCTTTTTATGGCTGACTAATATTCCATTGTATGTATGTATGTGCCACATCTTCTTTATCCATTCTTCTGGTGATGGACACTTAGGTTGCTTCCATGTCCTGGATATTGTAAATAGAGCTGCAATGAACATTGTGGTGCATGACTCTTTTTGAATTATCGTTTTCTCAGGGTATATGCCCAGTAGTGGGATTGCTGGGTGGTATGGTAGTTCTATTTTTAGTTTTTTAGTTTTTTTTACTGTTCTCCAGAGTGGCTGTATCAGTGTACATTCCCACCAACAGTGCAAGAGGGTTCCCTTTTCTCCACACCCTCTCCAGCATTTACTGTTTGTAGATTTTTTGATGATGGCCATTCTGACCGGTGGGAGATATCTCATTGTAGTTTTGATTTGCATTTCTCTAATGATTAATGATGTTGAGCATTCTTTCATGTGCTTGTTGGCAATCTGTATATCTTCTTTGGAGAACTGTCTATTTAGGTCTTCTGCCCATTTTTGGATTGGGTTGTTTGTTTTTTTTGATATTGAGCTGCATGAGCTACTTGTAAATTTTGAAGATTAATCCTTTGTCAGTTTCTTCATTTGCAAATATTATCTGCCATTCTGAGGGCTGTCTTTTTGTTTTGTTTATGGTTTCCTTTGCTGTGCAAAAGCTTTGAAGTTTCATTAGGTCCCATTTTTTAATTTTTGTTTTTATTTCCATTTCTCTAGGAGGTGCGTCAGAAAGGATCTTGCTGTGACTTATGTCATAGAGTGGTCTGCCTATGTTTTCCTCTAAGAGTTTGATAGTGTCTGGCCTTACATTTAGGTCTTTAATCCACTTTGAGTTTATTTTTGTGTATGGTGTTAGGGAGTGTTCTAATTTCATTCTTTTACATTTAGCCGTCCAGTTTTCCCAGCACCATTTATTGAAGAGTCTGTCTTTTCTCCACTGTATATTCTTGCCTCCTTTATCAAAGATAAGGTGACGATATGTGCATGGGTTTATCTCTGGGCTTTCTATCCTGTTCCATTGATCTATATTTCTGTTTTTGTTCCAGTACCATACTGTCTTGATTACTGTAGCTTTGTAGTATAGTCTGAAGTCAGGCAGCCTGATTCCTCCTGCTCTGTTTTTCTTTCTCAAGATTGTTTTGGCTATTCGGGGTCTTTTGTGTTACCATACAAATTGTGAAATTTTTTGTTCTAGTTCTGTGAAAAATGCCATTGGTAGTTTGATAGGGATTGCATTGAATCTGTACATTGCTTTGGGTAGTAGAGTCATTTTCACAATGTTGATTCTTCCAATCCAAGAACATTGTATATCTATCCATCTGTTGGTGTCATCTTTAATTGCATTCTTCAGTGTCTTATAATTTTCTGCATACGGGTCTTTTGTCTCCTTAGGAAGGTTTATTCCTAGATATTTTATTCTTTTTGTTGCAATGGAAAATAGGAATGTTTTCTTAATTTCAGTTTCAGATTTTTCATCATTAGAATGTAGGATTGCTAGAGATTTCTGTGCATTAATTTTGTATTCTGCTACTTTGCCAAATTCAATGTTTAGCTCTAGTAGTTTTCTGGTAGCATCTTCTCTATGTATAGAATCATGTCATCTGCAAACAGTGATTGTTTTACTTCTTCTTTTCCGATTTGGATTCCTTTTATTTGTTTTTTTCTCTGATTGCTGTGGCTAAAACTTCCAAAGCTATGTTGTATAATAGTGCTGAGAGCGGGCAACCAAGTCTTGTTGCTGATCTTAGTGGAAAAGGTTTCAATTTTTCACCATTGAGGATGACGTTGGCTGTGAGTTTGTCATATATGGCCTTTATAATGTTGAGGTAAGTTCCCTCTATGCCTGCTTTCTGGAGGGTTTTTGTCATAAATGGGTGTTGAATTTTGTCGAAAGATTTCTCTGTATCTATTGAGATGATCATACAGTTTTTCTCCTTCAATATGTAATATGGTGTATCACATTGATTGATTTGTGTATATTGAAGAATCCTTGCGTTCCTGGGATAAACTCCACTTGATCATGGTGTATGATCCTTTTAATGCGCTGTTGGATTCTGTTTGCTAGTATTTTGCTGAGGATTTTTGCAACTATGTTCATCAGTGATATTGACCTGTAGTTTTCTTTCTTTGTGACATCTTTGTCTGGTTTTGGTAACAGGGTGATGGTGGCCTCGTAGAATGAGTTTGGTAGTATTCCTCCGTCTGCTTTATTTTGGCAGAGTTTGAGATGGATAGGTGTTAGCTCTTCTCTAAATGTTTGATAGAATTTGGCTGTGAAGCCATCTCGTCCACAGCTTTTGTTTTTTGGAAGATTTTTAATCACAGTTTCAATTTCAGTGCTTGCAATTGGCTTGTTCACATTTTCTGTTTGTTCCTGGTTCAGTCTCGGAAGGTTGTGCATTTCTAAGAATTTGTCCATTTTTTCCAGGTTGTCCTTTTTATTGGCATAGAGTTGCTTCTAGTAATCTCTCATGATCCTTTGTATTTCTTCAGTTTCAGTTGTAACCTCTCCTTTTTGATTTCTAATTCTATTGATTTGAGTCTTCTCCATTTTTTCCTTGATGAGTCTGGCTAATTGTTTATCAATTTTGTTTATCTTCTCAAAGAACCAGCTTTTAGTGTTATTGATCTTTGCTATAGTTGCCTTCATTTCTTTTTCATTTATTTCTGTTCTGATTGTTATGATTTTTTTCCTTCTGCTAACATTGGGGTTCTTTTGTTCTTTCTGTAATTGCTTTAGGTGTAAGGATCGGTTGTTTATTTGAGATGTTTCTTGTTTCTTAGGTAGGACTGTATTGCTATAGACTTCCCTCTTAGAACTGCTTTTGCTGCATCCCATAGGTTTTGAGTCGTCGTGTTTTCATTGTCATTTGTTTCTAGGTATTTTTTGATTTCCTCTCTGATGATTTCAGTGATCTCTTGGTTATTAATTGGTGTATTGTTTAGCCTCCCTGTGTTTGTATTTTTTACTGATTTTTTTTTGTAATTGATATCTAATCGCAGAGCATTGTGGTCAGAAAAGATACTTGATACGATTTCAGTTTTCTTAAATTTACCAAGGCTTGATTTGTAACCCAAGATATGATCTATCCTGGAGAGTGTTCCATGAGCACTCGAGAAGAATGTGTATTCTGTTGTTTTTGCATGGAATGTCCTATAAATATCAATTAAGTCCATCTTGTTTAATGTATCATTTAAAGCTTGTGTTTCCTTATTTATTTTCATTTTGGATGATCTGTCCATTGGTGAAAGTGGGGTGTTAAAGTCCCCTACTATGATTGTGTTCCTGTCGATTTCCCCTTTTATGGCTGTTAGTATTTGCCTTATGTTTTGAGGTGCCTCCTGTGTTGGGCGCCTCAATATTTACAATTGTTATATCTTATTCTTGGATCGATCCCTTGATCGTTATGTAGTGTCCTTCTTTGTCTCTTGTAATAATCTTTGTTTTAAAGTCTATTTTTTCTTATATGAGAATTGCTACTCCAGCTTTCTTTTGATTTCCATTTGCATGGAATATCTTTTTCCATCCTCTGACTTTCAGTCTGTATGTGTCCCTAGGTCTGAAGTGGGTCTCTTGTAGACGGCATATATACAGGTCTTGTTTTTGTATCCATTCAGCCAGTCTATGTCTTTTGGTTGGAGCCTTTAATACATTTACATTTAAGGTAATTATCGGTAAGTGTATCCCTATTACCATTTTCTTAATTATTTTGGGTTTGTTATTGTAGGTCTTTTCCTTCTCTTATGTGTCCTGCCTAGAGAAGTTCCTTTAGCATTTGTTGTAAAGCTGGTTTGGTCATGCTGAATTCTCTTAGCTTTTTCTTGTCTGTAAAGGTTTTAATTTCTCCATCAAATCTGAATGAGATCCTTGCTGGGTAGTGTAATCTTGGTTGTAGTTTTTTCCCCTTCATCAGTTTAAATATGTCCTGCCAGTCCCTTCTGGCTTGCAGAGTTTCTGCTGAAAGATCAGCTGTTAACCTTATGGGGATTCCCTTGTATGTTATTTGTTGTTTTTCTCTAGCAAGGGAAATATGTTTTCTTTGTATTTACTTTTTGACAGTTTGATTAATATGTGTCTTTGTGTGTTTCTCCTTGGATTTATCCTGTATGGGACTCTCAGTGCTTCCTGGACTTGATCAACTATTTCCTTTCCCATATTAGGGAAGTTTTCAACTATAATCTCTTCAAATATCTTCTCAGTCCCTTTCTTTTTCTCTTCTTCTTCTGGGTGCCCTGTAATTCGAATGTTGGTGCGTTCAAGTTGTCCCTGATGTCTCTGAAACTGTCCTCAATTCTTTTCAGTCTTTTTTCTTTATTTTGCTCTGCAGTAGTTATTTCCACTATTTTGTCTTCCAGGTCACTTATCCATTCTTCTACCTCAATTATTCTGCTATTGATCCCTCTAGAGAATTTTTAATTTCATTTATTGTGCTGTTCATCACTGTTTGTTTGCTGTTTAGTTCTTCTAGGTCCTTGTTAAACATTTCTTGTATTTTCTCCATTCTGTTTCCAAGATTTTGGATCATCTTTACTCTCATTACTCTGAATTCTTTTTTAGGTAGATTGCCTATTTCCTCTTCATGTGTTAGGTCTCATGGGTTTTTGCCTTGCTCCTTAATCTCTTGTGTGTTTCTCTGTCTTCTCATTTTACTTAACTTACTGTGTGTGGGGTCTCCTTTTTGGAGGCTGCAAGTTGATAGATCCCGTTTTTTTTGGTGTCTGTCCCCAGTGGCTCAGTTTGGTTCAGTGGGTTGTGTAGGCTTCCTGGTGGAGGGGACTAATGCCTGTGTTCTGGTGGATGAGGCTGGATCTTGTCTTTCTGGTGGTCAGGTCCACATCTGTTGGTGTGTTTTGGGGTGTCTGTGGCCTTATTATGATTTTAGGCAGCCTCTCTGCTAATGGGTGGGGTTTTGTTCCTGTCTTGCTAGTTGTTTGGCATAGGGTGTCCAGCACTGTAGCTTGCTGGTCATTGAGTGGAGCTGAGTCTTAGCATTGAGATGGAGATCTCTGGGAGATTTTCACTGTTTGATATTACTTGGAGCTGGGAGGTCTCTTGTGGACCAATGTCCTGAACTTGTTGCCTGGCCATCTTGTAAAATTACAACTCTTCCGTCTGGTTGCACTTACAGCCATATGAAATACTATGTATTTTATTGACTTTTAAAAATTGTCTTTCTCATCTCCCAGAAGAAGGGAGCGGAAACGTTTGCTTGTTTTGTTTGCTGCTATATATATATCCACTGTCTGACATATAACAGGGGCTTCAATAAGTGTTTATTGAATGAATGAATGGATGGATGAATGAATGAATATACAGTTGATCCTTGAACAATGTGGGAGTTGGGGCATGCCCCCCCCCCATGCAGTCAAGAATCTGCATATAACTTAAAGTTAGCCCTCCATTATCTGCAATTTCTCTGCATGTTTATGTGTTCACGGATTCAACCAACTGTGTATCGTATACTACTGTAGTATGTACTATTGAAAAAAAAAACTCCACGTATAAGTAGACCCGTGCAGTTCAAACCCATGTCCTTCAAGGGTCAAATATACATGAGTGCTACCTCTATGTGAAGTTGATGTGTACTAATAGGGCTGACATTTTGGCTTCAAAAGTAAACTTCACTAGAGGAGTTATCAGGAGAATATATTGAATCAATGCCTTTTTTCACAAATGGAATTTTTGTGTTTGTACAGTCCAACAGTGGTGTTTTTTTAAAAAAATAAATTGGTTCACTTAATTCAGCAAAGGGTGTTTAGTTTCAGGGTTGCCAAAGCTGTAGCTTATTAAGAGTCCTTTTAGGAAGCTATTCCCTAGAAATGAAAGGGGATACATTATTGACTTGTTTCAACTTGCTAAAGGTGTAAATTACCTTGTCTAAATAGATCCAGAATTGTCTCTAGCTCAAGAATAATTTCATGATATCGATCTTATTAGGCCATCAGAAAAAGTAAAATAGCAGTTTTCAACCAGTCAATGACCAAGAACCAAGAAATTGCTCTTTTCAGCAGAAGATAGAGTAATTATTTCTGATAGGGTAATTATATTTATTTTTCCATCCTTTATGGTTCATGTTATTACTTGAATCTTTTGACCTTTTGCAGTTTCAACTGTACTGATCTTAGACTCATGAAACTAAGAGATCCTAGCCTTCCTTCAGCTTTCTTATGGCAATATCTATTTACATAATCTGTGTCAAGTAACGTTACCTGAATCCTTTTCTTAAGACACGTATAGGAAATTATACTTCCTCCATGTGTTGTAGTCTTATTTCCTTTCTTTTCTTTTCTTTTTTTAACATTTTATATAGAAAATTTCAAACATATACCAAAGTATATGATAGATAGAAAAGTATAATGAAAGAGTATACTGAAACCTTCACATATGTAAATATGATCTGTCTTTATCTTACACTGAGAATCTCAGTTCTCCATAATACTAGGAATGATATAATCAGAATATTACATAATTACTTGTTTGCTCTGTCCAACAAATATACTGTAAACAGTCTCAGGAAACAACAATACAGTTCCTAAAGTTTAAGAGCTGCAGTTCTACTTGTCCTTAGGACACATCCTTCTAGAGGTGCACAGACCAAAACAGAGTAATAGTGGTTTGTAATAGTCATTCGTAGTGTAGTCATACAAGTGTATACACATGTAGGTTAATTTCTTTTGGTTTATTTTAATTGTTTAGGCATTACTTTTTGAAATTTAATTTTGCTTTACAATTATGTAAATATTTACATGGATCCAAAGTCAAATTCACTAAACAAGGTATTTTCAAAGGAGTCTAACTTCTAATCTTGACCACTCTATCCTGGAACTTTCCTGTCCCATGGGTAACTTTAAACTTTATGGTTTATTCTTACATTTTTTAAATTCTTTTTTTATAGCTGCATTATGTTTGATGAGAGGGCTGTGGTCAATAATATTGATTAAAGAGAGGGTATATCCATTGGGTGAAGATTCCAAAATTGAATGGACTAGTCCTCTGCTGATGGACTTCCCAGTCTTTTGCTGAGTCCTATACTACATTCATATTTTCATATTTTCTTACCAGTGAATCTTTGGCATGTTCCTAGAAGAGGGATTACTAAATTCCTACTAAAGAGTTGAAAGGCTAAATGCATATGTAAATTTTGTTGGATGCTGCCAAATTCTCCATAGGAATTGTACCATTTTTCATTCTCACCAGCAGCAATAGGAATGACTGCTCTCTCAGCCTCACCAAGAGAGTATGTCACCCAACGTCGAGATTTTTACCAGTCCAGTAGGTGAAAAAACTGTATTCCTCAGGGTAGTTCTAATTTCAATTTCTCTTATGTTGAGTGCAACTGAATGTTTTTTTCCACATGGTGAAGAGACACTTGCATTTCTTTGCTCATGAACTATGTTTTCAACCAGCCTGTTTTACTATAGGGTGATTGGACTTTTTCCTTTTCTATTTTATTAATCTTTCAACTGTGATACAAGTAGCAAATATTTTCCCTATTTGTCATTTGTCTGTTTACTTGGCTTATGATACCTTTTACCAACAATAGTGTATTATTATTATTTTATGTAGTTAAAATTCGTCTATCATTCTCCTATTCCTCTGGATTTTGAGTTACTATTAGAAAAGTTGTTCCTACTCCCAGATTATAAGGGATTCACACATATTTTCATCCAGTTCTTACATGGTTTATTTACAGCAAAATTTTCAATATATTTAGAATTTATACTAGTGTATCCAGTAAGGAAAAGAACCAATTTAAGAACTTTGCTATATAACTTTCTTGTTATTCCAATAAAACTTATTATAAAGTCTTTTCCTTTCCCCAAACTTGTCTGAGATGCAGCCTTTATTGTACCCTAAATTTGCATTTGTAATTTAGTAGTCCTTTCCAATGCTTATTCACTGAAAATTATTCACATACTTGACCTATATTATTTTTGCTTCCATATGAGCCATTTCTCTGGGAAAAGTGGAGGAAGATGTGGCTACAATTATAAATCTGGAATTTTTCCGTAGGAATGAAGGTCAGAATACAATTGCCCTTTAGATTTAATAATCTCAAATTTTAACCTTACGTTCTAAAATTTCTTTCTTCTCTCCCTGCAACCTTTAAACAATTGTAAAT
Organism: Monodon monoceros; assembly: GCF_005190385.1. Taxonomy (NCBI): domain Eukaryota; kingdom Metazoa; phylum Chordata; class Mammalia; order Artiodactyla; family Monodontidae; genus Monodon; species Monodon monoceros. Next base: position 28,542,698 of record NW_021703774.1, read on the forward strand.
TTTACCCTTTTACATTTCCTAGATCATATTTTCTTGTTAATCTTAACTCCCTTTTCCTCATTTCTGACATTTAAACAGCATACAGTTGTACATTTTTGCCTCCTAATTATCTCTCAAAACCTTCCCATCCTTTCCTTTCTTACTTCCAGTGCCGTGGTTGCTACCCTAAGCATGTCTCATTTGGACAATTTTAATAGCTTTACTCCTACTTGCAATCCTGTTCCCCTCAGATTCTCCTCTTCACAGCTACTAAAGAGATCTGTTTCAAATAGCAACCTGACTCACCCTCCCTCCAGTTAATAGCCTATAATCTGTAGGACAAAATCCTGTTTCCTTAACAAGTCTTACAAGACCTGCCTGTTCACTCTCCTACCTCATTCTCTGCCGTTTGTCCCTCATGAGTTAGGCTTCAGCAGTCTCATACCACTTGTAGGCTATCAGGTGCTCCAAATTGCTTCAGATTACTTCAAACCTCCCTCCTTTGCTCAGGCTAGTCTCCTTGCCTGGAATGCCTGCCTCTTCCTGTATCTCCAGCCTAAGGCATCACTTCTTCCACATGGCTTTCCCTTCCCTGACAACCTTCCCCTGCTCCAGCCCTGCCCCCAGTCTCACACTGTATTCAAATTATATTGATGAAATTATCCTTCATTTTACTCTAAGTCTTGTGAGTGGGAATTAATCTTCATGAATATTGGTCTTCAATGAACAATAGTGATAATAATAATTTTTATTTTGTTAAATTATATTATTATTAACATTAATATTAATTGTACAATAACATTTACTGTATTGTACAGTGTAGAGAGTGGTTTATATGTCTGTTCCACTACTAGATTATGAACATCTTGAAAGACGGAACCTTATCTCACTTGCCTATGTACCCCTAAACCTAGATGGAGTCTGTTACATGGAATAGGACCTCAGGAAGTGAGAGTTGTTGAGTTAAAGAAAAATAGAGATCATGATGATAAAAGCCCTGTAGAACATAATTTTGGAGAAATAATTGAAATAACTGAGAATGCCAACAGAAAAAAAGAGCATTTCCAAGATGGGGTTAAAAGGGGTGGTCACAGACAGCAGGCATGGGCTTCCAGAGGGCAGAACAGTGCAGGGAAGTGACAGAAGGGTAGATCCCAGCTTCATATAGAGTAAGAGTTCTTTTGGGGACTCATGGGGCTCATATTTTTAGGCGTTTCAGAAAAAGCTGGGCAAAAATCCCAATGAGAAATCACTACACACCCATTAGAATGGCTAAAATAAAAAATAGTGACAACAAAAAAAAATCCATGTGAGGGTGCAGATAAACTGGATCACTCTACATTGCCAGTGGGAATGTAAAATGCTTCAGTCTTTCTAGAAAACAGTTTGATACTTTCTTATGAACTAAACATGCAGTTACCATATGACCAGCAATTGCACACTTGGGTCTTTATCCCAGAAAAAGGAAGATTAATATTCCCATAAAAACCTATACACTGCAGAGGAACCAAATGGCGGAGTAGAAGGACGTGCTCTCACTCCCTCTTGCAAGAACACCAGAATCACAACTAGCTGCTGGACAATCATCGACAGGAAGGCACTGGAACTCACCAAAAAAGATACCCCACATCCAAAGACAAAGGAGAAGCCACAGTGAGACTGTAGGAGCGGTGTAACCACAGTAAAATCAAATCCCATTACTAATGGGTGGGTGACTCACAGACTGGAGAACACTTATACCACAGAAGTCCACCCACTGGAGTGAAGGTTCTGAGCCCCACGTCAGGCTCCCCAACCTGGGGGTCCGGCAACAGGAGGAGGAATTCCTAGAGAATCAGACTTTGAAGCCTAGTGGGAATTGATTGCAGGACGTTGACAGGACTGGGGGAAACAGAGACTCCACTCTTGGAGGGCACACACAAAGTAGTGTGAGCATCGGGACCCAGGGGAAGGAGCAGTGACCCCTACAGGAGACTGAACCAGACCTACCGGCTAGTGTTGGAGGGTCTCCTGCAGAGGCCGGGCGGGGGTGTGGGGGGGCGCGGCGCTGTGGCTCATCATGGGGACAAGGACACTGACAGCAGAAGTTCGGGGAAGTACTCCTTGGCATGAGCCCTACCAGAGTCTGTCATTAGCCCCACCAAAGAGCCCAGGTAGGCTCCAGTGTTGGGTTGCTTCAGGCCAAACAACAAACAGGGAGGGAACCAAGTGCCACCCATCAACAGGCAAGTGGATTAAAGTTTTACTGAGCTCTGCACACCAGAGCAACAGTCAGCTCTACCCACCACCAGTCCCTCCCATCAAGCCTCTTAGATAGCCTCATCCACCAGAGGGCAGAGAGCAGAAGCAAGAAGAACTACAATCCTGCAGCCTGTGGAACAAAAACCACATTCACAGAAAGATACACAAGATGAAAAGGCAGAGGGCTATGTACCAGATGAAGGAACAAGATAAAACCCCAGAAAAACAGCTAAATGAAGTGGAGATAGGCAACCTTCCAGAAAAAGAATTCAAAATAATGATAGTGAAGATGATACAGGACCACGGAAAAAGAATGGAGGCAAGGATCAGAAGATGCAACAAATGTTTAACAAAGACCTAGAAGAATTAAAGAACAAACAGAGATGAACAGTACAATAACTGAAATGAAAACTACACTAGAAGGAATCAGTAGCAGAATAACTGAGGCAGAAGAACGGATAAGTGACCTGGAAGACAGAATGATGGAATTCACTGCTGCAGAACAGAATAAAAAAGAATGAAAAGAAATGAAGACAGCCTAAGAGACCTCTGGGACAACAATAAACACACCAACATTTGCATTATAGGGGTCCCAGAAGAAGAGAGAGAGAAAGGACCAGAGAAAATATTTGAAGAGATTATAGTCGAAAACTTCCCTAACATGGGAAAGGAAATAGCCACCCAAGTCCAGGAAGCGCAGTGAATCCCATACAGGATAAACCCAAGGAGAAACATGCCGAAACATAGTAATCAAACTGACAAAAATTAAGGACAAAGAAAAATTATTAAAAACAAAGGGAAAAACAACAAATAACATACACTGGAACTCCCATAAGATTAAGAGCTGATTTTTCAGCAGAAACTCTGCAAGCCAGAAGAGAGTGGCATGATATATTTAAAGTGATGAAAGGGAAGAACCTACAACCAAGATTACTGTACCTGGCAGCGATCTCATTCAGATTAGATAGAGAAATCAATAGCTTTACAGACAAGCAAAAGCTAAGAGGATTCAGGACCACCAAACCAGCTTTACAACAAATGCTAAAGGAACTTCTCTAAGTGGGAAACACAAGAGAATAAAAGGATCTACAAAAACAAACCCGAAACAATTAAGAAAATGGTCATAGGAACATACATATCGATAATTACCTTAAAAGTGAATGGGTTAAATGCTTCAACCAAAAGACACAGGCTTGCTGAATGGATACAAAAACAAGACCCATATGTATTCTGTCTACAAGAGACCCACTTCAGACCTAGGGACACATACAGACTGAAAGTGGGGGGATGGAAAAAGATATTCCATACAAATGGAAATCAAAAGAAAGCTGGAGTAGCTATACTCATATCACATAAAATAGTCTTTAAAATAAAGAATGTTATAAGAAGCAAGGAAGGACACTACATAATGATCAAGGGATCAATCCAAGAAGAAGATATAATAATTATAAATATATATGCGCCCAATATAGGAGCACCTCAATACATAAGGCAACTGCTAACAGCCATAAAAGAGGAAATCAACAGTAACACAATAATAGTGGGGGACTTTAACACATCACTTACACCAATGGACAGATCATCTAAAATGAAAATAAAGAAAGAAACACAGGCTTTAAATTACACAAGAGACCAGGTAGATTTAATTCATATTTATAGGACATTCCATCCAAAAACAGCAGATTACACTTTCTTCTCAAGTGCGCACAGAACATTCTCCAGGACAGATCACATCTTGGGTCACAGCAAGCCGCAGTAAATTTAAGAAAATTGAAATCATATCAAGCATCTTTTCTGACCGCAACGCTATGAGATTAGAAATGAATTACAGGGAAAAAAACGTAAAAAACACAAACACATGGAGGCTAAACAATATGTAACTAAACAACCAAGAGATCACTGAAGATATCAAAGAGGAAATCACAAAATACCTAGAGACAAATGACAATGAAAATACGATGATTCAAAACCTATGGGATGCAGCAAAAGCAGCTGTAAGAGGGAAGTTTATAGCTATACAGGTCTACCTCAAGAAACAAGAAAAATCTCAAGTAAACAATCTAACCTTACATCTAAAGGAACTACTGAAAGAAGAACAAACAAAACCCGAGGTTAGCAGAAGGAAAGAAATCATAAAGATCAGAGCAGAAATAAATGAAATAGAAACAAAGAAAACAATAGCAAAGATCAATAAAACTAAAAGCTGGTTCTTTGAGAAGATAAACAAAATTGATAAACCATTAGCCAGACTCATCAAGAAAAAGAGGGAGAAGACTCAAATCAATAAAATTAGAAATGAAAAAGGAGAAGTTACAACAGACAGCATGGAAATACAAAGCATCCTAAGAGACTACTACAAGCAATTCTATGCCAATAAAATGGACAACCTCGAAGAACTGAAGAAATTCTTAGAAAGATATAACCTTCCAAGACTGAACCAAGAAGAAACAGAAAATATGAACAGACCAATCACAAGTAATGAAATTGAAACTGTGATTAAAAGTCTTCCAACAAACAAAAGTTCAGGACCAGATGGCTACACAGGTGAATTCTATCAAACATTTAGAGAAGAGCTAACACCCATCCTTCTCAAACTCTTCCAAAAAATTGCAGAGGAGGGAACACTCCCAAACTCATTCTATGAGGCCACAATCACCCTGATACCAAAGCCAGGCAAAGATACTACAAAAAAAGAATAATACAGACCAATATCACTGATGAATATAAATGCAAAAATCCTCAACAAAATACTAGCAAACAGAATCCAACAACACGTTAAAAGGATCATACACCATGATCAAGTGGGATTTATCCCAGGGATGGCAAGGATTCTTCAATATACGCAAATTAATCAATGTGATACACCATATTAACAAATTGAAGAATAAAAACCATATGATCATCTCAATGGATGCAGAAAAAGCTTTTGACAAAATTCAACACCAATTTGTGATAAAAACTCTCCAGAAAGTGGGCACAGTGGGAGCCTACCTCAACATAATAAAGGCCATATACAACAAACGCATAGCAAAGATCATTCTCAATGGTGAAAAACAGAAAGCATTTCGTCTAAGAACAGGAACGAGACAAGGATGTCCATTCTCACCACTGTTATTCAACATAGTTTTAGAAGTCCTAACCATGGCAATCAGAGAAGTATAAGAAATATAAGGAATACAAATTGGAAAGGAAGAAGTAAAACTGTCACTGTTTGCAGATGACATGACACTATACATAGAGAATCCTAAAAATGCCACCAGAAAACTACGAGAGCCAATCAATGAATTTGGTGAAGTCGCAGGATATAAAATTAATGCACAGAAATCTCTTGCATTCCTATATACTAATGATGAAAAATCTGAAAGAGAAATTATGGAAACACTTCCATTTACCATTGCAACAAAAACAATAAAATACCTAGGAATAAACCTAGCTAGGGAAACAAAAGACCCATGTGCAGAAAACTATAAGACACTGATGAATGCAATTAAAGATGATACCAACAGATGGAGAGATATACCATATTCTTGGATTGGAAGAATCAATATTGTGAAACTGACTATACTACTACCCAAAGCAATCTACAGATTCAATGCCATCCCTATCAAATTACCAATGGCATACTTTATGGAACTAGAACAAATCATCTTAAAATTTGTATGGAGACACAAAAGATCCCAAATAGCCAAAGCCGTGTTGAGGGAAAAAAAACAGAACTGGAGGAATCAGACTCCTTGACTTCAGACAAAGCTACAGTAATCAAGACAACATGGTACTGGCACAAAAAGAGAAACATAGATCCATTGAACAAGATAGAAAGCCCAGAGATAAACCCACACACCTATGGTCAACTAATCTATGACAAAGGAGGCAAAGATAGACAATGGAGAAAAGACTATCTCTTCAATAAGTGGTGCTGGGAAAACTGGACAGCTACATGTAAAGGACTGAAATTAGAACACTCCCTAACACTATACACAGAAATAAACTCAAAATGGATCCGAGACCTAAATCTAAGCCCGGACACTAAAAGTCTTAGAGGAAAACATAGGAAGAACACCCTTTGACATAAATCACAGGAAGATCTTTTTTGATCCACCTTCTACAGTAATGGAAATAAAAGTGAAAATAAACAAATGAGACCTAATGAAACTTCAAAGCTTTTGCACAGCAAAGGAAACCATAAATAAGACGGAAGGACAACCCTCAGAATGGGGAAAATATTCGCAAACAAATCAACGGACAAAGGGTTAATCTCCAAAATATATAAACAGCTCATGCAGCTCAATATTAAAGAAACAAACAACCCAATCCAAAAATGGGCAGAAGACCTAAATAGACATTTCTCCAAAGAAGACATACAGATGGCCAAGAAGCACATGAAAAGCTGCTCAACATCACTATTTATTAGAGAAATGCAAATCGAAACTGCAGTGAGGTATCACCTCACACCAGTTAGAATGGGCATCATCAGAAAATCTACAAACAACAAATGCTGGAGACGGTGTGGAGAAAAGGGAACCCTCTTGCACTGTCAGTGGGAATGTAAATTGATACAGCCACTATGGAGAACAGTATGGAGGTTCCTTAAAAAACTAAAAATAGAATTACCATATGATCCAGCAATCCCACTACTGGGCATATACCCAGAGAAAACCATCATTCAAAAAGACACATGCACCCCAATGTTCATCGCAGCTCTGTTTACAATAGCCAGGTCATGGAAGCAACCTAAATGCCCATCGATAGACGAATGGATAAAGAAGTGGTGGTACATATATACAATGGAATGTTACTCAGCCATGAAAAGGAATGAAATTTAGTCATTTGTAGAGACGTGGATGGATCTAGAGACTGTCATACAGAGTGAAGTAAGTCAGAAAGAGAAAAATAAATATCGTATATTAACGCATGTATGTGGAACCTAGAAAAATGGTACAGATGAACCGGTTTTCAGGGCAGAAGTTGAGACACAGGTGTAGTGAACAAACGTATGGACACCAAGGGGGGAAAACCGCAGTGGCGTGGGGATGGTGGTGTGCTGAATTGGACAATTGGGATTGACATGTATACCTGATGTGTATAAAATTGATGACTAATAAGAACCTGCAGTATAAAAAAACAAACACACAAACAAAAAACCAACTAATACTAAACTTTCTTTGGTTTATTTGTATGGAAGTATGTTAATATAGATGTTTCAGACATTACATGAAATTTCTAAAAATCTTATATGTTATGGTATAATGTTATAAGTCATAATTCTAGTTATTTAAAATGTGTATCAGAAATAACTAAATTTCCTTGTCAATTTCATTATTATGAACTTTCATCAAATTTTTTTTTTTAGCAGATGTTGGGTAGGAGTTTATTAATTTATTTTTGTTGTGTTGGGTCTTCGTTTCTGTGGGAGGGCTTTCTCTAGTTGTGGCAAGCGGGGGCCACTCTTCATCGTGGTGCGCGGGCCTCTCCTTTTGCAGAGAGCACAGGCTCCAGACGTGCAGGCTCAGTAGTTGTGGCTCACGGGCCTAGTTGCTCCACGGCATGTGGGATCCTCCCAGAACAGGGCTCAAACCCGTGTCCCCTGCATTAGCAGGCAGATTCTCAACCACTGCGCCACCAGGGAAGCCCTAGCCGTGGTCATTTTTAAGTCTTTTGTCATTACAGACAGTTCTGGGTGTACTCTGATGCTTTCGCAAAAATGTTCCTATAAAAGGGCTTCAAGGAATTCATGGAAAAGACTTTGGCAAGTACAGGTTTCTGGTAACTGACTATACTGCCGAACTGAATGAATAAGCATTTTCAGAACTCTAATGGAAAAATGATAAATTCATAAAACTGCTAACAAAACATCAAGATGAAAAAAAAATTACATGGGACTGAATGAACTGATTATAATTTTTGTGACTTTCTGTTTGAATTAAAAAATAAGAACAAACAAAAAACCTATACACTAAGGTTTGTAACAGCTTTATATGTAATAGTAAAGCACTTCATTCAGCCCAAAAGATGAATGGTTAAATAAATTATGGTACATTTATACCATTTATATTACTCAGGGTTCTCTATAGAAACAGAGCCAATATAAGAGATTTATTATAAAAATTAGCTTTTGTGATTGTGGAGGCTGAGAAGTTTCAAGATCTTAAATTGGCAAACTGGAGATCCAGGAGAGCTGAAGGTATAGTTCCATTCTGAAAACTGCAGGCTTGAGACCCAAGAAGAGCAGATGATTTCGTTGTTCAAGTCCAGAAGCAGGAAAAGACCATTGTCCCAGCTCAGGCAGTCAGACAAGAGAAGGTCCTTCTTACTTGACCTTTTTGTACTGTCTTCAAATGATTGGGTGAGGCCCACCCACATGGGGATGACAATCTGCTTTCCTCAGTCTATGGATTCCAATGTTTTCATCCAGAAATACCCTCACAGACACACCTAGAATAACATTTGACCAAATGTCTTGGCACCCCACAGCCCAGTTCAGTTGATACATAACCATCAGACCATGGAATACTATTCAACAATAAAAAGAAACACAGTTCATATAGGCAGCAACCTGGAAATATCTTGAGGTAATCATTCTGAGAGAAAAAAAGCCAATCCCAAAAGGTTACATACTGCATGATCCCATTTATGTAATATTTTTGAAATGACAAAATTAGGAAATGTTACATATCTTGACTGTGATGATAGATACATGAATTTACAAAAGTGATAAAATTGTAACACACACACACACACACACACACACGAGTACAAGTAAAACTGGGGAAATCTGAACCTGATTGGTGGATTGTTTTGTTAGTGTTAGTATCTTGGTTGTGATATTATACTATAATTTTATAAGATGATACCAGTGGGGGAAACTGGGCAAAGTGTACAAGAAATGTCTCTGTATTATTTCTGACATCTGCATGCAGATCTACAATTATCTCAATAAAAATTTCAATTAAAACATTGCAGGGCTTCCCTGGTGGCGCAGTGGTTGAGAGTCCGCCTGCCGATGCAGGGGACACGGGTCCGTGCCCTGGTCTGGGAAGATCCCACATGTCGTGGAGCAGCTGGGCCCGTGAGCCATGGCCGCTGAGCCTGCACGTCCAGAGCCTGTGCTCCGCAACGGGAGAGGCCACAACAGTGAGAGGCCCATGTACCGCAAAAATAAAATAAAATTAAAAAACCCATTGCAAATAGTCTAAATTATCCAGTAAAAACCCTAAAATAATTCATAACTTGTATTATTCTGAATTGGTGCTGCACATTAAGAGCTGAAATTCATCCTCTCATTAAATCACAGTGCTGAAAGGAGAAGAAAACTGCAACAGGGCAGTCCCTTCTCAGGGATTCTTTGGGGAGAGCTCATGGATAGATTAGAGTTGGGTGTGCGACCCTCACTTGTCCTTCCATTTGAAGAACCTATTATTTTATGGTTCTTTACATTAATTGTAATCTATTTCTCTTACTTGTCAAAGTTACCTTAATCTTTATTTTGTCTGCCAAAATGCTGGTCTGCCCCATTTCCGTCTTGGGGTAATTTGCATCCTTCAATGGCCTTTTAAAAAATTCGGTTTTAGGTTATTGATAAAAATAGCATTGGGCACAGAACAAAACACTGTGAATAATCCAACTCTGATCCATAGATTTTCATTCCCTGCTAGTCAGTGGTGTTTGACCACCTGAGACATACAGCACAGGATCATAGGCTCAGCATTGAAGAGGACATTAGGAGTCCTTGCTTGGTACAGGCCCTTACCAAATACCTGCAGCAGGCCCGGCATCTGAGTCAGGTGTTTATAACTTACTGATGACTATTTAGTAGGGTTAATTTGAGTCTCCTTATTTACTGAGTGAAATAAATTGTTTTAAAATAACAATTTAAAAATCTTTAAACAGTTTTCCAAATTTCTTTTCTTCCATCATGTCAATTAGTTGTATCTTTCTTTCCTTTGAGATATGGTATGAGGCACAAAGCAATATCTCTGTGGATTTGGAAATGATGACATAATATTACAAATAATATATTTCAGAAAGTGAGTGGGTTTTTTTCTGGGGTCTGTCCAAGCAGACCTATTTATATAGTTGCAGATCCCCTTGGGTACTAAGTTTGGGACGATTCTTACAGGACCTTGGATAACCCTCAGCTGCCTGTTTGTTTCTCCATTAGGTACCTCAGTTAGGTACTTAACTATGCGTCCTGAAAGTGCTGTTTCAGCTTTGCCTCTCTGCCAGATGCTTTCAGCTTCTGCTTGCACCAATAAGTGATACAAACAATTTTTTCCTAATGTGATAAACAAGAATGTGAAACTTCTTCCTCTCCAGTTACTGCTGGGATTTGCCATCATCTTAAATGAAATGGACCCCAAGAATCATCTAGTTCAATTTCCTGCCCCGCCCCCAATTTAAACTTGTATGAGGACTCATATTTTTTCCAAGTATTTACTGTACTTGATGTGTAGAAAACTGCTGAGATATGTAAGGGATGAAAAAACAGGCACGAGAAGGTTGTTTTACCAAAGCCAATAGCTAGTAGTAACAAAGCTGGGTCTGGAACCCCTGGCTAGAACTTCCCTACGTGTAAGCCTTGGCTGAAACGTACTTTTCCTAAAATTTTCAAAGTATGGAAACACCATTGTTTTCCTGACTAGTCTCCATAATAATTAATACTTCTTTCTCAAATAATTTGAGAGGAAAATCCTCTCAACTTTAAGACTTAATTCATCCTTTACTCCACCTTCTCTGAAACCTGGTTGAGGACAATTCCACATCCTCCACCAAGACACATTAATCCTCTTCTAGTAAAAACAGCAGAGTTTTTAACTTCCACACAACTTATGTCTTTAAATAAATTTACAAGATGTTAGTCACTGGAGAATGTTTATTTTTAAATGTTTTGATCTTTAAAAGAAATTGTGAAGATCCATTATACTCTGAAATACTCTTAGCTCTTAAAGGAATAAAGAATAGCTATATGTACTGATGTAGAAGAATCTCAAAGAATTATTAAATAAAAAAAGCAAAAAATATATAAGATTTAATTTCATTTTGTATTTTATAAAAAACCAAAACCAAACAAAACTATGTATTTACACGGGCGCATAGGTGTAGAAAAATACATGGAAATCTCTATAGAAATATAGCAAACTGTTAGCTGTGGTTATCTCTGGAGACAGGAGTAGTGATGGGGTAGGAGGAATTTTGGTATAGATTATATGTTAGTCTATATTTGAGAACTGTATTTAAAAATAGAAATGTATGATATACTACTTGAGAAATTAAAAACAATCATTGTAGAACCAGAAAGTAGGCAAAAATCTCTAAACCCACTAACAGCAGAAGCCCAGCAAGTACACATACCTTCTGTTAAATGCCTGCTCCAGTTTAGAAGTTCTCTTATAATCCACTAATGGTTAATCGAAGGGTCTTTGATTTGTTAGCCAACCAGAAGAGTTTCTCAGTCTTTTCTTTTTATAATCCCAGTTCAATAACTTTGGTTAAATTTTGTAAAAGAAATTTTATTTTTAGGTTGTGTTAAGTCCTCAATTTGGAAATAGTGTTGAACACAGTTCTGGGAGGAAGTTAATTCTTTGTCCAAGATCTTGATGTAACTGAGCGTCTCTCTCAAAACTCACGTCACAGCTGGTTTCTCGGAACCTTTCCCAGCTTTTTCTAAGTTTTTTTTCTCAAAATCTTCCTTGGCAGTCAGGAAGAAACCTGGACCACAGATGGTTAGTTTATTATACTTAACACCCACCTTGTGCCAAATCAGCACCTAGGGACCACAGAATTGCTGGTTGTGCATGTGAAGTAAATTTTTCATTAGCCTTTGGGAAATATTGGTTATTTTACATAACTGGAATTACAGTGGGAGACATTTCTTAGCAGGGCAGTACTGCTGTCACTTCTTCCAGTGGAGACATGGATGCAATTGAAAGTTTGGTATAGGTGAGTTTCTTCATTTAGTTATCCTTTATACTGTAATTCTGGAGCAACGCCTACATACCAGCACCTGTGCTGGGTCCTAGGTGTCCAGGGTATACAAGATGTGGCACTTGGCCACAAGTCGCTTACTGTTCTGACCAGGCATCAAACACCTCCAGGAGAGTGTGATTGTACAGAGAGGATGCCTACAAGCACAGCAGACAGGTGTGTACATCATGCTTGAAACTCAAGGTAGGGCTGTTAGGAATGTGGAACTCGATCTGGGTTTTGGAAGATCAGTAGGAAGAAGCAGTGTGAGGATTGCATTTTAGACATAAGAAACACAGTTGCACCCAAGAAACGACAAACATTTGGTTGAATCATGAAATTGTAAAATTGCTGAGGTTTTTTAGGTCAAAATTGTCAAATACTGGCAATTTCATTGGTGCAACCTAACAGTTCTTTATGACTAGAGCAAAGAGGTTTGGGATGAGATAGCAAGAGGTGAGTTGGGAGTGATGGGCAGGACCAGATGTGGAGGATCTTTCTGTGACTAGCGAAGGCAGGGTTTCTCAACCTCAGCACTAGTGACATTTTGTGCCAGATAAGTCTTTGTTGGGGGAGATTGTTCTGTGCATTGTAAGATGTTTAGCAGCATCCCTGGCGCATACTCCCCACTAGATGCCAGTAGCCTCCACCCCTGGTTGTACAACCGAAATTGCCTCAGACATTATCACATGTCCCCTGGGGATAAAACTGCCCCAGCTGGGAAACACTGAGTTAGGGATTTTGAACATAACCTTGAAAACCATGGGAAAGCATTGACACTGTTCATTGAGAATATCAGATTTACTCTGACAGAAAGCAGGGAACAGAGAGGAGACATGAATCCTTCTGGAGCTATTGCAATAAACAGACAAAGGTGTGTTGGGAAAAGGGGAGAGATGCAGAGGTATCAAGAAGGATGGAGATCTCACAGGTTTGGAAACAGTTATGTGAATGTGTGTGTGTGAATGTGTGGGGTTTGGGGAGGTGAGTAAAAAGAAGGATTTTTTTTTTTTTTTTTGCAGTATGCGGGCCTCTCACTGCTGTGGCCTCTCCCGTTGCACAGCACAGGCTCCAGACGCGCAGGCCCAGTGGCCATGGCTCACGGGCCCAGCCACTCCGCGGCATGTGGGATCTTCCCGGAACGGGGCACGAACCCGTGTCCCCTGCATCGGCAGGCGGACTCTCAACCACTGTGCCACCAGGGAAGCCCAAAAAGAAGGATTTTATCATGGTGCCACAACAGAAAGTGAGAGGGTGAGAGGGTGAAGAGAGTAATGGCTGGCAGTAATTACGAGGACAAAAGAGGCAAAATCAGTGACCTGATCTTATAAGGAAATTGTATATGAGGTTGGAGAGGTAACGGATGACAGTGTTCATGAGGAAGATCAGGAATACCAGCTTCAGTGCTGCTACCCCCTCCCTACCCATGTTTGGTGGAGTGTGAACTGTCACCATGTAGAAACCAACTCCATATGTTCATAGATAATTTTTGACATGGTTAGACTCTGCATATTTGATTGGAATTGGAAAAGATTAGTTTTCCTAGTACCTTGCATATGCCATGCTCTTTCCCATCAAAGGTCGTCTCCTGGACTAATCCTTCCAGGTGGTAAGCTCTTCCCACCTCTCTTTATCTACCCTTTTTCTTAAAGTCTTAAAAATAATTTCATCAGGAAAAAAACCCAGGATCTCTCCGCACACCCCAGGACTAGATTACATCTCCCTGTGTATTCTTTCCTAGCATCTGGTACTTCTTGCAGTATTTTGCAGTGTTAAGGATTTATTTACCTCTTCATAATCATTTGTTTACTGTTTCTCCCCTCTAGACTCTATGCTCCCTAAAGGTAGGAGCCTGTTTATCTTGCCCCTACTCTACCTCCAACATCTAGCATAGTGCCTGCCATTTATAGGCATTCAAGAAAGAGATTTGACCAACTCTCCCAATTCTGGTATTTTTCAGAAGCCACGTGAGGTTGGAGACACTAGATTGCACATCTGGAATGTGACTTTCATATTTTTTTTTTTTTTATAACAAGCAGAATTGGAAGGACCCTCACGTTCGTCTAATTCAAACTCCCACTGAGGAGAAGGAGAAAGGAGGAACATCTGGGTCTTATGCCCACCCATGGGCTTCTGGACATGTAGGACACCTCTCAGACTGGCCCATTCAAGGATCATGGGGAGAAGCATGAACCCACTGCCTCTTGTCTCCCTGGGTGCAGAGCTGACCCTGGGGCCTCACTCCCCCTTGCTTCTGGCTTGTGCCTTTGTGCTACAGGGTGGGCTCTCAGGGCAGAAAGCATAAGATACCTGGTGTGCTTGAGGGGAGATGCTGTCAGTGGGAAGTGAGTCAAAGGGAGTCACAAAACACAGAGACCTGGCCTCAACAGCCACCGCCAGTCAGGCACTGACAGCAGGTGGGCCAGGGGTCTGGGAGAGTGCAGGGAATCATCTTCAACCCACCCTGGCAAATGGCCGTCTTACCCCAGAACTGTCAGGTACAGCACCAAGCCAAAGGTATTGTCTCATTTGCCCTAAAGGAGAGATTGAACATCTTTCAGAAAGAGAAGCCTACCTCTATGTGTCTTCTGTTCCTCAGTCTGGTGCTAGAGGGCTGGGTTGGTAGGATGAGGGGAGGTTTCCAAAAGACACTGTGTAGAAATTGTAGGGAAAAGGAGCCTTCAATTTTCTCTCCTGAGTTTGTATTCATCACAGTGTAATTTATTACTGTTGGAAAGTACTTGTAGCTTCTGGCGTAATTTATGGATCTTAAAGGACTTTACCTCCATTTGCTAATCATAGTGTAGCTTTACTACTTCACACAACAGGGGTTATAGTCATCCCCACAATTTCCAGTCTTCCCCATATTCATTGATTACTATATGCAATGCTGTTTTTCACTTTTAAGGGAAACTTCCTCTTGTAAATGTTCATATTAGAAGGAAAAAATAAACTTGGACATTAAAGAACAAAATGTGCTGGTTTATGGGGAAAGGTTATCTCATGTATGAGCATAGTAAATAAAAATATATCTTTAATAGACACATTAAATCCATATTTTATAGAATAGTACCACCCAAAATATATATTTTTCTCTATAGCCAGCTATATAATAAATTCATGCCATAAAGTTTCAATAAATCAGTGTTAGATAAAATAGGCCATTGTGTAATTTGTCTATTCACATTTTAAATTATTTTCTTTGTGTCATATAGGTAGAGGTACCTTGAAACCTATAATCATTTTCCTTATAACACTTTATTTTTTAATCTTTTAACGATGCACGAGACATCTTTTGCAATGCACAAGACAGCACAAATTTAAAAACCAGCTCTTTGGATAACTTTTGGTTTATTCAGTGAAGGTCAATGTGGTGAAGATTTGTGCAAAAAATATACCCATATTCTATTTTTATTATAAGAGTTATAAAATTATGAGTAATCCTATTTGTTCCATTTAATCTCAAGTTTATGTAAATTATATCCTGTAGTTATCCTGTCACAAACATAATTGACTAACCTTGCTCCTGAAATGCATTCTATACCATTCTCTCAGCATGTGTGAACTTGAAGTCTCCTAGTCATTTTCTCAGCAACATTCATAGCAGAGAAATTACTAAAACATTGGAAAAGAGCAGAAGTACAACATAGGCTAAAGCCTATGTTGAGAATATTCTAAGTGGAAGACAAATACGTTCTTTTCCCTTGACCTTGGAACATGACTCTCATTCATTCATTCATTCAGCCAACAAATGTTTATTAAACACCCTTAGGAACTGCCAGGAACTGCTCTAGCCATGGGAGATACAGTGGTGAACAGAAGAGGCAGGGTCTCATAGGTCCTAATGGGACCTCATGAGCAGAAGGTTGGAATGGGCTAGACAGTAATGAGCTTTCAAGTCAATAACAGCCCTGGAGGGAGTAAATCAGGTCAGTGATACAGATCACATGGCTTCTCCTTTTTGGAAAGGACTGTTACGGGTGACTT
This sequence comes from Monodon monoceros, assembly GCF_005190385.1. NCBI lineage: Eukaryota > Metazoa > Chordata > Mammalia > Artiodactyla > Monodontidae > Monodon > Monodon monoceros. The sequence goes on from NW_021703774.1 coordinate 28,558,865, forward strand.
CTCTGAGGTGGTGACATTGTGGAAGCAATAAGGATGACATGCCAGGGTCAAAAAGGACAGCATTTCAGGCTGAGATGATAGGAGGTGTTAATGGCTGGAGGAGGTAACATAATGTCAAGACCCAGGAAGCCAGAGAATCCTTAGGTGGGGAAACTTGACAGGATGTGGGGCTGAAGATCCTGCAGTGGCTGGATCATGCTGCCTCTCACAGGCCAAAATAAAAGAGTCTGGGTTTTATCCTAAGTGTAATGAGATGTCTGTGGAGGGAGGGAGCGGTCAACATGATTCTATTTCTGGTTGCACAAGACCACTCTGGCTGCTGCAGGTGGACAGTAGATTGAAGGGGCAAGAGTAGATGCAGAGGGTTGTTGTAGCTGTCTGAGCAAGAGGTGAGGGCGGTTTGGATGTGGCTGCCAGTGGTGGGGGGCAGAAACACAGACCAAATTTGGAATACATTTTGGAGATATTGCTGATGGGATTCAATGATGTAATCAGTGTGGGTGGAAGAGACAGAGAGGAATCAAGAATGAACCCCAGGTTTGGAGCTCCAGAAGGATGAATGCTGATGCCATTACCTTAGATGGGGACAAGTGAGGAGAGGAGTAGGGGTTTAGGGTGGGGGTATTGAGAATCATGCTTTGCTCGTGTATTTGAGATGGTTATTACACATGGGAGTGGCGATGTTGGGTGGGCAAAGATAACAGTTTGGGACTCAGAGGAGGAGGCAGGACCAGAAATAAAAAGCTAGGCATCATAAACATAAAGATGATAGTTAAACGTACAGGATTGGTTCTCTTCACTCTACTCTTACTTAGTAGATTCTGCTAACTCCAGAATTTCCTTCTGCTCCCTGAATGTGGGTTCCGACTAGCTCATGCTTTGGCTGGGTCTTTCTTCCCTGTACTACATACAGAAAAGGCTTATGCACAGGAAACGTATTTGACAGGAAGCTGTCGGGGGGCTGGAAGGCATCCTGGTGCTGGGGAAAGATCCTGGGACTTGGAATCAGAGAACACTGGCTTCAGGTTCATGATGAGCCACTCTTGCCTCAAGCTTCAAGTTCCTTATCTGAAAAATAGGGTAATTCAACTCATATGATAACTTGAGACTTTTTGTGTATAATTGCATGGATATAAATACACTCAGTATATAGTAGGTGCTTTATAAATGTAGTTAAAACTGAATTTTAATCTCCTTATCCAGAGTGTAGAGATTATGCATTTAACTCCACAATCGAGACCTGTTGACAAGCTTGTTTTTCATTAGAGGCAGGTACCATGAGTTTCTTCATTTTGTCCTACATGGAGCTTCAATATTTGGGCATTTAGTATTTATTGGACAAACCATGATAATCAATGTGGATTTTTTAAAAAAAATATTTTAACCACCATTACCTAGCCCACCAAGGCAACAGTTAAAACTAATAAAGAAAAATTCTTTCTGCTTAATGATTATTAAAAAAATGTTTTTGAGACAAAATATAGCCTCATTCCCTAGTAGTATGGTTTCTACTTCTAGGAAAGAATGAATAGGCTTGGCTAATTTTTTATACCCTTCATTTTCTTAATTGTGTCTCATGTTTTTGTCTATGATGCATTTAATTTGGAAACATTCCCAAGACATGTACAAGTGAGTGTCAACATCTTTTTCAAACACAAATTGGATTTGATAATGTTTATTTTGGATGCATGCAATTTAGTTATTTCTTTTCACATAAATTCTCTCTACTCATGCTGAGAAAACCTCCAGAACAGTGACATTTGTTATAGCTTTTCTCAATCAATTATAAAATATTTATTGAGCCCCTACTATGTGTAGAACACAGTGCTAAGCATGTGAGGAATGTAAATAAGAATCATGCACAGTGTTGTTCTCCAGCTTGTAAATTAATTATTGAGAGGTTTAGCTATGTGAGAAAGGAAAATTCTCTCAGAAACTTCAGACTGGGAGGAACCTTAGGATGCTGTCACTCCAAATCTTGTTCAATGCACATGCCCCTTCTATAGCTCCTGCAAGTGTCATCTCCCTTGGTTGAGCCCTGTTAGTGAGAGGGCTCACCACCTCCCTCAGTTTGCTGTTGGAATTTTGGACAATTTTGAATTATGTCCTGAAATTGTATAGAGATCTTCTCTGTGGCTTCCATCTGATCTTTCTGTCATATGCCATACCTACAAAAATTTGAAGATCTCTACATGGCCTTATGTTTTAATAACTTGCATTTTTGTGGTGTTGAAAGTTTGCAAAGTTAAGTAACTAAGCTCAAGATCACACAGCTTGTATAACAAAAGTTTAAAACGAAGTTGAAACTCCAAAAATATATGTTCTTTCTACCAAACAATGGCATCTATGGTTGCAATACAAGAAATTCCATAAAGCGTTTAGTGATTGATAGCTAAACAAATTGTGTAAAGAGAATATGGAGCAAGACATCAGTATATACTAGAGGTGGGTGAGGTTTCGTGGAAGAAGATAGCGCATTCTTTCTTGCCACCAGCTGAGTGATCACACTGGAGATGTTTTCAACAAGAGGTTAGTATCTTCAGCAGAAACAGCTTGTTTGTATTGTGAAACACTTCCTGGTTTTTGATTGAGCAATGAGAAGCTTACCTGGAGAAACACAGCCCTTAAGAGTTTAGTATATATGAGCTGCATTAATAAGTCTGTGGAAATGGAATGTTAAATTTTCCCTTGGCCCACGTATAATAATCGGTATTGCAGGGTTGAACATGAAAATGCTATATTGCTGGGTCCTCTCTGCACCTCTATAAATACATAAGAAGTTTTCAGCAGCTCTTTTCTCTCTACATCTTATTTGAACTTTCTTCATATGGCCTTGATATGCCCCAGAAACAGGGGTAAATCCATGTAATCTTTGCTTTCTGCAGTAAGTAGGGAGGTCCTAATTTTGGAAAATACATTTCCAAATGTTTTCTCAGGAAAGGTGCTTAAGTTTAAATATATCTAGAATTGGGACTTTTTTCTTTGAAGCCATGACTTGAGGTGAACATATGAAGCATTGGCTGACACAATTCTTAATGTGTTTATTCTAATTTTTAGTAAATATTTGTGTACATTCCTGCTCTAGTCTAAGAACTCTGCAAGATGTTGAGGATACAAAAAAAAAAGACATGTCAAGAACGTCAGGGAGATATTTATAGAAAAGGTGATGTTAGAATGGCCTTAAAGGATCTAGGTTTAGATCCGTTACCTAGGGAACATATTGTCGTGGAAAGACTTCCTATCTCCTAAGCCTTAACCCTACCTATTAGTAGAATCACTATTCTCTAATCCCTACTGAAACAGAGCACATATCATGGAGGAATTGCTAGTCTTAGTACTTATTGGCCTTGATGTTCATAGTTTCTTAATCTATCAGGTGTGTTCTACAGCTTTCTGTTTCATGTTTCTTCTATAATAATGGTGATTGGTAATACCACTGGGGATAATAAAAAGTGATTAGATTATAGATGTGGTTTGAAGTTAGAACAAACAGGACTTGACCAATTGCGATGCAAGGGAAAAAAGAAGAGAAGTCAAGGGTGGTTCAAGCAATGGAAGGGTGTTTCTTTTATAAACATTTGCCCTGTATAGACATTTCTGTTATTAACTGTCCAGCACCCAACTACTTACCCCCCCATCCATTACAAATTTGTATGTTATACTTATTTTAATAACTTTTCCTCTTACCCAACCAGTCCACCCTGCTTGGTGTGCAAACCATACTTAATCTCTTTTTTCTGGGTTCCCAGGTTACATCTCTTTACGTTCTGTGGTCCTGTTAACTATAGTCATCCTTACTGTTTTATCACCCTAAAGTTTTGATACTACTTCTTCTTTTCTTTTCTAGCTCTTTAAGCCCTAACATATCTTCAACAGTACAGATTGTTTACTAATAGTCAACTTCCCATTCAGCCATATCTCCTGGGCTTATCTCCTTCATCTTGTTACTTAATTCTCTAATGATTCCTCAGAAAAAATAGCAAGTAACTATTTATTATGTCAGTGTTCAATATGAATTTCCATCTTGTCTACAGTTCTGGCTAATGTCTGGTTGTATTTAGCATGTACTCAGTTAAGAAGAAGTGGAATTCATTTATTAAACAAAAAAAAACAAATGTCGTATAGGAGAAGGGAAATAAGATATAGTATCTACATGCCAAGTTGAACATAATGAAAGCTAATTGTTGCCTGTGAAGTGAAACTTTTAAAATTAATTTTGAGTTATATAAATGAAAACCCATTTCTCAGATATTTTTGTTTTGAAAATACTTTAATAAAAAATACATTTTTATTGCTAACTTTGTACATGTGTTTAATTTCTTCATTGTAAACCTCTAATTAAGTAGAGAAAATATAAGCAAAATGTCCCCCAAATTTATGTTTTCAGACTTCTCTGACAGAACTCTTAATTACCAAAACCCCCTAAGCGACTTCCTGTTTCTCTCCCTGCCTCACTTCCCTCCCTTTCACCTACCGTGGCCTCCAGCCCTACAAGGAGAAGGTCAGGTCAGGGAGAACCCTTTAAATAGCAGGTCACCTAGACTGTTCTGAACCCATGAGGCACTGAGAGAGGCCATCTGCTAGTCCCAGTCAGACCCCAAGTCTGGTCTCCCACTGAGTGACAATGTTGCCATCAACCAGGTGAGACACTGAGGTCCACACTGCAGATGGAGCTCTTTGCTCAATGCTGAGCAGCAGAAGCCGTGGTCAGCACAATCACGGAGCTTTGAAGGTTTACGTTCATTTTTAAATGATATGTTTTAGTATTGTATTTCCCTGTGTAGCATGCTTTCTGACAGCAAGACAGATTTCTCCCTAACTTCTCCCCAAACATTCCCCAAGGCAGAGCCTCTGATTACTATTTGCTTCATTTGTATTAAACTTCCATTTTCATAAGGTGGACGCCCTATTTCTAGGGCAACCAAATGTGAGTAGGTTCTGGGAGACCCTGTGGAAATCTTTGGTTAGATTGCTTCTTGGTTATTAGTTACCTTCACATGTGTGGTTAAAAGAATGCAAACCTTTCTACAATGAACTTTTTGACGTCTACCCTCCTCCTATAACCCAAACTTCCTCTCTGAGCAATACTTTCCTTTTATTGTTCCCCTAACTTTAGTTATCTCCCATACCTAATGTTTCAAAATCAATTTTAAAAATTCCCCATTTGTTCATTTTTAAAAATCTGTATTACTTTGCTGCATTATAGTAATAACTGAAATAATGATCACCCTATTACAATAAACCCCCATACTAAACTGTAAAAAAATCTACTGCCAAGACCCTTCTTCTTCTATAAGGTGATATGACTGTAACCAGGCATAAATACTATAGCCAGAGCCATGACCTTTGTCCACAGTGGAAACTTCGACCTCATTCTTTGCTTGTCATTCTAGGTACTGCCATGTTTCCTTGTCATTTCTCAGTGTCTTTTACAGGAGGCAAGGATATCATCTTTGTTGTTAGGAAGAACCAAATCTTCCTGCAGGCTCATCGGGTATACTCTGGTTGGTCTGACTGAGGACTGATTTTGTGGCAGACTGTATCTTGAAATGCAGAAACTTTGTACTTTCACTGTGACAGCACCAACATGGTATCAGATATTTTTATTCTGTTACTTCATTCCTCAGCTGTGAACACCATCTCTATCATTTTCAACCTTTCAGTAATTGGAATAAACAATTACATCAGGGTCATTTTGACCTTGGCATCAAATAACTAATGCTCTGCAGGGTTTTGCTCAGGGAATTGTTTTAAAAATATATTCTTTCATTTGCCAACAGAGTAAAGGTTGAATCTAAGAATTGAGTTAGTGTTGAAAGAACAAGTTTAAGTAGAGGACAAGGAAAGAAATAGGTTTTTAGTATATTTATCCTTGTTTCTCTCTGCCTAACTCCAGCTTAAGTGGTACCATGCTAAGGTTTTTCAGTTGGCCAAGGTCAGTCTATCCTTATTTGGGTAGGTACTGTAAGCAGGAACTTCAATAATTTGTATCATCATTCCTAGTAGAGTACATCAAACCTTTTATACACTCCAGCAATAGTATACAGCAGGTGCTAAGAGCATCCTGTAGAATGCCAAACTTGTACCAGAGATGAGATTATATAGCTTCTGTAGCTCATGTAGAAGGGTAAACTACATTCAGGGTTATTGAGTTCCACATAAATTCATGGAGCTATTAAGGGGATGCTTATGTATATTAGGGGCCACTGTTTATCTTAACCTTCCATGAAACACACTGTAGAGGGGCCTTGGGAATGGATGTCTATTATTCAAGCTGGTTTGGCCTGAGTCTTACATCATTTTATATTATCCAAGGAAGGGCATTAAAAGTCTAAGTGGCATATTTATTCTCAGTCTTCTGTTTAGATACAGATTAGAAAATCTTGAACAGATTATCTTTTTTCTCAAAGAGTACTTGAGGGATTTTTAAGTTATAGCACAGTGAGGTATTGCTCAATCTTTTGGGATTTTATTAGACATTGTTTTAGATGCCATGTGTTACCATGGTAGTATCATAAATAATATCTAAACAGTGTCCTTTGGAAGAGATATACAGACTTACTATATTGATTACCCAACTTATGAAACTGTTGGTGTAGATAATTAAAACCTATGGAGAGTGTAAGCAATTATAACATGTGCATGAAATTGCAAATGCTCTTTTTTATTAAGTAGAAAATTAGCCACAGTGTAGCATGTATGCCAGGGGTTGAGAATTTAAAGTTTGTGAATAAGTATATTTTCACCCTTTTAAAAATATTCATTTACTTACAAGGTTAGGACATTAGTGAGTACTAAAAATTCAAAACTGTTGAAACTGAATTGAAAATTCAGTTTCTCAGAATTTCTTTTTTTCCCAGACTCATGTCATTATCTCTTGTGACCTCAGCCTCATTTGGAGGCCCTATCTAACACCCCAACGTCTTAATGACTTTTAATAATAATTTCTTCCATTCCATTTGTCACCCATTCCCATGATTACACTTTAGGTTTTATTATTAGTGGGAACAACATTACCTGGGATACCCCGCATTCTGTATATTCTGCTTGCTAGCTTTTCAGCTTATTTACAGCACCTCAATAATTCTTAGATCCCATGATGACGTACACTGCTTTCTTAAATTATCCATTACCCACTTCAGTCTTCTCTTCCTACCTTGCCCAGCCTTGATTCATGGTGCATCCTTATATTTGTATCCTTGAATGAGTCCTAAACCTGGCAGAAGCCCCCTCAGCATCTTCTAAGGTGGAAGTAGCTGGAGAAAATGTCACAGCCCTGCTGATCTATTTTATTTTAAGTTCATGATCACACAGGATTAAAAGGTGCTCATTACAGTACAGCAATCCTACTGTACTTTCTACAGCATTGACTTGCCTACTCACTGGAAAGGCCTTTGCTTTCCTTCCTCTCTTAAACCTCTCTTCCCTTCTGCAGTCACTCTACCTCTTCGGTTCCTGGCTTTGTCTGCTACTTCACTGAGGGAGAAGCCATCAGATCAGAGCTGTACTTCCACCATCAAATCTAAAACACTGTCTACCTCTGTGACATATTCTGTTGCCCCTCCTGAAATGTCCCTGATCTGACCCAGGGCAACCCCTACATTTGTGCTTTGGTTCCTGTTCACTCTTGCAGTCATTGCCTTTTCCTCCTGCATTATCAGTATTTCCCCTTCTGCAGGATCTTTTGTGCAGTAAATAACATGCAAACAAGCAAGCAAACCGATCTCTACTCTCTCACCCCATCAAATACTGTCCTTATATACTCTTTTTTTTTTTACAACAAAAATTTGTAAATGAGTTTTCTTTGTTTTTTATTGCCACCTAACTCCCATTGGCAGTTTTTTTGACACTTTATACCATGTTTTCTTTTTTTTATTGAGATATATATTGAACACAATATATAATATATATGTTCTGTTTAAAGAATAGCTTGAACACTCATACACACCACCCAGCTTAAAAAATGGAATGTTCTAGTATAGGTGTCTCTCCAATCATATCCCTTCTCACCCTGCCTCCTTCCACCTCGCAACCACCATCCTGAATTCTGTTCTTCTAGACTGTCAGTTTCCTGCACCAATACCACACTGTCTTAATCACTTTACCCTTATTAGAAATCTTAATATCCAGTAGAGCACATCTCACATTGTTAATTTCCTTCATCAGGAGAGTCTTAGTTATTTCTAATCCTTTAAAATTTTACATTCAAATTGAGAATTAATTTATCAAGTTACACACATACTCAACTCTGCTGGGGTTTTGATTGACATTGTATCAAATATATAGGCCCTCCTATTTATGAACATGTGCATCTCTATTCAGCTAGGTTTTTCATCTTTCAAATATTTATTGTGAAATTATTCAAAAGTAGTAAATACTCACCACCCAAACTCAATAATTGTTAACATTTGCTACATCTGTTATGAATATAACTGTCCTTCCTGAAAAATTGGGGTAAATGCTTAATTTTTTCCCATTGGTTATCAGTTTTCAGAGGAATTAGTGTAACAATCTCTTCCAGCAATGACAAATTAGTTTAACTGAACCCAAATTAGTTTAACTGAAAATACATTGCAGACAATATATGGATTTCACCTCTAACCACTTCCCTTAAAAATAAGGAATTCTCTATAGAACATAATACCATATTTGTTCTATTTCATGAGGAAGCACATACCCCACTGCTACTCTAATATTATCCAGTATCAGTCTATATTCAAACTCCTCAGTTGTCTCCAAATTGTATTATAGAGCTTTTCTTTCCTAACAAATATCCAGCCGAGGACCATGTATCGTTTCTTATTAGTATGTCTTTTTAACCTATTATATTCTATAGAAGTTATGACACATTTATTTTCAAGGCATTGACTTCTCCAGGTCAGATGTGTTACAGAATGTTTTGTGTCTTGAATTTGTCTGAATATGATCTTGTGATTCTGTGAATGCCTTTTGCCTTGTTTCTCCCCCCGTAAATTGAAGTCCACTGGCTGATTAGGTACCTTTGGTCAGCAGACGTCACAGGTAGCGCTGTGTGTTCTTTCCAGTGCATTACATCAGGTGGTGCATGCAGCAAAGTTGTCCCACTGTTAGTATGTTAACATGGGTCAGTTGGTTAAGTGATCACCAAATTTTTCCATGGTAAGAGTACGCCTTTCCCCTTAATGTGAGCAATCACCTTAACCCCTAAGGTGTTTCCCCTCAAAAATAAGGTTTGTTTTAGATTTGGGAGTACTAAATCCCAGTACTTCAGAATGTGACCTTATTTGAAAACAGAGTCTTTACAGAGGTAATCAAGTTAAAATGAAGTCTTTAGGGTAGGCCCTAATCTAGCATGACTGGTGTCCTTATACAAAGAGGAAATTTGGACACAGAGACAGTCACACATAGAGGAAAGATTATGTGAAGACACACACGTAGAGATGGCCATCTATGAGCCAAGGAGAGTGACCTGGAACAAACCCTTCCCTCAGAGGGAGCATGGTGCTGCCTACACCTTGAATTCAGATTTCTAACCTCCAGAACTGTGAGACAATAAATTTCTGTTGTTTAAGCCACCCCAGCTTGTGGTGCTTTGCTACCTCAGCTCTTGAAAACAAATGCAATGATATTTGGTACCATGAAAATCTCTCACTGACCATCATTTTCTCATTCTAGCATTTCTTCTACATTTATTATTTTGATAGTCTCCTGTTAAAAGTTTTCCCTCATCATCTGGACGTAAACTACTATTCCTCCTAAAAAGTTAGGGTAAATGCTTGTTTTTTCCCTTTATTAATTTTTGGAGTAAGGAATTGATTTGGTCAGTGAGAACCGCTTAAGATGATTCTTGGGTTCTTTTCCAGTTTTTTTTCAGAAATAATTAACATACATCACTCTATATGTTTAAGGCATACAGCATGATGGTTTGATTTACATAGGTAGTGAAATAATTAGCAGTTAGGTTCAGCCAGCATCCATCCATACTCTCATATACATACAGTAAAAAAGAAAAAGAAAGAAAGAGTAAAGGAAAAAAGAATTTTCTCCTTGTGATGAGAACTCTTAGGATTTACTCTAACAACTTTCCTGTATATTGTACATCAGTGTTAACTAACAACGTTGTACGTTACATCCCTAGTACTTATTTATCTTATAACTAGAAGTTTGTAGCTTTTCACCATCTTCCTCCAGTTCCCCCTTCTCCCACTCCCTGCATCTGGTAATCACAAATCTGACTTCTTTTTCTATGAGTTTGTTTTTTAAAGATACCACATATAAAATGAGATGATACAGTATTTATATTTCTCTGACTTATTTCACTTAGCATAATGCCTTCAGGGTCCATTTATGTTGTTGCATATGGTAAGATTTCCTCATATTTTTATGGCTGAATATTCACATACAGTGAATAGTCCATTATATATGTATACCACAACTTCTTTCTTCATCTATCTTGCACACTTAGGTTGTTTCCATGTCTTGGCTATTGTAAATAATGCTGCTATGAACATGAGGGTGTAGATATCTTTTCAGGTTAGTGTTTTTGTTAACTTTGGATATGTTCTTCAAAGTGAAATTGGTGGATATGGTAGTTCTATTTTTAATTTTTTGAGGATCCTCCATACTGTTTTCCATAGTGGCTGTACCAATTTACAGTCCCACCAAGAGTACACAAGGATTTCCTTTTCTCCGCATCTATGCCACCATTTATTACCTGTCTTTTTGATGATAGACATTCTTATAGGCCAGAGGTGATATCTCATTTTAGTTTCCATTTCCCTAATAACTAGTGATGTTGAGCATCTTTTCATGTACCTGTTGGCCTTTCATATATCTTCTTTGGAGAACTGTCTATTCAGGTCCTTTGCCCTTTTTTTTTGGCGGTACGCGGGCCTCTCACTGTTGTGGCCTCTCCCGTTGCGGGGCACAGGCTCCAGACGCGCAGGCTCAGCGGCCATGGCTCACGGGCCCAGCTGCTCTGCGGCATGTGGAATCTTCCCGGACCCGGGCACGAACCCGCGTCCCCTGCATCGGCAGGCGGACTCTCAACCACTGCACCACCAGGGAAGCCCCCTTTGCCCATTTTTTAATTGTGTTGTTTTTTTTGCTATTGAGGTTTATGAGTTGTATTTAATGTGTTTTGGATATTAACCCCTTATCAGATATATGGTTTGCAAATGTTTTTTTCCCATTCCAGAGATTGTCTTTTCACTTTGTTTATGGTTTCTTTTGCTGTACAGAGAATTTTAGTTTGATGTAGTCCCACTTATTTATTTTTGATTTGTGCATTACATATCATTTCCAAAAAAATTATTACGATTCACATCAAGGATCTTCGTTCCTATTTTTAAAGAGATTCATGGTTTTGGATTTTACATTTAAGTCTTTAATCAATTTCAAGTTAATTTTTGTAAGTGGTATAAGATATGGGTTCAATTTCATTCTTTTACATGTGAATATCCAATTTTTCTAGCACCATTTATTGAGGAGACTGGTTTCTTCATTGAGTATTCTTGGCTTCCTTGTCAAATATTAGTTGAATGTATATGCTTGGGTTTATTTCTGGGCTCTTGATTCTATTCCATTTGTCCTTTTGTCTGTTTTCATGCCAGTACCATTCTGTTTTGATGACTATAGTTGTATAGTATAGCTTGAAATAAGGAAGTGTAATACCTTCTTCTTTCTTCTTTTTTCTCAGGATTTCTTTGGCTATTCAGGGTCTTTTGTGATTCTATATAAATTTTAAGACTTTTTTCTACTTTTGTAAAAAAAATGCCATTGGAATCTTGATAGGGATTGCATTGAGTCTATAGATGGCTTTTGGTAGTATTAACATTTTAACAATATTCTTCCAATCCATGGACACAAAATACCTTTCCATTTGTGTCTTCCTTGATTTCTTTCATCAATGTCTTTTAGTTTTCAGCATAGAGAGCTTTCATTCCTTAGATAAATTTATTCCTAAGTATTTCATTGTTCTTGATGTTATTATGAATGAAATGCAGTTTATTTTTTTCAACAATTTCATTGTTAGAGTATGGAAATACTACTGACTTTTGTAAGTTAATTTTGTATCCTGCAATGTTACTGAATTCATTGATTAGATCTAGCTTTTTTTTTTTTTGGTTGAGTCTTTAGTATTTTCTATATATAAAATCATGTTGTCTACAAATAGAGACAGTTTTACTTCTTCCTTTCCAAGTCTGATACCTTTTATTTCTTTTCCTTGCCTGATTACTATAGCTAGGACTTCCAGTACTATGTTGAATAGGAGTGGTAGGAGTGGACATCCTATCTTGTTCCTGATCTTAGAGAAAAAGCTTTCAGCCTTTCACCATTGATGTTAGCTGTGGGCTTGTCACATATGGCCTTTATTATGTTGAGGTATGTTACTTCTATGCCTACTTTGTTAAGAGTTTTTTTTTTTAATTTCATGAATGGATGTTGAATTTTATCAAATGCTTTTTATGCATCCACTGAGATGATCATGTGATTATTTTCTTTCATTCTAATAATGTGATATTTGATTTGCATGTGTTGAACCATCCTTGCATCCCAGGGAAGATATCCTACTTGATCATAGTGAATGACTCTTTTAATGTGCTGCTGAATTTCGTTTGCTAGTATTTTATTGAGAAATTTTACATCTGTTTCATTAGGGATATTGGCTTTAGTTTTTGTTTCTGGTAGTGTCCTTTTCTTGTGTTGGTATCAGGATAATGCTGGCCTCATAAAATGAGTTTGGGAATGTCCCCACCTCTTTGATTTTCTGGAAGAGTTTGAGAAGGACTGGTGTTAATTCTTCTTTAAATGTTGGTGAAATTCACCAGTGAAGCCATCTGGACCTGGGCTTTTCTTTGCTGGGAGATTTTGATTCTACCTCCTTACCAGTAATTGGTCTATTCAGATTTTTTATTTTTCTGTTTCTTCCTGATTCAGTTTTTGTAAGTTTTGTTTCTAAGAATTTTTCCATTTCTTCCAGGTTGTTCAGTTTTTTGTGGTACAGTTGAATTTTTTGTGGTATCAGTTGTGATGTCTCCTTTTTTATTTATAATTTTGCTAATTTGTGTCCTTTTTTTTTTCTTGTTTAGTCCGTATACACCAACCCTTATGTAAGGATTTGCCAATTTTGTTCATCTTTCAAAGAACCAATGCTTAGTTTGGTTAATCTTTTCTGTTGGTTTTCTGTTCTCTATTTCATTTATTTCTACTTTAATCTTTATTATTTCCTTTCTTCTGCTAACTTTGAGCTCAGTTTTTTCTTTATCTAATTCCTTAAGTCATAAAGTTAGGTTACTTTTTTGATATCATTCTTTCTTCTTAATGCAGGCATTTATTGCTATGAACTTTTGCTGCATTCCATAAGTTCTGATATGTTGTGTTTCCAATTCTGCTTGTCTCAAGAAAATTTCCTTTTAAATTTTTGATCCATTGATTTTTCAGGTGAGTGTTGTTTAATTTTCATGTGTTTGTGAATTTTCCAGTTTTCATCTTATTATTGATTTCTAGTTTTATGCCTTTGTGGTCAGAGAAAATACTTAGTATGATTTCAGTTTTCTTTAATTTGCTAAGACTTGTTTTGAGGCCTAATGGTCTATTCTAGAAAATGGTCCCTGTGCACTTGAGAAGAATGTGTACTCTGCTGTTGTTGTATAGAATGTTCCTTATATGCCTGTTAGGTCCATTTGGTCTGTGATGTTCAAATCAGCAGTTTCCTTATTGATTCTCTGTCTAGATGATCTATTTATTGTTGAGAGTGGGGTAAAGTCCCCCACTATTGCCCAGCTATTATTGTATTACTATTTATTTCTCCTTTTAGTCATTTTTGCTTCATATATTTAGGTGCTCTGATGTTGGACACGTAACCATTTACAGTTGTTATATCTTCTTGATGTATTGACCCCTTTATTATTATAATGACCTTCTTTGTCTCTTTTTACCATTTTTAGTTTAAAGTCTATTTCGTTTGATGTAAATATAGCTATTCTTACTTTTTTTTTTGGTTACCATTTGCTTGTTCCTCTTACTGGGTAATTTTCAATGTCCTAGCCTCCAGGTCACTGATTCTTTCTTACGCATTTGAATTCACATTTGAGACTCTTGAGACTCTTTTATATTCTTGAGTTCAGTGATTGTATTTTTCAACTATAGGATTTTTGGGTTTTATTTACGATTGCTATTTCCCTGTCAAATTTCTCATCTAGTTCATTCACTGTTTTCCTAATTTTGGTTAGTTGTCTGTCCGTGAATTCTTGTAGTTCACTAAACTTACTTAAGAGGATTATTCTGAATTCTTTGTCTGACAATTCACAGATCTCCATTTCTTAGATGTCAGTTATTGGAGCTTTATTAGTTTCCTATGGTGGTATCATTTTACATGATATTTTGTGATTCCTTATGTTTGTATCTACATATTTGAATAATTGGGCTCCTTTTCCAGACTACAGGTTTGCTTTGGCAGAGACAGTTCTTAACCAGTAAGCCCAGTTTGGGTTTCGGGTGTGTCTGCTGGTAATGTCTTTGAGCATTAGGGGCCTGCTGTATATTGGGGCAAGGACAACTGTGTAAGGTCTGAGGACAAAGATGAGGGCGGGGGTATGCTACTGGCTGACAACAGATGGGCAGGGTTGCTAGCTTGGTTTCCTACCCAAGTGAGGCTGCTGGACGGGCTCCATGATTGCCTGAATTCTTCGGTCAGGCTTACTAGATGGTTGGGACTATGTACTTCAGGCTTACTTGATGGCTGGGACTGTGTACTAGGCACTGTATTCAGTAGAAGATGGAGTTGTGAATTAGCTTCCCTTCCCTGGCAGGGCAGCAGGTTGTGTCCCAGGGTCTATACAGCTCATTGTTTGGGAGCCTGAATCAGGCTTGAGTGTGCACTGAATTCTCTGGCCAGGTGAGGCCATTGGTTTTGCTCTGCAGATTGGGGAAGCCATGGGCTCTGCTTTCTGTTCAAGTATCACTGTATGTAGGGTTGTTGGATGGGCTATGCGTCTTCCTGTGTGCTCTCATTAGGTCTCCTGTTTGGACTGTCTGAAGGCTGTATTCAGCAATGAAGGGGGCTATGAATTAGATTCTTTGTCTGGGCACAGTGGGAGAAGCAGCTCTAAAACCAGTCAGAGCTCTTTGTTTGTTGTTTTAACTCAAGCTGACCCACACCCAAAGTTCCCTGGCCAAACAAGACCACTGGCTTTGCTCTGCAAACCACAGGCTCTGTCTGCCCTTCTCTCAGCTTGAGAGCCACTGGACCATACAGCTTTCAGGAGTTGTTGCCAGCCCTTCTGGTCAGATGGGACCAGAAGACACTCTCCACTGTGGGTGGGGCTATGTCTCAGCTCCCTTGCCTGGATGAGAAGGGGAGGGACAGCTCCAGGCTTCCCTCATTTTTCCAAAATAGCTGTCCAACTGGGAGTGGCCAGGAGCTACCCTCAGCCTTGACTATGAATTAATCTCCCTGCCTGTGTGTAGCAGAGGAAGCCTCCATGCTGGGTACTGGCTTTGCTCTGGGAGCAGTCAACTCTGTCTGCTCACCTGTCAGCTCAAGTGCCCCTGGGCCCCACAGCTTCCAGGAGTTGTCACCAGCCCTTTTGGTCAGATGGGACTGGACAACTCTCTCTCTATAGCAGTTGGGCCTGTGATTCAGCACATTGTCTAGGTGTGGTCAAACTGGGCTCTAGGACTGGCAAGACTCCTTGTTTGAGGATGTGAATCAGGTGTATCTGTGCCCCACCTAGTTCCCTGGTCAGAGTGTGCCCCAACTTGGTTCTGTGGATGAGCAAATCTGCTGGTTGGGATTACTGCTGGGGCACTGCAGGTATGAACTCAGTCTGCTAAGATCTGTGTGCTGATTGTTACAAGCCTCTCCCCACTTCTCTGTCACAGTCATATTTCCAGTGGTTGAGCCCTGCAGATTTCCCTATGGTGCATGATCAGAGTGGGTGCTCCCACAAAGCAACCCACAATGCTGGGGAGATATCAGTTGTCCCCCCTGGGTTTGCTTTTCCCACAGGAGGAACAAGAAACTCAGAGGAGACCTCTATGCATTGTGCTGTACTGCCCTGGGGGAGGAACAATGCAGTCAACATGTAGCCTCTTCTCTTACATTCTGTTGCAGTCTCTCTTGGTCTCTGTGATGCAGGGTGTGCTTCAGCCTCACCTTCATGTCCTAGGATTCTCTCAGGAGTGTCTTGTTCTTGAATAGTTGTTAGTTGTTCTTGTGAGGGGGAGCAAAGTCAGGAATGACCTATGTAACCATCTTGGTGACATCACTCCAGTTCTTGGGTTCTTTAGCCATGCCACCATTGGTCATCGAAGGCTTCCTTGCTTTGGCACAGCAGTACATCCCAGGCTCACCATGTTCTTTGCCTGTCTCATACCTGTAATCAGCCATTTGTCCAAGATACTGTGGGATGTGTTTGTTTTATGCCCTTTCATTGGATAAACCAGGAAGTGTGTTATTTTCAAAACTTATAAGTTCATTTTAATATTTCCATATCAAATTTAATGTTACAAAAATTTTTCTTTGCTTATTTTGTTTTGTATCTCTCTTTTCTCGTACAACAAAAATCTTGGTTCTTACTAAAATTAACATATTTTCTTATTCTTACAATATATGTGAGATAGTTTCAGAATTACAATATTATGCCTCTATCCATTATTCACCTTCTTCTCATACAAAAAATGTTAACATATCATATGAAATGTATAGCCCATTGCTTTTTTCCATGGTATGATATGTCTTGGAGATCTCTCCAAATCAGTACAGAGAAATCTTTTTCTTTTTAAAGCTGCATAGTATTAGTGTGAATATATCATTATTTATTTCATCAGTCTGCTACTACTAGGTTTTTTTCCCTTTGATATTTTATTACTGAAAAGGAATGTGAGAACAATCCATGTGTGTTATTATTGGTTTTTTGTGTGTGTGAAGGCATATTTTCAAGGTAGATTCCTAGAGGGAATATTTCTGGGTCAAAAGGTAACTAACATTTTTCTTTAAATTCTTTTTAAGAAAAAAGGGTGTTAAAGAAAAACAGGTTGTAGCAACAGAACTGGCTATTCAAACAGACAAGGCGGTTGCCATTCTTTGCTTAGATTATTTATACTGGAGATGGGAATCTCAGAGAGGACATTGGAGGGTTAAAAACTTCAAAGTAGCCACTTGGAGGGCATGTTCTAAAAGACTGAGTGATTGGATTTAGCCAGTGGATGAAATCCTTTGATATCCTGGTGTTTGATGAAGCAGAAAGACGTTTGGACATGCAATTTGAAGTGGATATAAATACCATTTTAGTGTTTTGCCAAAGCAAAGGGAACAGATCTTTCCCAGCCACTCAGGACCCAGGAATGGAGAATCTGGGACCTACTTTGGACCTCTGTGAAGGGGGCTGCAGCCGACAGCATTGGAGATCCCCACCCATGTACAGTTTCTCCCTTACTATCCGGTATGTGTGGGAGAAGAGAAGATAATTTAATGGTGCATTTTCTTCAAAATCGGAACCAGGAAAACCAGTTCGCTGTAGTTTAATACTTGCAGCTGGTTGGAATATTGTGGAAAGACCCTGGAGTACCTGGAAAGGTTGTAAAGGTAATATATAATACAAGCACACATTCTAGAAATTGCAAAGTGGAATTTTAAAGTTCACTGATGTGGTGACTCAGGAAATAGCCATTCCTGAGGTAAACTGGTTTTGCAGTGGATTCCACTAGCAGTGCAAATGCTTTTGTGATACACCCCTGTGGCTGGATAGCCCAATATGACAGAGGAAGCCAAACATTGGGATTTTTACTTTCCAGGAAGAGTCATACATCAGGTTCCTTGTATTTTAACAAAGAAGCAAGCAAAAAAATTACATGAAAGAAACCTCAGAAAAACACAGTGGATATGTTCTATAGCCCTGCCAGTCCATGACCCTAGAAGACAGAGCTCTGTTTCAAAGGGGAATGAAAGCTTTTTGTATCATATGTTTAAGACTATGCAAAGCATGAATGCAACCTCTTCTTCAAATTAAAGAATCTTAAATTTTCTAGGCTTGGCAAGGTTTTTCCCTCCTAAGGTTGCCCAAAATGCTAGAACTAAGAGGAAAGTAGTCTGCAGGTTTTATGTTTATGAAAATGATACAGTTTCCATTTAAAGATAAAACTGGACAAAAGCAGAGGCAGAAACTTTTGGAGTAGTATAGAGAAGAAAATATATAAAAAAGGAAAGTAGAAAAAATTTATAAAAATAAAACTTGGGCAAAGCAGAATCTCCAAAACAGGAAAAGATGGGAAAAAAGTAAGTGAAAAACAAGGAAAAGGGAGAAAGGGGTTTTGACATCAACTATCAGGACATAGGCCAACTTCTTAAAGATACAAAAGATTTGAAAGTTTAAAAGAGACATAGAATTAGTGAAGGAAAAAAATTGAGAAGAGCTTGCTAAGAAGTGGCAAAAGAAAATTCAAGGTAAAAGTTGTGGGACTCTCAAGACTGAGAGAGAATTGCTGATTCCGTTTCAGCAGCTACTTTATGTGAGAGAAAAAGTGCTAGAGCACAATGTGCTAGACCCAAATCTGGAAGACAGCTGACATTCGTTTCCACTGAAAATCAAAACTCCTCTGAAGAAGCTAATTCTGCCCTGAAAGCTATCACCTAAGACCTATGAGAAATTTTACACCTGTGAATATTTCGATAAAGACATCAGTCCTTGAAGAAATTTAATTGAAGAGATATAAAATCTATTTGAATGTAATTAATAAATATCAATATTTCTTTTAATGGAACACATATGATTAAGGATATTATTTTTCCTGTGGATGAATTATGTCTGTTTTTAATATAAAGACACTAATATGTAATAAATATTTTATGAACCATTTTATATGTTTTCTATCAGGAAATTTCCTCCTGATAACTAGTTGTCCTTATTGCCGGAAAGACAGTGTTCATTCACTTTTCAACCCCCTCCAACCATCCTTACTACAATAGTAAAGTGCTTTTATCCAAGTTCCCCAGTTTCCATGGAACCCAGTCCTTTAGGCACTTCTCTTTCTTGACTTACTGGACATGTCAGCAACTTTTGACATAGTCAAATGTTTCCTCCTGCTTTAAACACTTTCTTTTCTTGGTTTCCAGGACACTGTCATCTCCTGAGTACATTCCTGTCTCACAGCTCCCCCTTCAATCTTTTTCTCACTGACTCATTCTCCTCTGACATATTCGCAGTGTTATAGAGCACAGAGCTGTAGGGCTTGGCCACAGGCACTCTTTTCATTTTTATCTTTATTCTTTTCCTTGGCCATCTCTTTTAGCCCCATGATATTAAATGCCACTTTTAATGATGCTGCTGATGTCAGTCTGTATATCTTTAGTCCCAACCCCTCCTCTGATCTCCAGACTCATATATTCAGCTGCTTACTTGGCATTGCCCTTTGGATATTAACAAGAATCATCAATTAAAATTCCAAAATATGACTCTTGATAACTTCCACCTCACTGCAAACTTCTGTCTGTATGTTTTCTTATCTCTGTGAAGGTCCCCACCATTAGTTGCTCAAGTCCAACCCTGGGCATCATCCATCAGTCCTCTTTTCCCCTCACCCCACCCACAGTAACCAGCCCAAAACCCACACTTCTCCAGCTCTAACTCCAAAACATGTTTTGGATTCTTCCACTTATTTTTATATTCTAAAATCATTTGTCGGGGAGTTGAGGAAGATGGCGGAAGAGTAAGATGCGGAGATCACCTTCCTCCCCACAGATACACCAGAAATACATCTACACGTGGAACTGCTCCTATAGAACACCCACTGATTGCTGGCAGAAGACCTCAGACCCCCCAAAAGGCAAGAAACTCCCCACGTACCTGGGTAGGGCAAAAGAAAAAAGAAAAAACCGAGACAAAAGAATAGGGACAGGACCCACACCAGTGGGAGGGAGCTGTGAAGGAGGAAAGGTTTCCACACACTAGAAGCCCCTTTGCGGGCAGAGACTGTGGGTGGTGGAGCGGGAAAGCTTTGGAGCCGTGGAGGAGAGCACAGCAACAGGGGTGCGGAGGGCAAAGCGGAGAGATTCCCGCACAGAGGATCGGTGCCGACCAGCACTCACCAGCCCGAGAGGCCTCTCTGCTCACCCGCCGGGACAGGCGGGAGCTTGGAGCTGAGGCTCGGGCTTTGGTCGGAGCGCAGGGAGAGGACTGGGGTTGGCTGCGTGAACACAGCCTGCAGGGGGTTAGTGCACCACGGCTAGCCGGGAGGGAGTCCAGGGGAAAGTCTGGACCTGCCGAAGAGGCAAGAGACTTTTTCTTCCCTCTTTGTTTCCCGGTGCGCGAAGAGAGGGGATTCAGAGCACTGCTTAAAGGAGCTCCAGAGATGGGTGCAAGCTGCGGCTAACAGTGCGGACCCCAGAGACCGGCATGAGACACTAAGACTGCTGCTGCAGCCACCAAAAAGCCTGTGTGCGAGCACAGGTCACTATCCACACCTCCCCTCCCAGGAGCCTGTGCAGCCCACCAATTCCAGGGTCCCGTGATCCACGGACAGCTTCCCCGGGAGAACGCATGGCGCACCTCAGGCTGGTGCAACGTCATGGTGGCCTCTGCTGCCGCAGGCTTGCACTGCACCTGTACCCCTCCCTCCCCCCGGCCTGAGTGAGCCAGAGCCCCCGAATCAGCTGCTCCTATAACCCAGTCCTGTCTGAGCGAAGAACAGACGCCCTCAGGCGACCTACACGCAGAGGCGGGGCCAAATCCAAAGCTGAGCCCCGGGAACTGTGCGAACAAAGAAGAGAAAGGGAAATCTCTCCCAGCAGCCTCAGAAGCAGAGGATTAAATCTCCACAGTCAACTTCACGTACCCTGCATCTGTGGAATACCTGAATAGACAACAAATCATCCCAAATTGAGGAGGTGGACTTTGTGAGCAAGATATATTATTTTTTCCTCTTTTTGTAAGTGTGCATGTATATGCTTCTGTTTGAGATTTTGTCTGTATAGCTTTGCTTTCACCATTTGTCCTAGGGTTCTGTCCATCCTTTTTTTTTACTTTTTTAAAAAAATTTTTCTTAATATTTTTTATTTTAATAACTTTATTTTACATTTATTTTATTTTATCCTCTTCCTTCCTTCCTTCCTTTCCTTCTTTCTTTCTTTCTTTCTTTCTTTCTTTCTTTCTTTCTTTCTTTCTTTCTTTCT